>NC_092419.1:105916336-106258145 GCF_040894005.1 Engystomops pustulosus
CCCCCAAAACGACCCCCTGTATAGCCAGAAGCCAGTCTCCGGCGTGGTCCCCTTATACCTGAACCCACCTGTTCTCGGATCTGCCTGTGCATCAGATCTTTCTTCAACTGCAAGGCCTCAAAGGCAGCCTTCTGGATCTCTGACTGGAAGGGAAAGAGTTAACAATGGTCACGCATGTGGCAGCCTATGCAGTAGCAATGTTTAGGGGGCTAATGAGACGTCACCCGTACCTCCTGCAGGATCTCGCTGATGGCTTTACTCTGGTCCAGCTGCTGCCAGGCCTGAATCTGCTGAATCTTCTGGTCCATTGCAGCCAAGCTGTGAATAGAGCAACATCTTATAATACACATCCATAGACCGGGGGGGCAGCATATTTCACAGTCCTGCCGCTACTAACAGTATTTATAAAGGTACAGAGCACAGCAGTGTGAGAACACACCACCAGTGCGGTTGGAGAAGTTACAATCCTGGAATATAAGTTGACATTTCACAGTACTGCTGCTACTAAAAACACACACAGTGGTCTGATTACACTGTACGCCTACCAAAACTGATAGATTGTGTAACACATTTTTGCAGAGCTGCCACAGGGATTCACATTAATCGGTGCCAGCAGGGGGGTGTAGGCTATAACCCGGACCACCGGTGTTACACACGTCTCCCCCTACCTTCCCACTCTCATCCATTGGCTGTGGATCAATACAAGCCAAGGCTATGGGTGGCATGAAACCTTCCTCCTATCTAGACATCCCCTTTAAGCCGTGTTGTTGTGTGTGTCACCTATCACCAGAGGAGGCAGCGGGGAATCATTGATGGACGCTCAGCGATGATTAGCGGAGCGCTGGTTATACGGTGACTTATGAGGAGCCTCCGCACAATCATTGACAGCTCGGGCCGCTGCTCCGGTCACTGCTGGCTTTTTCCATCTTACCTGGAGCACGTCTGGTAGACCATCTCCTGGCGGCGGGACTCGTAGGCCATCTGCAGCAGCTTGTTCTTGTAACTTTCTGCCAGCATCTGCTGCATGGCGGCTGCGGAGAGAGGAGGGAAGATCCCACCATGACTTACAGATCTGTGTACAGGACAGCAATGCCCACATGTTATCAGTCTCCGGGAAAGCTGGGTGACACTGAGTGGCACAATAATCTATGTGTATGTGTGTATATGCATGCAGGACTTACATGCAACTTCTTTACGCCGCAGATTTTCAGCTTCTTCCTGGGTGATGGCCATGAGCTGCTCCATTTTAATCCTGAAAAGCAGAAGATAATGTACAATGTACTGATGGATAGATACAAGATAGCAGATAGATAATTCTGTCCATCTATAACAAAATAATAGATAGATACATTGTAATCTGCACTCTGATTCCCCGCTCTGCAATGGGACTCCAGCTAAGATAATAGGAGTTGTAGTCTCCCAGACAATGTAGACCCACAGGTTGTAACCCCCAAATAATGCAGCTGATCCTGTCATTCCTGGCACTGACCTCTCATCCTCCAGGGACTTCAGGATGGACGCGCTCTGTTTCTGTCTGCAAGTTGATAGAGAGGGAAGGTGGAGTAAATATATAAAAACACACATACATTACATAATGTATATACTGCCACCCCCACCATGCTATGTACTCCATTCATGTGACTGGTATCCGATTATTGCAGAGTTACGTTTCTCCAGCAGGGGGTGCTGCAGATGTAATGTATGGGCAGCGCAGGCTGGTAGGGTTGGGGTCTTCCTAATCTTAGGATCAGTGTGGGGGCTCAGCAATGGGATTACCTTGGGTGTAAGGCACGCAGGGACTCACTCACCTGCGGTTCTCCTCCAGGAGGTTAGAAATCCGGTATGAGATCCCCCTCTCCATCTGCTTGAGCTGTTCCTGCAGCTTCTGTCGGTCGTTCTGCAGCTGCTGCTGATGTTCGTTCAGACCTCTCTCCAACCGAGACTGTTCCTGAGCAAATAGAGACCCCAAACGTACACCCATCAGCCAGAACATTAGTACCACTGACAGGTGCAGGGAACAGCGCCGCCCTGGTGGTCAGTCCGTTCTTGGAGGTGTTGGTAATGGGAATAAAGAGCAAATGGAAGGATCTGATTAACTGTGACGTCCAGACCGATGTGTGTGGTGGGGTGTTCCTGGCATGTAGGGGTTAATTCATAACAGCAGGCACATGGGGAATGCCATATCAGCCAGGTGGTTTTCAAGGGAACCTGTCAGCAGGTGTGACCACACAGACTGCAGCCAGGGTGAGGCATTGTCCGTGGAGAGATGTGTAATCAGACCACTGTGCAGTATATATTGATAGTGGCAGCAGGACTGTGATATATGGATTTATATTCCAGGATGCTACTAGGGGTGTGTGCTCACACTGCTGGGCTCTGTGCTCTCTGCATTAAGGTGCCCCGCATCCCCCTCCCACAGAGTAAAAACTACAGTAGTGACTAAGAGTAGATCTCTCTGTTGTGCAGGTCATTGCTAAGAGCACAGCAGTGTGAGGACAACCCCTCAAAGTGCAATCGAAGAAGCTACAATCCTGGTATATACATTCATATTTCACATTCCTGCTGCTACTAACATACAAGAAGGTATGAGTACATCTTTCGAGGGACAATACATAAACACTGGACGCAGAGAGCACAGAGCACAGCAGTGTGAGGACATGCCACTTGGAAAAGCTACAATCCTGGAATATAAATCTATATATCACAGTCCTGCTGCTACTAAACAACATACACAGCAGTCTGATTACACATCTCCCCAGGGACAATACCTAACACTGGCTGCTGGCTGTATGGTCACTCCTGCTGATAGGTTCCTTCAATGTTCTGGCAGGTAGATATATAAAATTTCTGGCCGCTGGATACTGACCTCCCGCACCGTCTGTAAGATCTCGTTCTTCTGTGAATTGTTCTGTAAGAGAAGCTGAGCGTGTTCCCTCTGCCCCAGATCCAGGCGACGCTCAAAATCTAGCTTTTCCAACATTTTCTGTTCCTAAAAAAATTATACAAAATTGTGTAGAACTGCAGCATCTAAAGGGTTACAGAGAACCTGTCACCAGGTTTTACCCCACTAAACTACTACCCTCCCCCCTCAGGTCGCAGATTAAAATGCCCTTTATAGAATTCCCTTTTATGAGAAATCTCACCCCCTTTACATATAAAATCTAAATCTCCCCCAAATCAGGTATGACTCTTCTCGCCTTACATAACTATAATATTGGGATATGAAAGATGCAATTCTTATCTTTAATAAGGCACCAGCATCATGTTTGTATGTCCTATAGAACAGAAGATAGTGGGCTTCTGAAGTGACAATACCACTAAACTTAAAAAGGACCTGTAAAGGGACCCTCAACAAATTACAGGTCCATATGAACCTGTGGTTTAAGGTCCCAAATCAGCCTGTATCAAGTCTGTACGTGGCCCCTAAGTAAAGGGTTAGGGGTGAGGCACATCGGACACGCATCTGCAGATGTGTCCTCCTCGTGATGCTGTGTGGAGCCCGTGTCGCTCCAATGCACGTAGCTTGGAAGAGAAGGTAAGTATAAAACTTTTTTTTTTTTTATTGCGCCCACGTAGGAACCTCATTCAGGGCAGGAAACCAACGGTCCATAAGGTTTAGTGCCCTGAATCATCCTGACAGGTTCTCTTAATCTAAAGATTGTTTCCCAAAGATCCCCATAAAATCAAAGTTGCCTGGTACCTAATGATCTTCAGAGCTAGTCGAGGGGCGTGGCCTAATGTCATGTGACCTAGGTGACATCAACACAGGTCCTTTAGCCTCTTGACATTAGCAATAGCAAATTGTACCCCATGCACATATCTGACCATGCAGGCTGCTGCGATTTCATGAGATATATGCTTGGTGTTCAGTTTGAGAAATGTTAGGTGGCTAAAGGACCTGCAATGATGTCACCCTGGTCACATGACATTACTGATCCATGCAGAGAAAGCATGGGGTGGAGCTGCTGGATTCAGCCTGCGGAGGCCATGCCCACCTTAACTTGCTATAGACATGCTTGGACACCAGGTAAAATTATACAGTTGAATATATGGGAATCTGAGAGGAACAATTTTTAGCTAAAAGAAGGGTCCCCACCTGAGGGGGCGAGCAGTTTAGTGGGGTAAAACCTGGTGACAGGTTCCCTGTAGATGAGCACAAGGTATACAGCCAGGATCCCCTTGCCATCAATTGTGGGAACCGTCACCTTGTCACAAGTTGAGGAGGGGCTTAAAGAAACGGAACAATCCTGATAAAATCTTCTGTTTTAACCCTTTGTACAGGCATCCTATCAGGGTCCACTCACCTTTCTCTTCTCGTATTCCGAAAATTTATTCTGCAAAAACAAAGAACAGATGTTTATAACAAGTTTATGACTCCAGTCACAGGCTGCACCCTGCGAGTAGGCGTCCATTCACTGCCAGCAAGAGGAGATCTTAAAGGGGTCTTCTTATACAGATAGGGGATACGTTTCTAATCACCTGGGGGGGGGGGGGTGATAGTTGTCCCTCTGTGTTCCCCATACACTCGTGAAACATTATCGGCCTCCGATTACCGGTGGTCCTAGCAGTCGGACCCCCCAGCAATAAGATGCTAATTTCCTATAAAGTGCATAATGATAAAGCCCCATAAAATATTAAATATGGTGAGAAATTGCAACATGCAGAGATCTGGTGACAAGCCTGAGGCTGCACGACTGACACATCCTAATACATCCATTACAGATGTCGTGTGCCAGGTCTAGGCTACTGCAGGGGAGAGAAGGAGGGGGTCCGGATGAAGTCCTTCCTCTGCACCCTGACAGCCATGTTAAAGGGGTGCTCCCATTTCAGCAAATTAATGTTATTGTTTGTATTATAAAAAGTCATACAATTCTCCAATATACCTTCTGTATCAATTCCTCACAGTTTTCTAGATCTCTGCTTGCTGTCCTCCTATAGAAAGCTTCTATATTTACATATAGTGGATAGAAATCTGACCGGGGTCACACAGGTGCGCGGCTCGTTACATATATCACACAGGTGCGCGGCTCGTTACATATATCACACAGGTGCGCGGCTCGTTACATATATCACACAGGTGCGCGGCTCGTTACATATATCACACAGGTGCGCGGCTCGTTACATATATCACACAGGTGCGCGGCTCGTTACATATATCACACAGGTGCGCGGCTCGTTACATATCACACAGGTGCGCGGCTCGTTACATATCACACAGGTGCGCGGCTCGTTACATATCACACAGGTGCGCGGCTCGTTACATATCACACAGGTGCGCGGCTCGTTACATATCACACAGGTGCGCGGCTCGTTACATATCACACAGGTGCGCGGCTCGTTACATCACACAGGTGCGCGGCTCGTTACATCACACAGGTGCGCGGCTCGTTACATCACACAGGTGCGCGGATCGTTGTATCACACAGGTGCGCGGCTCGTTATATCACACAGGTGCGTGGCTCGCTATATCACACAGGTGCGAGGCTCGCTATATCACACAGGTGCGAGGCTCGTTACATATCACACAGGTGCGCGGCTCGTTATATATCACACAGGTGCGCGGCTCGTTATATATCACACAGGAGCGTGGCTCTTATATCACACAGGTGCGCGGCTCCTTATATCACACAGGTGCGCGGCTCGTTACATCACACAGGTGCGCGGCTCGTTATATCACACAGGTGCACGGCTCGTTATATCACACAGGTGCACGGCTCCTTATATCACACAGCTCTGATTACTCTGTCTGACCATGGTCAGATTTCTGTCCACTGGAAGTAAATATACAAGCTTTCTATAGCAGGACAGCAAGCAGAGATCTAGAGAACAGTGCAGAATTGATACAGAAAGTATAATGGAAAATTGTATAACGCTTTAGAATACAAACAATAACATTAATTTGCAGAAATGGGAACACCCCTTGAATGTTGAATATTCTCCCCCTCCAGCTTAGGTCGTGTTCACACTGGGAGCTCCCATGGAAGGCGCTGTGCCGGCTCTGGATAGATACCCACCTGCCATTCAGTTTCCTCTTTCAAAGACATTAGGAAAGCGCCATCTACTGTGTCCGTGTCTGCATCGCAGGAGTCGTTCTCCAGGACGGACAGTAGGTACTGGGAGGGTGGGCAGTACTGGATGCCGAGCTCTGCAGGGGGAGAAGACCAGAGCCATCACACGGGCAAGAAGCAAGACATGACACGGGGCAGGGGCATTATGTCTGCTTACCCTTACAGAGATACTGCTGGACGGCCTCTGTCCCCTCGCTGCACACCGAGGCCGGAGGATAGACCATCCCTGAAGCGTCCAGGGTCAGGGTCTGTGAGGTAAGGGGGAGGTCAGGACTAGGCATCAATGTCATATATACACTACAGTACTTCAAGGGGTTGTCCACTGCACAGAACAGGGGGCTCAACTGTGATCTGAGATAAGAATGGAGAAGGGTGGTCTCACCCAGCAGTCCCATAGAAATGCATGGAGGGGGTCACCCATGAACACAATGCATTCACATCACATCTGATCGCTGGGGGTCTCATTAGTCAGAGACCTTGATATTGAGGGACTTCCCTCTATCTCATCCATGACCTGATGTCTTTCCCGGGAAAAACTTTAACCCCTTTTTCCATTTATTGTTTCCCCTCCTTGAAAAATCCCAAACTTGTAAATATTTCATGTACAGAGCAGTTTGAGGACTTGTTTTCTGTGTAACAAACTTCCTAATGACAATATATTCCAAGCCGAGTACTAGAAAGCGGGGAATGAAATCCATCTGCGCCATTTTCTTATGGGCTCTGCTTTTACGGCTCCAAATGACACCTCCCCTTTGTTCTTCGGGTCAGTAACATAACAGGGACACTAAGTTTATATAGGTTTTATTATGTTTTAATAGAATTTAAAAAATAAAATGATGAGACTGCGTTTTCATAGTTATCACTCGGACATGGTCACCATTATCCATTCTGGGACTGACCGACGGAAATAACCATTTTTATATTTTGGGACGCGGAGTTACCCATCAAGTTTATGATTTTTTTGGTTTTTCATCCTCCATAGGGTACTTTAACCCTAGGTGGTCTGAACGTTTCTACCATACACTGCCATACTACAGTATAGAACAGTGGTGGCAAACCTATGGCACGGGTGCCAGAGGTGGCACTCGGAGCCCTCTATATGGGCACCCTTGGAATCACCCCGAGTTAGAGTTTGCCAAACAGGACTTAAGGCCTCTTGCAGCCCCAGGCATCCCAGGACCTTAGAAGGAAGCTACAATGATAATCCAAACTTGTTCTCCTTCATTCTACTGTATTGGTGTCCTCGGGTGCCTATACAATTTAAACCTGTGACAGAGCAGGTTGTTGCATCGGCACTTTGTGAAATACACGCAGGTTTTGGTTGTAGTTTGGGCACTCGGTGTCTAAAAGGTTTGCCATCACTGGTATAGAAGGTTTGCTATAGTTCAGTAACAATTTGCCACAATGACAGGTCCTTGAGTTTTACATAGACTCCAGGCTGCCATGGTTGACGTCACATGGAGTAATGATCTGAATGGTCAGATCACCGTCACCGGCTTTTATATGCCTCTGGCAGCATCAAAGGAGGCATTTAATGGCTTAACACCCGCAAGCAGTGGCAGAATTAATAGGGGGTGTAAGTCACAGGTGTTTGCTGCAATAAACAGCCAACACCTGTGCTGTATGGAGAGGGCTCAGTGTGATCCCACTCCATACTCCCACAGCCAGAGTACCATTGTAAGGGGTTAAGGATGTGCAGTCTGCTGTTATATACTGAGTCACTTACCTCTAGCGTGCGGACATTAGCCAGCGCCGGAGGAAGCTCGCTGAGCCTGTTCTCACTGACGTTCAATGTGCGCAGGCAGCGGAGACCGCCGATGGTGGGGGGGAGCAGCTTCAGCTTATTTCCTGGTGAGAGAATTATTACAAGTGATTGTGAGATCAGAGGCTGCCGGACATCTCCTACGCTGCTTGTCTCTAGGAAAAACTGACCCCTGTCCTGTACTGGGCAAACAATAAAGGTCTGTTCCCAAGTTGTAAAATTATCCTCTACAATGCAGATTCCTGGAGTCATCATCCCACCGTTCACCATAATGGGGGTCTCCCCCCTGGGGGTCAGATGAGATGTCCTGCAGCTCCATCCATTCTCCATGAGAGATCGCAGTCCCGTGGTCAGTGAATGGAGCAGTAGGGGGCATGACGGACCACCTGCCTCATTCTAGGGGTCCCTTCTGATCACAGGAATGGGGGCCGAGTGTCCCCTAAGATGCTCCACATGAATACTCAACCTGTGCTCTATTCACTTCTATGGGACTTACCCTGCAGCCACATAAAAGTGAATGGAGACCTGACCAATCAAGCGTCTTCCTGTAGTCAGACTCCCATGTAATCCGAAATCTATCCCCTACCCAAAGGGTCTCATATGGTATAACCTCCTACAATCTCTATATAAAGAAAACTCCAGCAACTGCCTAATAAACTTTGTGTTTCTGTCGACAGCATTTTCAATACCTCTGCTGGCTGTCAGTAACAAGGTGTAATCCTGTGCCCCATTCACTGACAGCAAGCGGTGATTATTTGAAAACACTGGGGAACCGAAACAAAGTACAGAGGAAAGCTGAGGATCTGGGTGCACAGTGATGACCTGACGTGCAGCTCTAGGGTCCTCACCATTCACATTGAGGGTCTGAAGTTGGACGAGGTCCCCGATGGAGTCAGGGAGAGCGCGCAGGACGTTCCGTTCCACGTTCAGCACCTAAGAAAATTAGAATATACCAAAAAAAATGTTTGAGTCCAGGCCCCTCCATCACTGTCCACAAATTGCCCCCTCCACTATATACCCCGAATCTGGGGTGACTTACCCGCAGGGACTTCAGCTGTCCTATGTCTGCAGGGAGGGATGTGATCTGGTTATCATGGAGATCTAGAACCTGAGCAGAAAGAAATCCGAATCACTCACATCTAGATCGACAATGTAGCGTGGGGGGAGGGGGGGGGTCAGGGGACACTTACCTTCAGGGTGGCCAGGTCCAGGATCTGAGATGACTTGGGAACCAGTTGGGTTAAAAAATTGCTATGAAGAATTAACACCTGTAGAGACAAACACAAGGTCACAAAATTATTTCCTAAAACGCTCTGTGCTGCTGTGAGCCATTGCTCCTGTGACTATGTAGACGGTTTGGCATCTACTCAGGGTAGATATATATATACTATATCAGGTTATTGGAGACCGCTCACAGCCTCCTGGGCCTCTACTGAAATACGCAATTCAGTCTGCACTTCCCACTTACCTCCACCCCCCAATATCATCAGATAATCACACAGATCCTGTCCTCATCCACATCAATGACTACAAGACTAGAAGATGACTCCCTCTCCTGAAGTACTCTGTGCTGCTGGCAACAAAATGCCTCTTACTATCAGTCTGTGTCCCCCTTCCTCTCCCACACTAGGACATAGCGGAGAGACAGCGGCTTGCAATATACCCAACCAGTGAGACTATAGACACCGCTGGGAGGTCGCTATAGAGCAAGAGCAGCAGCGTCACCACTGACCTTCTTCTGCAGGACACGACAGGTGGAGAAAGCCGCATCAGGGACCTGGAAAGAGAGAAAGAAAGGGTAGAGATAGACAGACAAATACATAGACAGATAGATAGATAGATAGATAGATAGATAGATAGATAGATAGATAGATAGATAGATAGATAGATATGAGATAGATAGATAGATAGATAGATTATACATTACCTCTGATAGATCACATTTGGAGATGTCCAGGATGTCATCTGCTCCGGCTTCTCTCGCCTGTAAACAGAGAGATACATGGCTGGTTCTGATTCCAGGAGCTGACACTCATAGATACGACACTGATGTAGCAGAGGCGAGTTGGTCATTCCCCCCGTTCCCTGCAGTGCTGTGTATAACATCTCCATGCGGTACATGCGGTCCTGCGCTATCTCACAGACAGGTGGATGTTGTGATCACCTGTTGCGCTGCGTCGACTCTGCTGAATCACTGCCATGCCTGTACATAGTGAGGACGAGTGTGAGGGCGGGTGTGACTCTGTGATGGATGAGTGCAAGCTCTTGTGCCCAGCAGTGTTCTGCAGCGCATGACCCCACATGGAGCTGGAGCAGCGGGAGTGAGGTCACCTCCTGGCAGGAGATCAGCAGCGCAGCCACTCACCAGGCACATCTGATATTCCAGGCGTTTTCTCGCCTCTCCGCTCGGCTTCTGCTTCCTGAAGAATAGCGGCATCATATCTGACGAGACGTCCCCGGGTCACTCCACCGGCTGCAAGACGAGACATACACAGCTCAGGTCCCCGGGGAAGAGACAGCCTGACAACTACAAGACACTGCGAGACCACTCCCTGACTGCCACGGCCAGCGCAGGACCGCATACTAAGAGAGGAGAGAGGGAGAGACCGCATACTAAGAGAGGAGAGAGGGAGAGACTGCATACTAAGAGAGGGAGAGACCGCATACTAAGAGAGGGAGAGACCGCATACTAAGAGAGGAGAGAGGGAGAGACCGCATACTAAGAGAGGAGAGAGGGAGAGACTGCATACTAAGAGAGGAGAGAGGGAGAGACTGCATACTAAGAGAGGAGAGAGGGAGAGACCGCATACTAAGAGAGGAGAGAGGGAGAGACCGCATACTAAGAGAGGAGAGAGGGAGAGACTGCATACTAAGAGAGGAGAGAGGGAGAGACTGCATACTAAGAGAGGAGAGAGGGAGAGACTGCATACTAAGAGAGGAGAGAGGGAGAGACTGCATACTAAGAGAGGAGAGAGGGAGAGACCGCATACTAAGAGAGGAGAGAGGGAGAGACTGCATACTAAGAGAGGGAGAGACCGCATACTAAGAGAGGAGCAGTCACAAGAGACAGCTGCATACTAAGAGAGGAGAGAGGGAGAGACCGCATACTAAGAGAGGAGAGAGGGAGAGACCGCATACTAAGAGAGGGAGAGACCGCATACTAAGAGAGGAGAGAGGGAGAGACCGCATACTAAGAGAGGAGAGAGGGAGAGACCGCATACTAAGAGAGGGAGAGACCGCATACTAAGAGAGGAGAGAGGGAGAGACTGCATACTAAGAGAGGGAGAGACCGCATACTAAGAGAGGAGCAGTCACAAGAGACAGCTGCATACTAAGAGAGGAGAGAGGGAGAGACCGCATACTAAGAGAGGAGCAGTCAAAAGAGACAGCCACATACTAAGAGAGGAGCAGTCACAAGAGACAGCCACATACTAAGAGAGGAGCAGTCACAAGAGACAGCCACATACTAAGAGAGGAGCAGTCACAAGAGACAGCCGCATACTAACAGAGGAGCAGTCACAAGAGACAGCCGCATACTAACAGAGGAGCAGTCACAAGAGACAGCCACATACTAAGAGAGGGAGAGACCGTATGCTAAGAGAGGAGAGAGGAGCAGTCACAAGAAACAGCCACATACTAAGAGAGAGAAGCAGTCACAAGAGACAGCCACACACTAACAGAGGAGAGAGGAGCAGTCACAAGAGACAGCCACATACTAACAGAGGAGAGAGGAGCAGTCACAAGAGACAGCCACATACTAACAGAGGAGAGAGGATCAGTCACAAGAGACAGCCACACACTAAGAGAAGAGAGAGAGGAGCAGTCACAAGAGACAGCCACATACTAACAGAAGAGAGAGAAGCAATTACAATAGACAGCCGCATACTAAGAGAGGAGCAGTCACTAGAGACAACCACACACTAAGAGAAGAGAGAGAGGAGCAGTCACTAGAGACAGCCACACACTAAGAGAAGAGAGAGAGGAGCAGTCACTAGAGACAGCCACACACTAAGAGAAGAGAGAGAGGAGCAGTCACTAGAGACAGCCACACACTAAGAGAGGAGAGAAACAACACACTGACAGCCATACAATAAGAGGAGAGAGGCAGTCACTGATAGCCACAAGAGACAGCCACATACTAGAGAAGCAGTCACAAGAGACAGCCACATACTACCGGTAAGAGAGGAGAGAGAAGCAGTCACAAGAGACAGCCACACACTAAGAGAGAGAGAGAAAAAAATCACAAGAGACAGCCGCATACTAAGAGAGGAGAGAGAAGCAGTCACAAGAGACAACACTCACTGACAGCCACACACTGAGAGGAGAGAGCATCAGTCACAAGAGACAGCCACACACTAAGAGAGGAGAGAGACACCACTCACTGATAACTGCACAAAATAATACAACCACTCACTGACAGTCACAAGAGACAACCACTCACTGACAGTCACAAGAGACAGCCACACATTGACCAGGGGTGTGGAGTCTGTAAACCAAACTCTAATTCCTCACTTTGCCTAGACTTGGACTCCATCTACTCTGTCCTGTTTTCCTGATCCTCTAGCAGTGCACAGATAACTGCGGCTATTTCTTCCCAGTACCTTACTCCTCTGGTCTAGAGCAAAGAAGCGTCACTACTGAGCATGTACATAAAGTGCAGCCACACTCATCTCAACTAAAAGGGGGATCAGAGGTTCACAAACCGCAGCCTGTCAAGACTTGAGTTGTGCCCCACATCCGGCCGACAGTAAGAGTCCAATGAGAACTTCCATAACTGATGGCAGATCATTGGTGCAGGAGGCCGCATAGTGGTGAGTGCAGCTGGGAAGTGCTCACTGCTCCTGGGTCCTCTGCTGCCTCTGCCACTCCACAGGACTGTGTTTTGACTCCTGACATTGGTTGTATGTGTCAATGTCAGGACCCAGAGCAGAGCGGCCCCAGCAGCAGAAGACCCAGGAGTGGTAAGTACTTGTCAGCTGCACTGTACTGCTCCCAGGTCCTCTCCTGCTCCTGGCACAGCTCTACTCCAGGTCCTGATGTTGGTGCATACAACCAGCGCGGGACATGGAGGGGAGAAGAAGCTGCAGTGTGCGGTGCAGAGAGGAGAGAAGAAGCTGCAGTGTGCGGTGCAGAGAGGAGAAGAGAAGCTGCAGTGTGCGGTGCAGAGAGGAGAAGAGAAGCTGCAGTGTGCGGTGCAGGGAGGAGAGGAGAAGCTGCAGTGTGCGGTGCAGGGAGGAGAGGAGAAGCTGCAGTGTGCGGTGCAGGGAGGAGAGGAGAAGCTGCAGTGTGCGGTGCAGGGAGGAGAGGAGAAGCTGCAGTGTGCGGTGCAGGGAGGAGAGGAGAAGCTGCAGTGTGCGGTGCAGGGAGGAGAGGAGAAGCTGCAGTGTGCGGTGCAGGGAGGAGAGGAGAAGCTGCAGTGTGCGGTGCAGGGAGGAGAGGAGAAGCTGCAGTGTGCGGTGCAGGGAGGAGAGGAGAAGCTGCAGTGTGCGGTGCAGGGAGGAGAGGAGAAGCTGCAGTGTGCGGTGCAGGGAGGAGAGGAGAAGCTGCAGTGTGCGGTGCAGGGAGGAGAGGAGAAGCTGCAGTGTGCGGTGCAGGGAGGAGAGGAGAAGCTGCAGTGTGCGGTGCAAGGAGGAGAGGAGAAGCTGCAGTGTGCGGTGCAGGGAGGAGAGGAGAAGCTGCAGTGTGCGGTGCAGGGAGGAGAGGAGAAGCTGCAGTGTGCGGTGCAGGGAGGAGAGGAGAAGCTGCAGTGTGCGGTGCAGGGAGGAGAGGAGAAGCTGCAGTGTGTGCGGTGCAGGGAGGAGAGGAGAAGCTGCAGTGTGCGGTGCAGGGAGGAGAGAAGAAGCTGCAGTGTGCGGTGCAGGGAGGAGAGGAGAAGCTGCAGTGTGCGGTGCAGGGAGGAGAGGAGAAGCTGCAGTGTGCGGTGCAGGGAGGAGAGGAGAAGCTGCAGTGTGCGGTGCAGGGAGGAGAGGAGAAGCTGCAGTGTGCGGTGCAGGGAGGAGAGGAGAAGCTGCAGTGTGCGGTGCAGAGAGGAGAGAAGAAGCTGCAGTGTGTGGTGCAGGGAGGAGAAGAGAAGCTGCAGTGTGCGGTGCAGGGAGGAGAGGAGAAGCTGCAGTGTGGTGAAAGTAGGATTAGAAGAGCCAAGAAAGGAGAGGATTTATTTATTTTTTGTCTGCTCTGGAGTCTCCAGTATTATTATTATTATCTGCTCTGGGGTCACCAGTATTATTATTATCTCCTCTGGGGTCACCAGTATTATTATTATCTCCTCTGGGGTCACCGGTATTATTATCTGCTTTGGGGTCTCCAGGATTATTATTATCTGCTTTGGGGTCTCCAGGATTATTATTATCTGCTTTGGGGTCTCCAGGATTATTATTATCTGCTCTGGGGGTCTCCAGTACTATTATTATATGCTCTGGGGGTCTCCAGTACTATTATTATCTGCTCTGGGGGTCTCCAGGATTATTATTATCTGCTCTGGGGTCTCCAGGATTATTATTGTTATCTGCTCTGGGGGTCTCCAGGATTATTATTGTTATCTGCTCTGGAGTCTCCAGTATTATTATTATCTGCTCTGGGGTCACCAGTATTATTATTATCTCCTCTGGGGTCACCAGTATTATTATCTGCTTTGGGGTCTCCAGGATTATTATTATCTGCTTTGGGGTCTCCAGTATTATTATTATCTGCTCTGGGGTCTCCAGTATTATTATTATTATTATTATCTGCTCTGGGGTCTCCAGTATTATTATTATCTGCTCTGGGGTCTCCAGTATTATTATTATTATTATTATCTGCTCTGGGGGTCTCCAGTACTATTATTATCTGCTCTGGGGTCTCCAGGATTATTATTGTTATCTGCTCTGGGGTCTCCAGGAATATTATTATTATCTGCTCTGGAGTCTCCAGTATTATTATTATCTGCTCTGGGGTCTCCAGTATTATTATTATTATTATTATTATCTGCTCTGGGGTCTCCAGTATTATTATTATCTGCTCTGGGGGTCTCCAGTATTCGTATCATTATCTGCACTGGGGGTCTCCAGTATTCGTATCATTATCTGCTCTGGGAGTCTCCAGTATTATTATTATTATCTGCTCTGGGGTCTCCAGTATTATTATCTGATCTGGGGTCTCCAGGATTATTATTATCTGATCTGGGGTCTCCAGGATTATTATTATATGCTCTGGAGTCTCCAGTATTATTATTCTTATCTGCTCTGGGGTCTCCAGTATTATTACTATCTGCTCTGAGGTCTCCAGTATTATTATTATCTGCTCTGGGGTCTCCAGGATTATTATTATATGCTCTGGAGTCTCCAGTATTATTATTATTATTATCTGCTTTGGGGTCTCCAGTATTATTATTCTTATCTGCTCTGGGGTCTCCAGTATTATTACTATCTGCTCTGAGGTCTCCAGTATTATTCTTATCTGCTCTGGGGTCTCCAGTATTATTATTCTTATCTGCTCTGGGGTCTCCAGTATTATTACTATCTGCTCTGAGGTCTCCAGTATTATTATTATCTGCTCTGGGGTCTCCAGTATTATTATTATATGCTCTGGGGGTCTCCAGTATTATTATTATCTGCTTTGGGGTCTCCAGGATTATTATTATATGCTCTGGAGTCTCCAGTATTATTATTATTATCTGCTTTGGGGTCTCCAGTATTATTATTATCTGCTCTGGGGTCTCCAGTATTATTATTATCTCCTCTGGGGTCTCCAGTATTATTATTATCTGCTCTGGGGGTCTCCAGTATTATTATTATCTGCTCTGGGGTCTCCAGTATTATTATTATATGCTCTGGAGTCTCCAGTATTATTATTATTATCTGCTTTGGGGTCTCCAGTATTATTATTATCTGCTCTGGGGTCTCCAGTATTATTATTATTATTATCTGCTCTGGGGGTCTCCAGTACTATTATTATCTGCTCTGGGGTCTCCAGGATTATTATTGTTATCTGCTCTGGGGTCTCCAGGAATATTATTATTATCTGCTCTGGAGTCTCCAGTATTATTATTATCTGCTCTGGGGTCTCCAGTATTATTATTATTATTATTATTATTATTATCTGCTCTGGGGTCTCCAGTATTATTATTATCTCCTCTGGGGTCTCCAGTATTATTATTATATGCTCTGGAGTCTCCAGTATTATTATTATTATCTGCTTTGGGGTCTCCAGTATTATTATTATATGCTCTGGGGGTCTCCAGTATTATTATTATCTGCTTTGGGGTCTCCAGGATTATTATTATATGCTCTGGAGTCTCCAGTATTATTATTATTATCTGCTTTGGGGTCTCCAGTATTATTATTATCTGCTCTGGGGTCTCCAGTATTATTATTATCTCCTCTGGGGTCTCCAGTATTATTATTATCTGCTCTGGGGGTCTCCAGTATTATTATTATCTGCTCTGGGGTCTCCAGTATTATTATTATATGCTCTGGAGTCTCCAGTATTATTATTATTATCTGCTTTGGGGTCTCCAGTATTATTATTATCTGCTCTGGGGTCTCCAGTATTATTATTATCTCCTCTGGGGTCTCCAGTATTATTATTATATGCTCTGGAGTCTCCAGTATTATTATTATTATCTGCTTTTGGGTCTCCAGTATTATTATTATCTGCTCTGGGGTCTCCAGTATTATTATTATCTCCTCTGGGGTCTCCAGTATTATTATTATCTGCTCTGGGGGTCTCCAGTATTATTATTATCTGCTCTGGGGGTCTCCAGTATTATTATTATCTGCTCTGGGGTCTCCAGTATTATTATTATCTGCTCTGGGGGTCTCCAGTATTATTATTATTATCTGCTCTGGGGGTCTCCAGTATTATTATTATTATCTGCTCTGGGGTCTCCAGTATTATTATTATCTGCTCTGGGGTCTCCAGTATTATTATTATCTCCTCTGGGGGTCTCCAGTATTCTTATTATCTCCTCTGGGGGTCTCCAGTATTATTCTTATTATCTACTCTGGGGTCTCCAGTATTATTATTATCTGCTCTGGGGTCTCCAGTATTATTATTATCTGCTCTGGGGGTCTCCAGTATTATTATTATCTGCTCTGGGGTCTCCAGTATTACTATCTGCATTTATCAGACATTTAAGGTAAACTTCACAATTTTTACAAATTATTATATGTTGGTGGAGTTGGTCCGTTTTATCTTGACCCCCGACACAGCCCGGTCACAGGAGACAACCACTTACTGACAGCCACACACTACACAATCACAGCCCTCGATAATCCAGAACACAAGGATGAGACAATCCTGACAGCCGCACTCTCTCCTACCAGGGAAGAGACAACAACCTGACACAACTGTCACAGCTAACGAGTGTCCGGGATTCTATTCCCTAATATTCGTAATGACAGGATTCCATATAACGAGGTGCGGCACCAAGAAACATAATAATAATGTGCCAGACGCGTATTACTCACTGTCCTCCCACATTACTGCACACTGATTCACAAGGGAACAGAACCTCAGCTCAACTACAGCCAGAATATAATGGTGGTACTGCCTGCTGAGCTGTGTATCTAATCCTATCCTGTGTGATACTGCCTGCTGAGCTGTGTATCTAATCCTATCCTGTGTGATACTGCCTGCTGAGCTGTGTATCCAATCCTATCCTGTGTGATACTGTCTACTGAGCTGTGTATCTAATCCTCTCCTGTGTGATACTGTCTGCTGAGCTGTGTATCTAATCCTATTCTGTGTGATACTGACTGCTGAGCAATGTATCTAATCCTGTCCTGTGTGATACTGACTGCTGAGCAATGTATCTAATCCTGTGTGATACTAAGTGTCTCATATCATGCTATAAGATGGCCACGATTTCCCTATGATGCAGTTGATATTGTACACATAAGAGCAGATAAACCACATTCCCGCCTTGTGTGTATATGAACAGCCCCCGCCTGGAGGTGACATTCACCGAAATTCCATCAATGTCACCAACATTACACGTATCTAATCTAATACAGATCCTGAAAGTATCCAAGCAGCTCAGCATTTTTATACATATATCTAATCATGTGTGATACTGTGTGCTGAGCTGTGTATCTAAACCTGTCATTTGTGATACAGTCTGCTGAGCTGTGTATCTAATCTTATCATGTGTGATACTCCCTGCTGAGCTGTGTATCTAATCCTATCCTGTGTGATACTCCCTGCTGAGCTGTGTATCTAATCCTATCCTGTGTGATACTCCCTGCTGAGCTGTGTATCTAATCCTATCCTGTGTGATACTCCCTGCTGAGCTGTGTATCTAATCCCATCATGTGTGATACTGCCTGCTGAGCTATGTATCTAATCATACACTGTGTGATACTGTCTGCTGAGCCGTGTATCTAATCCCATCATGTGTGATACTGTCTGCTGAGCTATGTATCTAATCATACACTGTGTGATACTGTCTGCTGAGCTGTGTATCTAATCCTATCCTGTGTGATACTGACTGCTGAGCCGTGTATCTAATCCCATCATGTGTGATACTGCCTGCTGAGCTATGTATCTAATCATACACTGTGTGATACTGTTGTCTTCAGGGCTGTGTATCTAAGGCGGTCATGTGTGTGATTGCTAGTGGCGCTCTGTATCTCATCCTGTGGTGTGTGATACAGCCGGTGAGTACTACTATACCGTGGTACTTACGGTTGGGTGGGTTACATGAAGGCTCCGGCGATCCTCTGGGTCCTACCTCTTCCCTCAGTCATCTCTGACGCTTCCTGGTTCCCAGACATCACGTGACTCCCCCCAGAAGACAACATTGGCAACGCTCCCTCTAGCGGTCACCCTGTGAACATGTCTGTGATAGGAGTTTTAGTTCTGCATTCGCCTGCTGCTGATTATTATCGGATTTGCGGGTCACTCGGGGAAATTATATCATACTCTGCGCCGGGTGCGGATAAATGAGGTGTGGGTCACGTGCCTCCTCTTCCACCTCGGGGCAGCCAGATACAAACATGGCGGCCGTCGGCGCGCTCCGGGGTCTTCTCGCGAGATTTGTGGGCATTGAATACGCCGCCGCACGCTAACTCCTCCCTCTTTCTCTTTACGCTTCCCGCTGGTGAAGGTGCAACTGCCCTCGGTCGTCCCGAATCCGGGTTCATCCGACACCGATACCGGCACTTGTGAAGCGGAGCCCCCTAGTCCGGCACAGACATGCCTCCTAAGTTCGATCCCAACGAAATTAAAGTCGGTACGTGAGGCGGGAGAGGGCGATGTGAGCCGCCGGGCGGAGCCCCCTGTCCCGCAGGCCGCAGCGCAGGAGATGTCTGCCGGGGTAATGTGAACGGAGGCCGATCATTACCGGGGGAAGGGGCGGCGGGGGTGCGGGTCCTCAGTACGCAGGGGGCGGGCCGTGCGTTGTGTAGTAGACGCGCACGTGATCCCGGAGTGTAGGGAGAATACGGTCTTGTGCACGGAGCGTGCTGCTCGCGGGTTCTAGTCCGTGTGTGACCATAAAATTATTCTATCTCCTATTATTGTTGGGTTACTGTAGATTTTAGTTAGTAGAGAGTAGTAGGTGCTTATTGAATGGGTCATGGGGTTATTGGGGCTCCATTGGATGAGGTGTATATGTTTTTAGTGCGGCTATGGGGCTCATCCTCTGTCTGCACAGAATTGGAGTGTATTATGTAAATGGAGCTGCCTACCCTTCCATGCTGGGAGTAGTAGTGCTGTGCCATTCTGGTGTATGTGACTGGCCGCTCTGTGGGCGCTGCTCAGAACCCCCCAGCTATCAGCAAGTTATCCCCTTTCCTCTGGATAGTGAAGGAATTGCAGCCTCTGTAATTGGGTCTACCTTGCCTGGGCCATGGATCTGTGCACAAGTGGTTCTGATGGATCTAATATATGGGGTTGGATCCTGTTGGGTTGGGAGATGTGCTCCAACGTTCTGATTAGGAAGCAGCCGCCTGCACTTGGTCTTGTCTCCAGAGGTCATTGGCTGCTGTGATCACATGATTGTCCTGTTCTGCAGGGACCATGGGGGGGGGGTCTTCTGTGAAACACTACTCTGTATTGGGTTCTAGCCACCCGCCACTATACCAGTCTGCTGTGTCTCGGTACCGTCCAGTGGTGAGCTTAGAGCAACCTCCTCTTAGGAAACAGGGCAGGTCATCACGTGGTCTGCCCTGTGCCGAAAGATGGAGAACACTGCCCCCTAGTGTCTGGGCTGTGGATTTCACTTGTCTTTTCTAGGCATCTCACTTCTTCTCTTTTGGTTGTAGTCTTCCTGAGATGCACTGGTGGGGAGGTGGGAGCCACTTCTGCTCTGGCCCCAAAGATCGGACCTCTGGGTTTGGTAAGTTTATAAGATTTCTTGTTGGCTCTACTGTTGATGGATTCGTTTGCTTTTTGTTCCCACTTAAAGGGATTCTCCAGTCACTTCTGATTGAGTTATAACCTGTGCAGGACCTGAAGGGAGGAGCAAGTCTCTAGGTTGTAGCAATGAAGATGAGTCCTGCTCCTCATTTTTAGGGCCTGGACCAAATTTTATTCAATGAATTTGCATTGAATGGAGTTATCCTTTAAGGCCCAAGTGAGAACATTTATTCAACAATGCTTTTTGTTTTTTAGTCTCCCAAGAAAGTTGGTGATGACATTGCCAAGGCGACCGGTGACTGGAAGGGGCTGAGGATCACTGTCAAGCTGACAATCCAGAACAGACAGGCTCAGGTAATGTGTCCGGATTATGGCATATAGATGGCTGAACTGCAGTACCAGATATGTCCTGTGCTGGCGCACCTCCAGGTCTCATAGCTGTGACCTGCAGGATATGTGCTCAAGGAAATCTAGCATCATGATAACCCAGGGTCGCCTGCTAGTAGGTCCAGGCACAGTGACTCGGGAAGTCTTTATCAATGGTCTTCTTCCTTTTAATACTTAAAGGGAACCCGTCACCACTATTTTCACAAATACAGGTAGTGACAGGTTCCTATAGAGCTCTAATAACTATTTGACACCCTGCTTGTAGCTAAAAATTATGCCCCTGAGATTCCCATATATTCAACTTTATAGTTTTATCTGGTAACTAAGCATGGCTATAGCGAGTCCAGGGGGCGTGGCCTCCTCGGGCTGAATCCAGCAGCTCCTCCCCATCCTATCTCTGTATGCTGCTATAATGTCATGTGACCAGGGTGACATCATCACAGGTCCTATAGCTTTTGTAGCATTAGGAACTGTACACTAAGCATATATGTCATGAAATCACAGCAGGCTGCATGGAGAGGAGTAGAAGTCCATGGAGGCTGCTGTGATGGTTTTATGTGGTCAGATATGTACATGGGGTATAGTTTTCATATTAAGTAGCTCAAGGACCTTTGATGGCACCCTGGTCACATGACATTAGGCCCCCTCCCCCCCAGGGGATCTGAGGGGAACAATTTTTAGCTAAAAGCAGGGTGTCAGATAGTTACTAGAGCTCTATAGGAACCTGCCACTACCTGTATTTGTGAAAACAGTGGTGACGGGTTCCCTTTAAGTTATGCTAATGAGTCCTAGGGGCTCTAGTGAGTGTTTCCGGAGCCCCTCAGTGCTGTAGATTCAGGGGCTATTAGAATGAGCATAGCAGGTCCCCCCCTCATCCCTCTGCCTGTGTAATTGCAACAGGAAATTCAGGGGGTGGGGAGACCTGCTCTGCTCATTGCAACAACCTGTGAAGTCATCACGAAGGGGCTCTGGAAACACCAGATCATCAATCATTACCATAATTTTAAGGTTGTTAGAAGATAGGAGGCCATGGATAGCAAATGGTGATTTTCTTGTTTCCCTATACTTCAGAAGTTATTTGCTTCTCTAAAGTGATGGGGAGTGATCAGCTACCTGCAGCTGTATCACTAAAAGCCCCCATATTGGGATCTTTTAGGAATATATTGCACTTTCTGAGCTTAGTAGTAGCCACCCGCCACTATGCTGGTCCTCCCATGACCTAGTATTTACCAGTGGTGCGCTAAGATTAACACCCAGTCTTAGGAAACAGGGTCTTTCCCCATGTGATAGACTCTGTGCCGATGACTGGGGACATGATTGTCCAGAATTAAGAAACGGGGGCACTGCTGTTCACAGGTGGCATTGCAGCTCTATCTTACTTGAATGGAGCTGAACAGAAATGCTACTTGTGGAGAATGGTGGCGCTGGTTTTGGAGAATCCAACCACGTTCTAATGTCTTGGTGATTTGGTTACATCTTGAACTTTTTTTTTCTAGATTGAGGTTGTGCCATCTGCCTCTGCTCTGATCATCAAGGCCCTCAAGGAGCCTCCCCGTGACAGGAAGAAGCAGAAGAACAGTAAGTGGAACTATATAAATTGGTTCATCATAAAGGGGATTCCTGGGATGGACTTTCTCTCATACATTGGTTGGGGATCTATCTGATCTGTGGGGGGGGGGGTCACAATTGGCACTTACCTCATCAACTATTATCAGACTTGAGTTATGGTGAGTGCTGTACCCTCTTTACTATCAAAGCAGAGTGCCAACATGGTATAGAGGCTGTGTGTGGGATTGCAGATCTCTTCACGTTAAGGTGATAAAATATAATCTATTAGCTGATGATCAGGGTAGTCTGACCTCTACCACATGGATAAGATAAAGTACTAGAATCTCTCCTATGTTTCTGGCTCCTGCCTCACTACAGCCACCCGCCACTATAGCAGCCTGATGTGACTGTATATAAACCAGTGGTGAGCTAAGAGAAGACTCCACCTATAGGAAACAGGGTTGCTCTACATGTGAGTGACTCTGTGCCGTTAGGATGGGGACATATAGATGCTTATTAACGACCTGTACTGACTGCGGCTTCTCTATCAACAGTTAAACACAACGGCAACGTCTCCATGGATGAAGTGATCGCCATCGCCCGCCAGATGAGGCCCCGATCCCTGGCCAGGGAGCTGTCAGGTGAGTTATGTGAATAGGGTTTGGCTTCTCGCCTGGGAAGTGGGTGCATAATGTGGCTTTTGTGAATCCCCCCTATGGAGCTGGTATTTACTGACTCTCATCCTACAGGAACCATCAAGGAGATCCTGGGCACCGCACAGTCCGTGGGCTGCAATGTGGACGGCAGACACCCACACGACATCATTGACGATATTAACAGCGGTGCCGTGGAGTGCCCTACAGTAAGTGTTTCTCTATTACATGCAACTTATTACTATAATATACCTCCTACTATGGATCCTGACTTCTTCCTTTCCTCCTTGCAGAGTTAAATCTTTGAAGAGGCGACTTGAATATCAATAAAATGTTTGATCCACACAATCTGTCCTGTTTTCATTCATTGCTAAAGATTAAAATATTCAACATGCAATTTGGAGATTCTGCACTAATGGGATCTGTCTGCTCTTGCAGTACCTGTAAAGTCTCACTAGGTGGTGCAGTGGTTTCTTACACTGATCTTCCTGTGGTGGTACTGGTTCCTCCATATCTGTGTAAAGTGCAGCACTATGATATCTTCAGAGGTGAATAAGCAGTACTGCTACTCGCCAAATGTGGCTCCAGATAATAAAAGGGACATCTACCAATGTACAGCTTTATGCATAATCTCTTCAAGGCAACAATCCAATTGCCTTGAAAGGATTGGAGAGCTGTTCAGTGAGGGTTCCTTGTTGGACACTGGAGGAACCTCACTAAATGTTTGCGTATATATAATTGGGGTGGTGTATTGGTTGTGGGCAGGGAATTTCCTCTGGAGCATTAATGGGTTTTTATTGACCTATTCTAATCAAAATAAGGGAGATTGTCATGTCTGAATCTAATGTGGAGTTCTTGTGGGTTTCCTTATGGTTCTGCTGGTGATCAGTGCTCTATAGTAGCAGTATGTTGAGTGGTATAATCATTAGGTATCCAGCCTGGACAAGACTCTGGCTGTAGAAATTATACAGGGGCTTTGAGCACAGGCGCCTCTTGCTCCAACAGATCAGGACTGATGTTGGTGTCAGTATGAGAAATACATAGGTGCACATTTAAGAGCTTGCACGGTTTTCTGTCTTGGCACTAGAACATGCAAACTCCTTGCATATGTTTATAGTGTCTGTGCCAGTACAGTGGGTGCCCTGTGTCTTACAAAAGACAAGATTTTTGGAAATCTCTGCCTTTTTTTATTCTGAATTTGAAATTCAGGAATCCACAACTTTGATCAATAGCTTTACTCTGCAGATGAATGGGACAAATCTGCCAAATATATGCTGTAATGTTTGATTGGAATCTATCAATGGAGCAAACTCTTAGCCATGCTTCTATACTGTCCTGTGGTCAATAAGGATGTGACACCAGGACCTCACTTACAGCTGTCTCTATATACTGTCCTGTGACCAGAGGGATATGGCTGCAGTCAGCAGTTGTTGCAGGACAAAATACTTGTGCTGGATCAGCACCACAGAGGTTATTGTGTATTAGGACCAGCCCCCAGATTCCTCCTGTGCTTCAGGGGGAGAGATCCCAGGGTAAAACAGAACATGTCAATACCCAATACAGTAGGTTTTTTGTGTATGGTAACCTGTAAGGATTGGCAGGTGACTGGCTGCTACAGTCTACCATACACTGCTTATGAGAAGCAATGCTCCATGGCTTCTCATGTGCACCAGTAGCCTCCTATAGCACACATGGAATTATTACACCTCTATGGATTTGTGGTACCTCACACCCACCACCAGACATGGGCCTATTAAATAAAGTGGTTGGGCTGTGAATTGTGGGGCCACCGTTAAGTGGAAGTGTCGTGGTGATGAGATCAATTGAGTCAGTGCTGCTGGGAGATGCACTGGTTCTGTTCATCATAACTGATGCATGGAGTCCCCTCGTTTACCTCTGCTGAACAGTTATTCTTTAAATGATTACAGCTGAGCATTTGTTACAGGATTGGGAACTTGGATTGTGGGCAGAGCACAGATAGCTGCATGGCCGAATATTGTCCACAGGACCAGCTCTGATCACCATGATGATGCTACTTAAAGCTGTCTGCATGCTCTGTGCAGTACTAGGCAGTAGTTTTGCAAGCAGCTGTAGGCTGCATTCAGATGGCTGTTGTGGGAATGTATGTCCTATGGCGAACCGGGGGCAGTACCACATATCGTAAATGGGGGGGAAAACCCACCATCAGGAATTTACCAATTAAAGGGGTTGTCCAACTATTAGAAAAACTTTAACAGGAGGGCTTTATTTTTTTTTTTAATCTTTGCCCTCCTCCAGTGCTTCTGGTGTTCTGCATTGTGGTCTTCTAGACCCTGGGGCACACGAGCTCTGGCAGCCTGGCACAGCCACCTGCCTCATGTCCCAGTATCTGATACAGCATATGGACAGGTGGTGCCCGATTGCCAGAGCGGAGCTTCCCTGCCCCTGTAAACAAATGGGTATGGCTCTGAAGGACCGTGTTGTGGAACACCAGGAGGGCAGTAAAGGTGTTCTATATAAATATATATTTTTTTAAAATCCTATATATAAATATCTTGATCCAAACTTGAACTAATATGCAAATTTTCAGCAGAGTATACCGGAATTTGAAGCAGCCTCTCCTCTACGCCCCAGTAGCATCTGCTGTCCCACCACCTTCTGCATCCTTGGCGCGCTCCTTCTACCTTTCTTTAAACTGTGCACATAGTGGCACCTGCCGCCACATAGCTGCAGCTACTGTGGATGTTGGAGAGCAGTGTGGACAGCATAGGATACAGGGGCATGGAGAGCCCATGCGCCATTAGTCTCTTTCAATGTTCATCATATTGGATCAACTTTAGATGAGGCTACAAAGTGTTATAGGGTTAGGGAAAGACAGTTTAAAGCTGGAGCTGCATTCACATGCGATGGGTGACAAGCATTCGGTGCTGGTTATCACATTTGCTTATACGTTCAGGCTGTGGCACACCAATGTGCGCTTTGATTCCTTTTCTAAACGGAGTAGAATTGGTGTGTGGCTGCTGCCTCAGGGTTTAAGTAGGAACTGATCATCTGATCTACAGTTAAAGGTAGATTCCTGATGGTAGGTTTTCAACAATCGGAGACAGCTCTGCTGCAGACTTATTATGTAGCATGCACCATGTTGCGTATTTTCTATGGGTAGTATTCATCGTGTACACGTGGCCATGGGTTATTCCATCACTACTCCTGGATCCTAGCCATCGGCAGGCTCCTGTGTAGCTCCCCCTTCATTGATGACCACTATACCATGGCGCTGTACTGTGTGAGATGCATCCTTTCTCTGAATACTACAGTCACTTATGACAGCTGATTGGTGGGAATGAATAATCACTACTTTTCGGATATCTATTGTCAAGGAATAAATAATTCTGGAATATCCCTTCTGTTCCTGGTGAGCCAGATGCAGGATGTCACTCATGATGCCTGCAGGGCTAAAAATATGTGGGTTAAATGAACATAAACAATGTAAATTTTGGAAATTCTATTGAAAAATTGCTGACAATTCGATGATCGGTCTTTTACCCCACAACTGCGTCTGGCCATATGTAAAATTCTACAAGACTGAGATTTCTATAAAACAATATCATTACTTATCTGGCTGCCGACAAAGACCTGCTCTACATAAACGATGGGACGGCCACGTGATTTATCGGCCGATCAGTTCTGGCCCTTTAATCTTGACACCTGCTGACGTCAGCGCCTGGCGCCTTGAACGCTTTTTCCCGCGAAACTGACGTCATTACCAAGAGCACCCCGCCCCTTCCCCTTCAGAGCGTCAGTTGGAAGCGACTAGCCCCGCCTCTGCAGCGCAGTGATTGGCCGACGTGTACCGGCTGCGCACAGTAGGCTTTCGGGCACCTCGGATTCTGATTGGCGAGTCGGCGTCCCCGACCCCGCCCTTTCTGGGTGTCGCCAGTGCGCGCGGCAGGGGGAGAGGCGGTGCGTGGCAGCCCAGGTCTCCCTCGTGTGGCGTCGGGGCGAGCCCGGTCGGTCGATCCTAGACGTCACCGGCGAGGTGGGAGGGGCTCGTCTGGCGGAGACGGAGGAGAAGCGGAGGGCGGCGATTACCTGTCGCTCCCTCAGCGCGCACCGGCCATGACGGACTTTAAGCTCGGCATCGTACGACTCGGTCGTGTGGCCGGCAAGGTGAGAGCCTGGAGGGGGCGCCCGGTGTCTCCTCATAGCGGGATATCGGGGCTCAGTATACGGGGTACACACGTTTATACGGAGGTCTGATAGACACACCCGCTAGTGGGAGGAGATTAGGCCGCCCCTCCCCCCGGTCGGCGAGGTGTGCTGCCTCGCCTGACATCCCCTCGCTAGAGGGCGCCATTACAGCGATACCGGAGCGCCACCTGGCTGCCACCTGTAGTACTGCCGGTCATCCATCTGCACCACCACCAGTGGGCGTGCTGGGGGATGTAGTGACAGGGTGCAGGTGGATGCTGGGGGTTTTAGTGTCAGGGTGCAGGTGGATGCTGGGGGTTGTAGTGACAGGGTGCAGGTGGATGCTGGGGGTTGTAGTGACAGGGTGCTGGTGGATGCTGGGGGTTGTAGTGACAGGGTGCAGGTGGATGCTGGGGGTTGTAGTGACAGGGTGCAGGTGGATGCTGGGGGTTGTAGTGACAGGGTGCAGGTGGATGCTGGGGGTTGTAGTGACAGGGTGCAGGTGGATGCTGGGGGTTGTAGTGACAGGGTGCAGGTGGATGCTGGGGGTTGTAGTGACAGGGTGCAGGTGGATGCTGGGGGTTGTAGTGACAGGGTGCAGGTGGATGCTGGGGGTTGTAGTGACAGGGTGCAGGTGGATGCTGGGGGTTGTAGTGACAGGGTGCAGGTGGATGCTGGGGGTTGTAGTGACAGGGTGCAGGTGGATGCTGGGGGTTGTAGTGACAGGGTGCAGGTGGATGCTGGGGGTTGTAGTGACAGGGTGCAGGTGGATGCTGGGGGTTGTAGTGACAGGGTGCAGGTGGATGCTGGGGGTTGTAGTGACAAGGTGCAGGTGGATGCTGGGGGTTGTAGTGACAGGGTGCAGGTGGATGCTGGGGGTTGTAGTGACAGGACTCGGGTGCAGGTGGATGTCTGGGCATGCTGGGGGTTGTAGTGACAGGGTGCAGGTGGATGCTGGAAGTTGTGGTGACAGGGTGCAGGTGGATGCTGGAAGTTGTGGTGACAGGGTGCAGGTGGATGCTGGAAGTTGTAGTGACAGGGTGCAGGTGGATGCTGGAAGTTGTAGTGTCAGGGTGCAGGTGGATGCTGGGGCATGCTGGGGGTTGTAGTGACAGGGCTGGAGTGCAGGTGGATGCTGGGGGGTTGTAGTGTCAGGGTGCAGCTGGATGCTGGGGGTTGTAGTGTCAGGGCTTAGGTGTTGGTGGATGTCTGGGCATGCTGGGGGTTGTAGTGTCAGGGTGCAGATGGATGTTGGGGGGGAGTAGCTGGCCCCCGCTGTAGATGGATGTTGGGGGGGAGTAGTTGGCCCCCGCTGTAGATGGATGTTGGGGGGGAGTAGTTGGCCCCCGGTGCAGATGGATGTTGGGGGGGGGGGGGGGAGTAGCTGGCCCCCTGGTGCAGAAGGCTGTTGGGGGGCAGTAGCTGGCCCCCGGTGTAGGTGGCGCACCTTCTCCCCTCTGGCTGCAGCCACCATTGCTCCCGGATCACATCTGGTTTCCAGGGAGGTGTTGGCTTTGGGATTGTGTAAGATCTGGAGATCGCTCCCACACGTTGGGTGTGTCTGTACCTAAAGCCTCTGGGATCCTAAAGACCTTTGTCACGTCTCTCCCTTCTGGTGCCATCCAAGGTCACAGCATGAGCTCTACACCTTCCCATTCCAGATCTCTGCTTGCTGTCTAGAGGCTCTTCCTGACCTGTGACACTGATGTACATTGGTCAGATGGGGATTTTCCAGATAATTGTAACAAACCCTCAGCTGTGAAAAATATTAGATTTATGAAGGTGTTTTGCTTTGGAATGTAAAGTAGAATTGTCTATTCGCCGACAGCAAGCAGAGATTTTGAAAATTATGAAGAATTCAAGTACAAAATGGATAAGAACTGTTTTGGATCTGGTGACGAGGAGATAATGTGATGTCTTCTTCCGTTTCTAGATCAAGTATACGCTAATCGATGAGCAGGACATCCCCCTGGTGGACAACTATTCCTTTGAAGTAAGCAGAGTTATTTACTATCCCCCTATGGTTTTATTATAATGGATCCATGTAGTACTGCATGTCCCCTGCAGGGGGTGCGCATGATACCCGGGGTAAGAGAAGCCGCAGTGTATCACTCACTAATCATGTCTCCCCCCTCCCTCAGGCTCGGATGGAGGTGGACGCCGATGGAAACGGTGCCAAGATCTTTGCTTACGCCTTTGACAAGTACAAGGGGCGCGGATCGGGGCGTCTGCTGCATGAACTGCTGTGGTAAGTGACCCCCGCCCCCCGTCCTGTAATAGTGCTGATCCGTTATATACTCATAACCATCTCCTCCCTGCTTATAGGCAGAGGCATAAAGGAGGCATCGCACCCGGATTCCAGGTCCTGCACCTCAACGGCATCACTGTGGATAACAGATTAGATAACCTACAGCTAGTGCCCTGGGGCTGGAGACCTGAGATAGAAGAAGTGTCCAGCAAGCAGAGGTACTACATCCTGTATTATACTCCAGAGCTGCACTCACTATTCTGCTGCTGGTGCAGTCACTGTGTACATACATGACATTACTTATCCTGTTCTCATCCTGAGTTACATCCTGTATTATACACCAGAGCTGCACTCACTATTCTGCTGCTGGTGCAGTCACTGTGTACATACATGACATTACTTATCCTGTACTGATCCTGAGTTACATCCTGTATTATACTCCAGAGCTGCACTCACTATTCTGCTGCTGGTGCAGTCACTGTGTACATACATGACATTACTTATCCTGTACTGATCATGAGTTACATCCTGTATTATACTCCAGAGCTGCACTCACTATTCTGCTGCTGGTGCAGTCACTGTGTACATACATGACATTACTTATCCTGTACTGATCCTGAGTTACATCCTGTATTATACTCCAGAGCTGCACTCATTATTCTGTATTCATTATAATGACCAGGTGTTCGCTCTTCTTTGCAGGGAGCAGTCTCTGTATTGGTTGGCCATACAGCAGCTCCCCACTGACCCGATTGAAGACTTGTTTCCGCTGCTGAACGTCACTCGCTGCTATAACGCTAACGGAGAGGTCGTCCGGGAAGAAGAGAATTCCTGCACCTACTATGAATGTCACTACCCTCCATGTACCATGATAGAGAAACAGGTTGGTACATAATCCCCAGATGGAAGACCACACTGGAGTCTAACTTCTAGCTTTTGGTAGCCAAAATTCCCATATCCCCACCACCTCTTCCCTAGTGGGGACATGTCCTTATCCTTACACTGCTGTGCTCGTATTTCTCTGAATTGAACTGCTTCCCAGCCCCACTATGTTATGAGTAAAACATGAAGCAAGCTCTGGTTGAATACTAGAGCCGAATAGAAGGGATTTTGGAGCAGCTCATTGCAGAGAGCCAAGAGCACAGCAGTGTGAGGACACTTCCACCACAGGTGTTAGAGGAGCCCTGTTCCCAACACACAAGGCATGCAGGGAGTTGCCGTCTCACAATAGCCCCATCCTGCTGCCCACCCTGTCTACCTACCTCACTAACACAAACGCCCCCCAGGGCTCATACTTGGTATTGCATCTCCATTGAATGCAGTACCATACTCATCCTATGGCCAGAGGTGGCGCTGTCGCTCACTGATGGAACATGTGTTTTTCTAATTTTTATATATATATATATTTTTTTATATTGCAGTTACGTGAATTTAATATATGTGGTCGATGCCAACTAGCGAGATACTGTGGTACCCAGTGCCAACAGAAGGACTGGCCCGCTCACAAGAAGCACTGTTCTGAGAAGATCCGGATACTGCACTGCGAGCCGGACCCCGAGCGGTGACTGTGTGTCCCGGGTTCTCCCCATTTGCTGTAAATGCTCCATTATTTTTGTACATGGAGGCCGGGATGTTGTGTATTTTGCACACGTACAAGTGACTGGTCATGGACACCAGAGGCACTGAAGATGATCCTGTGAGGCTTGAGTGGAGGCCGGACCGCCGCCGCCGCGGGTCTCTGCCAGGGGTGGGACCCGCCATTCCAGTATTACACAGACTGCTGGGGGCGCTCCGGCCGGGGGCTTGTAATTTATGTTGTTTGTAAAGTTTGATGTACAGTTGTTCTTTTTGGTCATTTTATAATATTTTTGATCCGCCCTGCGGACGGCGGGTTTTTCCAGGTTTTTGTGCCATTTTTTTTAGCAGGACGAGGCACAATCCATCTGGATGCATAAAGTCTGGTCGGTCAGGATCTGAAATATTATGCATGTAAAATTAAAAGAAAAGTAGATGGTTAATTCCCGGTGTGAAGGTCTTAATAATAATAATTTAATGATTCTTTTATTTATATAGCGCACACAGATTACGCAGCGCTGCACAAAGCATGTCAAATCGGTCCCCCCAATGGGGCTCACAATCTAAACAACCTAACAGTATGTTTTGGAGTGTGGGAGGAAACCGGAGTACCCGGAGAACATACAAACTCTTTGCAGATGTTGACCTGGGTAGGATTTGAACCCAGGACTCCAGTGCTTCAAGGCAGAAGTGCTACCCAGTGCCGCCTTAAGGTCTTTTATGTACATTATAATGCCGGACTGTAACTTGTCCTCACACTGCTGTGCTCTGTGCATTGAACTGCTCCCAAGGCTGCCTTTATCTGGTTAACAGCTGCAGTAGGATTCAGGTTCGAGTACAGATACACTGAGGGAAGAGGCACTGTAGCTGCTCAACACAGGATCAAGTATACAGCAGTGTGAGGACATGCCCCCAGTGCACGGAGAGAAGCCACAATCTTAGCAGAACTGTAAAAACAGATTTATGTTCTAACATTGATGGGGAAATACTGAGTATTAATTATTATTATTATATTTGAAAGGTTTATGACACTGGCATGGTTGTTCTTTTTCCATATCAACTTGACAAAGATCCATGTCTGAGATGTAGGTCATTCCTCACACCTCTGTGACATGACCTGCACTAACCTGCCAATCATAACTTAATAAAATGCAGATTGTGGTGACATCACAACATAGACATTGCATTGCAGTGTAATCTCATGAGGCTGATGTATACACCATGCTGGGCACAGGAGGATGAGAAATGCTCTATATAAATATCCTTACAGATTTACAGCTTCTTAGGTAAAGGATGATCACTGTGGTATGTGTTCCCCGGGCCCTACCATTCGCTGGTCAGTGCCCATGCTGACCCCTGACCACTGCTGGCTATGATAGAAAGGTGTCAGGATACACAGGATATGGCAGCTCGCTGTGTATGGGGGGTGTAGTCACAGAGGGGTCAGAGCTCCCAAGCTGACTCCTGACCACTGCTGGTTATGATAGAAAGGTGTCAGGACATGGCAGCTCGCTGTGTATGGGGGGTGTAGTCACAGAGGGGTGAGAGCACCCATGCTGACCCCTGACCACTGCTGGCTATGATAGAAAGGTGTCAGGACACACAGGACATGGCAGCTCGCTGTGTATGGGGGTCTAGTCACAGAGGTCAGAGCGCCCATGCTGACCCCTGACCACTGCTGGCTATGATAGAAAGGTGTCAGGACACACAGGACATGGCAGCTCCCTGTGTATGGGGGTGTAGTCACAGAGGGGTCAGAGCTCCCATGCTGACCCCTGACCACTGCTGGCTATGATAGAAAGGTGTCAGGACACACAGGACATGGCAGCTCGCTGTGTATGGGGGGTCTAGTCAGAGAGGTCAGAGCGCCCATGCTGACCCCTGACCACTGCTGGCTATGATAGAAAGGTGTCGGGACACACAGGACATGGCAGCTCGCTGTGTATGGGGGGTGTAGTCAGAGAGGTCAGAGCGCCCATGCTGACCCCTGACCACTGCTGGCTATGATAGAAAGGTGTCAGGACACACAGGACATGGCAGCTCGCTGTGTATGGGGGGTGTAGTCACAGAGGGGTCAGAGCACCCATGCTGACACCTGACCACTGCTGGCTATGATAGAAAGGTGTCAGGATACACAGGACATGGCAGCTCGCTGTGTATAGGGGGTGTAGTCACAGAGAGGTCAGAGCGCCCATGCTGACCACTGCTGGCTATGATAGAAAGGTGTCAGGACACAGGACATGGCAGCTCGCTGTGTATGGGGGGGGGGGGTGTAGTCACAGAGGGGTCAGAGCCCCCATGCTGACCCCTGACCCCTGCTGGCTATGATAGAAAGGTGTCAGGACACAGGACATGGCAGCTCGCTGTGTATGGGGGGTGTAGTCACAGAGAGGTCAGAGCTCCCATGTTGACCCCTGACCACTGCTGGCTATGATAGAAAGGTGTCAGGACACACAGGACATGGCAGCTCGCTGTGTATGGGGGGTGTAGTCACAGAGTGGTCAGAGCGCCCGTGCTGACTCCTGACCACTGCTGGCTATGATAGAAAGGTGTCAGGACACACAGGACATGGCAGCTCGCTGTGTATGGGGGGTGTAGTCACAGAGGGGTCAGAGCACCCATGCTGACCCCTGACCACTGCTGGCTATGATAGAAAGGTGTCAGGACACACAGGACATGGCAGCTCGCTGTGTATGGGGGTTGTAGTCACAGAGGGGTCAGAGCGTCCATGCTGACCCCTGACCACTGCTGGCTATGATAGAAAGGTGTCAGGACACACAGGACATGGCAGCTCGCTGTGTATGGGGTGTAGTCACAGAGCGGTCATATAATTGCTAAAAGTCTCCACAAGGAGCCTTTAATGGGCACGTGTCAGTACCTTAGCCCTACTAAACCCACCATACGTACCTTCTTATGTATTACACAAGTCCCTGGAAGATTCTTCTGTCATATTTGTACATATCAGTATTCCCGTCCTTTGTTATTCCAATTTAGCGCAGTCAAGAAGGGCGGGCTGCTGGTCCAGGTATTCGGGCAGCCTCACCTCCTGATCGCTGCACGCTCTGCCCACTCCTAGCATCACACGTGCCAGCACTGCCTCCTAATGCCCGCCTGTCACTCACCTTCACGGCCGAGACCTCGGCACTGTGCATACATGGCCGCTTCACAGCTGCATGCGTTGATGTGCAGCGCCGATATGTATCTCTGCATTGACTACGTTTTATATCCAAATAAAAGAGGATTTTTCAGTGCTGATAAGTACAAATATGACAGAAGGACCTTCAGGGGACCTGCATAATACATAATAAGGTACTGATGGTGGGTTTAGTGGGGCTGAGGTGCTGGCAGTTTAACTAATGGCAGTATACAGACCACCATGCCCATTATCGCCACAGAGCCAGGATCAGTAACGTCATGTGTGTACACAGTGACTGCACCAGAAGCAGAATAGTGAGTGCAGCTCTGGGGTATAATACAGGATGTAACTCAGGATCACTACAGGATAATACGGAATAGTGGGTGCAGCTCTGGGGTATAATACAGGATGTAACTCAGGATCACTACAGGATAATACGGAATAGTGAGTGCAGCTCTGGAGTATAATACAGGATGTAACTCAGGATCAGTACAGGATAAGTAATGTCATGTATGTACACAGTGACTGCACCAGAAGCAGAATAGTGAGTGCAGCTCTGGAGTATAATACTGGATGTAACTCAGGATCAGTACAGGATAAGTAATGTCATGTATGTACACAGTGACTGCACCAGCAGCAGAATAGTGAGTGCAGCTCTGGGGTATAATACAGGATGTAACTCAGGATCAGTACAGGATAAGTAATGTCATGTATGTACACAGTGACTGCACCAGCAGCAGAATAGTGAGTGCAGCTCTGGGGTATAATACAGGATGTAACTCAGGATCAGTACAGGATAAGTAATGTTATGTATGTACACAGTGACTGCACCAGCAGCAGAATAGTGAGTGCAGCTCTGGAGTATAATACAGGATGTAACTCAGGATCAGTACAGGATAAGTAATGTCATGTATGTACACAGTGACTGCACCAGAAGCAGAATAGTGAGTGCAGCTCTGGGGTATAATACAGGATGTAACTCAGGATCACTACAGGATAAGTAATGTCATGTATGTACACAGTGACTGCACCACCAGCAGAATAGTGAGTGCAGCTCTGAGGTATAATACAGGATGTAACTCAGGATCAGTACAGGATAAGTAATGTTATGTATGTACACAGTGACTGCACCAGCAGCAGAATAGTGAGTGCAGCTCTGGGGTATTACTATGTATTCTGTCTCTTCAGTCTGTGTCTGTACAGCCACGTGATCTAACACAGCCAATTAGGAAGTAAGTCAATCTATTGGCTGATGCTCACGTCAGTCATCTCTCGGTGGAGGCGGGGTCCTCTCTGCTGTGACCCGGAAGTGGAGGCAGAGATCTGGATTCTGAGCGTGTAGCATGCTGGTGAGTGTGGCTGGCTGTGACGTCATCAATGTGCAAAATACACAGCGTAATAGCTGCGTGACGTCATCATTGCCTTATGTTATCATGTGCATGCTGATCTTACGTGTTATCACTCTACTGTAAAATCCGACGGGCCACGGTTACTAATGACATCTTCAGTAAATGCAGTGTTGTATCCTGTGTATGACACTATACCCGGTATATAATATTGTGTACATTATACACTGTTATTCATTGTATACAATGTGAGTGATGTCATTATGATATATCTCTTTGTGACATCATCAATGTGTACAGTATATATGTTACATCATCAGTGTACACTTTTTACTATCTATCTATCTATTTTTTGTGTGACATCATACGTGCACATTACACAGTATTTTAACTCCTATGTGACATCACGAGTGTGCGGTATATACAGGATTACAACCTCTTGTGTGGTGTCACCAGTAAACATCATGGGGGTCATTTTTCTCTTTCTTCTTTCCCTTTCTGTCGGTGTTTTTGCAGCGTAATGGCTGTTTTGCACCTATTTCGCGTTTTTTTAAAATTTATTTTACGTCTATATTTGTTGTGTTGTTGTGCCCTACTTGTCTTTACATTGCGCCTCTTTACATATGTTTGCACCCAATTTATTATGCAATTGTGCCTATATGGGTGCAAAAAATTGCACAATAAGGGTGATTTTTTTGATGTTTTTTGCCCGTTTTTAAGCAGCCCCTCAAAAAACACATGCGTTTTGGACTAATTATCTTAATTCAAGCTGGTCAAAAACGCATGCGCTTTTTAACGGACTACTTAAAGACGGGCCAAAAACACTTTCAAACACCATGTGTGGCATCACCCTAACAAGTCAGTCCTGACCGTGCTTAGGAAAGGCAGTGGTAGGATTTGCACAACAAATTGCTCCTTTTTTAAAATTTGCACCTAATAAGGCGTGTAAAGAGCTGAGAGAAGGGGGAAATCAGATAAATGACCCCCACATGTGTTAGTGAATCCTCTGTGTGTACATTATGCGCAGTATAATTTCCTGGGTGTGATGTCATCGCTATACATTATACAGTGTAATATATATATTTCAGTGTGTATATGATGTGCTGTGATGACCAGGTGAGGTGATGTGGAGATCCTGTGATGGCGCTGCGCTGCAAGACCCAGACTTTGCAGGTAATCGATACAGAGTACAGCGCAGACGCCGTGGAGTGGTGCCCACTGGATGATTGGGGGACGCTGCTGGCGTGCGGGACGTATCAGCTGAAGAAACCAGATAGTAAGGCGAGTATCACAATGACACCGACATTATATAGCCCCCCCCCCCCCTTCTCTACATAATCATCTTTCCTTTCCTACACTCACAGGTCAGCGGAGAGGATAACGATGACCCCCACCTGCGGCTCGGCCGCCTCTACCTCTATCATTATGACCCCCACAGGGTATTTTCTCCAGTAACTGAAGTGCAGAGGATAGAAACTGCCGCCATACTGGACATGAAGTGGTAAGCAGAATGGCGCTGTATGTATCACACGCATAACCCTCATAGCAGCAACCCATTAACTCCTAAAGAGACTCTGTCATTATACCCCATTAAACTACCCCCCCTCAGGTAGGGGATAAAAATGTCTTTTCTAGATTTCTCTGTGACGTTTGAAATCTTAACCATTCACCTATAAAAAAAAATACATATGTATTCTCAAAAATGTAAGTGATTTATATGAGTAGAGAAGAGTTCTATTTACATGAGATGAGTCACATTTAGAGGTTGCAGGGGGAGAATCACTTCATACAATCCCATCTTCTATAGTGTACAATTTTGTGAGCTACAGAACCAGAGATGCAGGCAGGTAAAGAGATGCGGCAACTGGACCCTTACTTGCATTTTCATTCCTAACTATTTCTGTTTCACCAATTCTCTAGATCCCTCACACACAAGCTGATCTGAAAGATGAGATTCTATCCCTTTAATATGCCACCAGCAGCATGTTTCTAGGTGCTACAGCAGCAAAGATAGAGTGGCCTGAAGTGATGCTTCCTCTGCAGCCTCCTAAAGTGACTCATCTTAGGCAAAATATGACTCCGCTCATTGTCACATGATTTTTTTTTATTATCGGTAAACGGATGAGATTTCAAATTAAAAAGGAGATTAATGAGGTAAAAGCTTGTGGGGTTTAAAGGCTCTTTCCCATCTTTTAAAATTATATTACCATGATAAAAAATGTTGGGGTCCAAACGTGCAATAAAAAAAGTGTAATATTTCTTTGCACAGTGGCGCCTCCCCAGTGGTGCTTCTTTTGTAGGATAATGCATCTCTATATTGTTTGAATATATGACCGCAGTTCCCAGAAAAGTCAAATATCCAGGATCACTGCAGGATAGGGAAATAACAGAGGGGGGGCACATTATTATGAAAGCAACCCTGTCCCTTAATTCTTCTGCCCTGATCTGTCACCTTTCATCTTGAAAAATATCAAAATAATGTTTTATGTATGACCAGTCTGCCATTCTACTCCTCAGGTGCCATGTTCCCCTCTGGGATAGCCCTATTCTGGGTATTGCCGATGCAAAGGGCTCCCTGCAGCTGTACAGATTACAAGGCAACAGAGTAAGTGGTCAGAGTCAAGGATGTAGCCAGGCAGGACAGTCTGGACGCTATCTACTGAGCTCCGCCGTGGACATTAAAAGGATCTGCACCCTTAAAGGGAACCTGTCATCAGGTTTAACCATAATAAACTGCAGACAGTTCTAGGTATAGGACCTGGAGAGATGTGTAACCATACATATGTGTGTGTAGTAAGTAGCAGCAGGACTGTGAAAAGCAATTTTTTTCAGGTTTGTAGCTAACTAGTCTTTCAGCATGAAGAACTTTCTGCTCTTTGCAATGAATTTTCCCACAGCCTCTACCCTCTGCTCTGAGTGACTGCTGAAAGTGTCCAACCAAAATCTTGATGCTACAGAGCAGCACAGAGCAGAGAGCTCTTCAGACTAAAAGACCTGACCATGGCCCATACAAGAGCTGCAGTGCTGGATTCAGAACTTCAGTCCTGTCCAATACAAAAGTATGGTCACACAACTCTCCAGGGCCAATACCTCACGCTGGCTGCAACTTATTATGGTCAAAACTGCTGATAGGTTCTCTTTAAACTGAATGTGCCTGACCTGCAGTACCGCACTCTGTCCAAGGCCAGATGTGGCGCTGTTGTTACTGTGACTCCTCTCTGCAGTGACTCTGTCTTCCTCCAGTAGGAAAGCTCCCGAGTGCAGCCCACATGCAGTGTGGATTTGGAAGGCGACTGTTTAGCTCTATCCCTAGACTGGTCTACAGGAAGAAGGGAAAGGTGAGACCCCCAACTCCACAGATAGTTTCCAGTGACTCAGTATTATCCTGATACTTGTCTGACCTCCCCCGCTTCAGCACTTCTCTGGTGAAGATGGTGTGCAGCGACTCCCAGGGCCGGCTCAGTCTGCTGCAGGTGGAGGAGTCTGCGCCGTCCTTGGATGTCGTGTGTCAGTGGAAAGCCCACGGCTTCGAGGCCTGGATCGCAGCCTTCAACTACTGGAACTGTGACCTCATCTACTCGGGTACGCTTCCATCATCAGAGCCAGGACTGTGGAATAGGGTGCAAAGGGAACGACTCTGATACAGATCTGTGTACATTACAGGGGGAGACGACTGCCTGCTGAAAGGGTGGGACACAAGAGCGACCCCAGACAGCCCGGTATTCACCAGCAAAAGGTAGACGCTAAAGCTGTCACTGTACATCCTGTTTTTTTTTTAGTATTGCAGCTCAGCACTATTGAAGCTAATAGGGTGAAGCTGGAATAACACACAAAACCTGTGGACAATCCCTTTAATCAGTTTTATCCGTTTGACTTGTAGGCATTCTATGGGCGTATGCAGCATCCAGAGTAACCCCCATCGGGAACATGTCTTGGCTACAGGAAGGTATGTGGCCCTGCAGTTCTACATACCTGACCCTCCATTTCTTCTAGTCCCCCATAGATAACTTACAGCAGAATGTCTTTCATAAGATATTGGGCACTACCTACTGGTGTTCTTTCCTTATGTGTAATAATTATACAAGACCAGTAGGTAGCGCTGTGTTTCTATTTGATCTAATGAATTGAAGGAGATCTATTCATGGCTCTATGAATGTCTCATGTTCTGACCCTAGTTATGATGAGCACGTTCTAGTCTGGGACCTGCGGCAGATGAAGCAGCCGATGTCTGATACCCATGTACAGGGAGGGGTCTGGAGGCTGAAGTGGCACCCTACAGATGGCGCCCTCCTGCTGGCCGCCTGCATGCACAGCGGCTTCCATATCCTGGACTCTGCCTCCGGTAAGTCTTATCATATGTAGACCTGAGCTTCTCCCATATCCTGTATGAGGATTTATATACTCAAACTTTGTCGCCCTGTAGATGGTTGTCCCATTGTCTCATCTTACGTTCTCCACAACTCTTTGGCTTATGGAGCTGATTGGTCCAGGGTGTGTCCTCCAGTCAATCCGGGGACCCCTGTAGAGTTTCCTGCAGAACGGACAGAGGACTCCGTGACTGCCCACAGCGATGCCATGAAACTGGAGCAATCCGGGCAAAACCTGAAGATCTTCTACGAGTCACCCACTTGCAGCTTCGACGTCATTGTGGAAGATGATGCTGGGGTATATGTACCAGAACCGAGCGGGAAGGTGGAAGAGCGGCCGATTACTGGGGTCTCCAGTAATGTAAAATGTGGACAAGCGCAGACTAACCTGCTGGCGACCTGCTCCTTCTACGACCATGTTCTACATGTCTGGCGGTGGCAGTCCCAGAGGCTGAGCCCTGCAGAGTGACCTCCTCATCCGTCCTTACAATGTTCTACCTCCTACATCTTAAGCCCCTGTTTCGTGTTCCCCCCATGACAACAATATCAGGCCATAGTCCAGTGGGTGCAGAACTAGAGGGGTCCTCCCATTTAGTAAAACTTTGTACCTGGGGTATAGGAGGAAAACAGAGATCCTCTGTCACAAGGGACCAAGGTTTACAGTGGAATTGCTATAGAACAGGGTTAAAAAAAACAAAAACATGGCAGCAGAAGCCCCTCTCTCTGGTTATGTCTGGTATTACAGCCCAGGTCCAGTATCATAAAATAGCCGCCTCTTATGTAAATAGGTCATTGTCATAAATGAGAACACCAGCAATAATAATACACGTACCAGGGAGCAGATTGTATGAAGCTCTATAGACCAGCACTCCCAGCATGCATCACAAGATTTATATATAGAGGTATGGATTTCTTTTATTTTTTCATCAAATAAACCTGTGTCTAAAAAGAAAATGTATGGGTATTTGCTTATGATTTATCTTGCCGATAATTAGGTTCAGGGATAGAGATGGGTTCTGTGCAAGAAGGAATAAAACTCAGGAAGGGAGTCTAAAGCAGTGATTTTCAACCTGTGTGCCGTGGCACACTAGTGTGCCGCAACACATGGTCGGGTGTGCCGCAGGGAAAGTTCCCCAAACTGTGGTGCTCCCTGTGTTTTGTTTCCCGGCGATGCGCAGTCACGGCTTCTTACAATGTAGGAGACGTGTACAATAACACATGTGCAAGCTTTGAACCTCGCGCGACAAAATGATGTCACCGAGGCCGGCGCATCATCCTCAGAGCAGAGAGACTCTCGCATTTGCATACCGCCAAGGTAATGCCCACCAATAATGCTGACTATATGAGCTTTTGCCTGAGTATATGAACCGTTGGCAGAATACTCAGCATATGAGCTGGTACTTGTAGTACTCCAGCAGTATACTGCATATAACAATGAGAAATGTAAAATGAGAAATACTATAGTCATGAGGCTGGAGTACTACAAGTACCAGCTCATATGCTGAGTATATGAGCTGGCACTTGTACTCTGGCCTCATGGCCATAGTACTTCTCATTGTATACCTTTATATTGCAGTATATGAGCCACATAATAATCAGCACCATATACTAAAAACAGGGAGAAACTGAGAACTGTTGGGGAAGAGCTTCGTGTGTGTCTTTCCACCATTCCTGCCAGGATATCCCTTTTGTGTTTATCGAAACAGGACCAGGTTTCACACTGAGTAAAATAAATTTAGAATCTATATTATTAACTATATGTGTAATATGACTGTTTTAGTGTCATTTTGTGCTATTTTGGTTGGTGGTGTGCCCCAGGATTTTCTAAGTATAAAAAGTGTGCCGCGGCTCAAAAAAGGTTGAAAATCACTGGTCTAAAGGGCGTGTTCACACATAAGGAAATAATAGATCACACTCTGGCTTCCAAAATCTCCTGCTGCCTGTAAGTTGAAAGCTGCACTGAAAATTCACATCAGAAATAGCTATGACAGCAGCTAGTCTAAGGCGGAGGACTCTTGGACCATAATCGCTGCGGTAAAACGAGTCGCATTTCATGGGATATCCATCTCTTGTGAAATGGATGCAATTCAAAGGTTGAGCTCGTAGCTGGATTCTGTCCCAGTATGTGATCCCAGTCTGTGTTTGGTTAAAGATGCCTCTCCAATTTTTACCCCAATAAACTTCCTGGCCCCTCAGATGGGGCATTGTCATTTCTAGAATCCCTTGATGTGAAATGTCACCTCTCTACCTATAAAAAAATATAAATCTCAAGCTATGTGACATTGAGCAGAGAAGAGTCATATTTGGTTGAGATCAGTCCTGTTTAGAGGCTGCTTGGGAGAGACTCCATAGACGCCCATCTTCAGTTCTACAGCACCTAGACACATTCTATCATATTAAAGAATTCCATCTTTCGGATCACATCCCACCTGGTTCAGGCAGTTACAAAAAAAGGTGGGAAGTAAGACTTATCTGCTTCTCATATCTCCAAATATATTTTAACTTTCAGTTTGTGGAAGTTCACAGAACCAAAATCTCTGAGACTTGAAATGAGGGCGCGTTCACATGCTGCGTTTTGGTTGCGTTTTCATTGCGTTTGAAACGCATATACAACAGCTGATGTGAGGTCATTTGCCTAATTACATTACCGTTTACGTTTGTAAACGCAATGTTAACGCATGTGTTAACATCGCGTTTACGATTCGTTTAGTAAACGGAAACATTAACAGTGATGTAATTAGGCAAATCACCTCTCCTCAGCTGTTGTATATGCGGTTCAAACGCAATGAAAACGCAGGTCAAAACGCAACGTGTGAACGCGCCCTGAGACTTAACTCTTGCTTGCTCATTGTCACATGAATTCAGATTTTTTTTTTTTTTTTATGTGAGATTTCACATAAAAAGTATTTCTAGAAAGGACATTTCTTTAGAAGTCCTAGGCGGCTGCTGGTTTAATCTCTCATCCAGTGGAGCAGGTCTCAATTTCTGTGTTGTATGACCTACAAAGCACATGGAGATGGAGGACTTGTGCGGCTGCATAGACGCCTCAATACTGCCGTGTAATAAACCTTACCGTATTATAATCATGTGCCTGAGCTCTTTGGGTCTCTTCTCTTCTTTTCCCAACAGAAAAGCACCAAATGTGGTTATTTAATAAATTTAAACAAGATTAAACCTTCCATACTTCTTTATGGACCCATAGCACAGGCACAAACCAATTATCGTGCCGGGGACTCACCTCCTAGTGATATCATGTTATCCTGATTACAGTTCGTTGCGGTTGTTCTTTGAGGAAGAAGGGACTCCTTGCATCATATCACTAAGAGAGTTAGAGTCCCATCCTCAGCACTGTGTTCTATCCTTCTGACACTTGCCAAGAGTTAGGAATCATCTCTGGTGACCCATTAAGTGCACTGAGCCGGAATCTACTACTTTATCTACAGGGTGCGGTCACATGTTGCAGTTAAAACTGCTTCGCAATCAGCTTTGAGGTGGTTTTAGGTGCAAACAACCAAAGAGTTTCTGAATAAAAAAAAACATATGCTGTATAGTACCTTTCAATGCCATGTGCTCTGTGACTAGGCCATTAGTCCCCAAGGAGTGGCTATAGAGAAGCAGCCCCCACCCCCTCAGGAAACTGCTCCTCTGTGTGTCCTTCCTTTTCAAATATATGAAATCGCCCGCTTAGTGACGCCCCTGCGGACATCATCAAGTGGTGTTTCCGCGTGCTGTGATCACCTGTCGCTGACCACATCAGGCATCCTCGCGCCTGTGCGGTCAGCATCCTTCAGAATGTGCACCTGGACATGTATAGATGAAGCGGAGCCGGCTGCAGGATTTCCACATTCATCTGTGCACTACTCTAAACTGCTGCTTGCCAGGCATGCTGACCGTGCATGTGTGGGATAGGTGGGAGTCCCGCCAAACACTAAGGCCGGCGGCACACGTGGTATTTTGAACCCGTTTTTGAGCAGTACGTTAAACGCATCAGTTTTTCCCCAATTATGATAATTATAATTGGTAAAAACAGATGCGTTTTCAAAAACGCATTCATTTTTTAATGGACTGCTTAAAAACGGGTTCAAAACGCCATGTGTTCCGCCGGCCTTAGCCTGCGGTCAAACGTTCTGCTAGCATTGCGTTCTTAACGCGATGCCAGTGCACAGAGGGCGGGCCTCGGCCCAAACACATGTGCCTTTCCAGGGAAACGCATGCGATCGATAACCTGCAAAGCTAGCGGAACTTGTGTTAATGGACAATGCCTTTAAAGAGGACCTGTCACCCAAATGTTCGACACTAAAGTAAACAGCTCCTAGTGCTTGAACAAACGCCATCTAACACCACGGCGGGGTACGGTGTAATAATCAGATCGCTAGCAAAGCTCTGCCTCTTCCCCGGACCACCCCCCTCGCTCCATAACCCGGCAGTGGCTAGCCACGCCCCAACCCCGCCCCCGCATGAATACGTCAGACAGCTTTGCGAGCTGTCCGACAATTACACTGTACCCCGCCGCAGTGTTTCCAGTAACACTTTCACTCTAACACTGCGGCGCATCATCAAGCACTAGGAGCTGCTTACTTTAGTAAGCAGCTCCTAGTGCCGAAAATTTGGGTGACAGGTCCTCTTTAAGGGACACCTGTCATCAGGTCTGTGTCACTTGTCCTGTCACCTCTACCTGTTGGAGCAGCTCACAAGGATCCCATCCCAGCCTTTATCTAGTTATTTCATACATTTATCATTGTAAAATCATCATTTCTTTATTATGTAAATGAGACTGGTCACATGGTCAGAGGCAGTGATGTCACCCCTGTTCCCCCTCCCCCTGCTCTTGTCTGTGTGTAATGTATAGTAGGGCATTGCTAGTGTCTGTGCTTTATCTGCTGACATGCTGCATCCTCCAAATACACATGTGAGAAACACAGATATCAGATACACAAGTACCTGACATGTGCTGCTATAACATGGCTGCCTGGAGCTGTTGTATCTCTCCTGTACACACACACAGGCTGCAGGGGGCGTGGCCACCAGGAAGCACATCATTATACAGGCTGTCAGTCAAGCACTGGGGGTGTGGCTGTGCCTCCCACTCATGAATAAGCCAGACAGCTTGAATATGCTAATGACTCATTGGACATTTCACAGGTCATTTGCATACAGCTTTAGGACCACATTGCTTAAGTTTACAGGCATGTAGAGGGTCAATGAAGGGATTGAGGCAATGCTCTCTAATGGCAGTTTATAAAAATATATTTAGTTTAGGGGGTTATCTTGCCTGACGGTTCTCGTTAAATAATTTAGGAAGGAACGCTTAAGAAAGAATGAGCCCGTGTTTGGCATATTCTATATAATTATAAAATGCAGATCACAATGTAATATCATCGCACTACTGGACATAATTCTTTGGATACAGCTGGAACAATTTGCCTTCTTGCGTTGGTTCAAATCCGTACTTTTCCAGGTTATTGGGATCAAAGCTGCCGTTCTCAATGTCCTTCTGTATGGCTGGAGCTGCAGTTTCCTGGAACAGTTTCTCAGCCGTCATCTTTTCCTCAGTGACTGCCGGGACCTTGTAGGAGACGTACGGCCTCAGCTTGAACCCAGTCAGGTCAGGGACAACAAACTCCGGCACCATCTCTTTCACCTTGACAAATTTCTTGTTTGAGGTCAGGTAACCGGTTCTCTTGGCTCCTCTTCCTTTGTAGAACGACTTGGGTCCCATCTTGCTGGTGATTTCAGCCATTCGGTCAGAACCTCGGACAAAGCCGCGGACCAGATTCTGGAGCAGCCCCATGATGGCTCACTGCAAGAGGGAAGGAGCTAATTAGCAGAAACAAACTCTACCAAACAATTCAGTAAAAGCTCTTTAACCCCTTTAGGGTGCAGCCAAATCTATAGCTTAACCCTTTATATCTCTGCCCTTTTAAGTTTTTGTGTTTGTTTTTTACTCCTCAAAAAGCAATTACTATTTTATGTATATGCGTTTTGAAATAAGCAACACGTGTTCTGCATTACTCCGTTTGAGTCAAGCTGTTCCCTCTTGCGGTTCAGATGTGAAAACGCATCCAAAATGCATTGTGTGAACGCACCCTTATCCTGACTCAACCTATAGGTGTAACAAGCAGAATGATGACCAGTGAAATATCATTCTACACTCAATAGGATGACAAATTAAAGAAGTCATTGCAGTAAATTAATGCAACACAAAAATCAAACTTGATCCCTTCTATTAATTGAGGTCAGAATATTTGGGACTGTTACTAATCCTATTTTGATTACATGGTCTGTGCCATATAAGGATTAATGACTGATAGGGATCACAATACATTGATAATTCACCGTGATCCTTAAAAGGGTTAACCCCTCACCTTCACAGACAGCCGTCCATGCAGCAAAGACAGCAGGAGTCGTAAAACCAGCCGCAAGGCAAGCCGTGCGTGTCAAGCCTCGCTCTGAGCGCTGCGTCCGTCCTATCACCGCCTAATACTCGTTATGCTCGCGCTTATTGGCTACTTTCAGCTAGCCTATGCGATGCCCCGAAGTAACGCATGCGCAGTCTCTAGCTAAGGGACAGGCGGTTGACCAAAGAGGCGGGAAAAGGCGGCGGTAATTGCGTAGAAACATTTGTGAGGTAAAAAGATGAAGGAAAGTAATAGAAATGTGGAAATAATGTAAGTGGAAATCATAAGAAACAACGGGCATGGAAGGAACATGGAAAAAGTGCTAGGATTAATAAAAAAAATTATTTCAAAATAATTTAGATCCTCCAGAGTTGAAGAAAAAAAGTGGAGTAAAATGGAGCAAAACTTCACCCTGTGCCCTGTGTCTATACATGTGGAGGTCACTCCTGTCAGATCATGTTTTGATAGCAAAATTAGCTAAATATCGCCAACAAGACTACGACATTATGTAAAAAAATGTGCAATAACCAAAAGGTGTGAACGCAGACAAATATCTCCGTCACCACAACAACCTCCCCATCTGCAACGCTGCCGGGCCAGGAATTGTAGGACTCGGAAACCAAAGAGGATAAAGACCGCCACAACAGGTTAAGGCCGTGTTCACACGCAGCGTTTGAGTTGCGTTTACAATGCTTTAGTGTGTTAACGTAAAGTAATTGTGTTTACAATCCGTTAACCAATGTTCCGTGTGAAGGCGAGTGAGTTTTTCAGGATTCCTGGTAGTGATGGCTACGGCCGGATCCCTCACATATAGAAATTGGTGGCATGAAAGCCTCAGAAATCATTACCTAATTCCATTGGAATTTTGTAATTTTGATACCACCATACAGAGGACACGATGGCCCCATTTATTGCAAAGTAAGAACAAGTTTGCATTGGATTTAGTATTATGTGAACAGAGCCGTTCCCATCTGGTAAGGGTGATGCCACACATGGCTTTTTGAACCCGTTTTTGGTCCGTTTTTAAGCAGTCCGTCCAAAACACATCTATTTTTGACAGATTTTACCAATTATCTCAATAAAACTGGTCTAAAACGCATGCATTTTTGGACGGACTGCTTAAAAACGGACCAAAAAACGACTTCAAAACGCTGTGTGTGGCATCACCCTCAGGCCGGCGCCACACAGGGCGCTTTGTCTGCGCTTGCAAACGCAGACAAAGTCGCGCCCACCGGGGCGGGCCTCGGCCCGATCTCATCGGCGTTTCTATGGAAACGCCTGCGATCGGGAACGAGCCGCCGGTGTTTCGCGTTAAATTAACGCAAAATACCGGCGGCTCTTTCCTGATCGCAGGCGTTTCCATAGAAACGCCGATGCGATCGAGCCGAGGCCCGCCACGGTGGGCACGACTTTGTTTGCGTTTGCAAGCGCAGACAAAGCGCCCTGTGTGGCACCGGCCTCAGTCCCCAATATAATGATTTCAGCAGTTTGCAAGGGCATGCTGGGAGTTCAAGGATACCTTGCAAACTTCCCTGATTACGTGAGGCAGTCCCAAATTTTTGGGTCTGTTTTGCTGCAGCTATATGTCAGTTTCCCACTACACCACTTAGCCTCTAAGGGCGCATTCACATGATGTGTTGCGTCACGTTTTTTGACGCATTCCAAAGGCTTCAGCCTTGATCACAGGCCGAGGTTACTTTGGGTTTTAGCAGATGCAATGGAAACGCAATGTAACCTTAGCATGTAAAAAAAAAAATTTGACGCAGCGCATTGTGTGAAAGCGCCCTAACGCAGCACACCATGTAACATTTGTGTGATCCGCTGCTTGGGAATGAAGAGACGTGAGTATTTCATTTTCTTTTCACAGTGAGGGGATGTTAACGAAAAAGGTACGATTATATTAATGGGGGGGTGCAATACTGGGGGTATTGTAAATGAGGCCCCCAGTGTCTGGAGTGGGAACACATTGTGATCGTGATGGCATCACTATGCTTCTGTACAGAGCTAGACCAGAGCGGCAAAAAATGTAGGTATAGCTTCTTTCTTGTTTTTTAAGCACCTGGGACCCCTCCTAAATAAATTAAAACAACCGCTTTAAAGGGAATCTGCCAACAGATTATCCCCCATTAATCTCCCAGCCCCCTCAGGCCGGGGATAAAAAGTCCTTTCTTGAATTCCCTCTTTTGGGTGAAATCTCACCCTTTTACCTATAAAAAAAAAAATCTCCTCCAAAGGCATATGACAATTAGCTGAGATGAGTCAAGTTTAGTGCCTGTTAGGAGAGAGTCACTTAAGGCGCCCCTATTTTTGATTACCACTGACTGCGCAGCTACAGGAATATTTCTTCCGTCGGACACCATTATGTAACGTATATGCGCTGCCAGTGATGGCGGGGGCTGACACTTGGTATAGCATACAAATGTACAGGATGGAACATTCACAGGTGATAGCGCAATTCTACGGGAGGGCCTAGTGTATAATTGTATGCCAGGACAAACCGGCTGCCGAAAGGAGTCTGGAGCCTCCTGATGTATCCGGGGAGGGGGTCCTTCAATGTGCATCAGCATATAATAATTTCCAGCACTGTTTCCAGGTGCTATAGAACTGAAGCTATTGGTGTCTGAAGTGTTTCTCCTACTCCAGCCTCTAAACTTGACTCTCAAAATCTGACCTGCACATCCTGGGGGCCTCTGCTGGTTGTGTAGGTAAGAGCGCCCTCTGCTGGGGACACCAGTGTACTGCCTCTGGGGGCCTCTGCTGCTTGTGTATATGAGAGTGCCCTCTGCTGGGGACACCAGTGTACTGCCTCTGGGGACCTCTGCTGGTTGTGTATATGAGAGCGCCCTCTGCTGGGGACAATAGTATACTCCCTCTGGGGACCTCTGCTGGTTGTGTATATGAGAGCGCCCTCTGCTGGGGACACCAGTGTACTCCCTCTAGGGACCTCTGCTGGTTGTGTATATGAGAGCGCGCTCTGCTGGGGACACCAGTGTACTGCCTCTGGGGACCTCTGCTGGTTGTGTATATGAGAGCACACTCTGCTGGGGACACCAGTGTACTGCCTCTGGGGACCTCTGCTGGTTGTGTATATGAGAGCACCCTCTGCTGGGGACACCTGTGTACTGCCTCTGGGGACCTCTGCTGGTTGTGTAGGTGAGAGCACCCTCTGCTGGGGACACCAGTGTACTCCCTCTGGGGACCTCTGCTGGTTGTGTATATGAGAGCGCGTTTTGCTGGGGACACCAGTGTACTCCCTCTGGGGAACTCTGCTGGTTGTGTATATGAGAGCGCCCTCTGCTGGGGACACCAGTGTACTGCCTCTGGGGACCTCTGCTGGTTGTGTATATGAGAGTGCCCTCTGCTGGGGACACCAGTATACTCCCTCTGGGGGCCTCTGCTGGTTGTGTATATGAGAGCGCCCTCTGCTGGGGATACCTGTGTACTACCTCTAGGGACCTCTGCTGGTTGTGTATATGAGAGTGCCCTCTGCTGGGGACACCAGTGTACTCCCTCTGGGGACCTCTGCTGGTTGTGTATATGAGAGTGCCCTCTGCTGGGGACACCAGTGTACTCCCTCTGGGGACCTCTGCTGGTTGTGTATATGAGAGTGCCCTCTGCTGGGGACACCAGTGTACTCCCTCTGGGGACCTCTGCTGGTTGTGTAGGTGAGAGCGCCCTCTGCTGGGGACACCAGTGTACTCCCTCTGGGGACCTCTGCTGGTTGTGTATATGAGAGTGCCCTCTGCTGGGGACACCAGTGTACTCCCTTTGGGGACCTCTGTTGTTTGTGTATATGAGAGCGCCCTCTGCTGGGGACACCAGTGTACTGCCTCTGGGGACCTCTGCTGGTTGTGTATATGAGAGTGCCCTCTGCTGGGGACACCGGTGTACTGCCTCTGGGGACCTCTGCTGGTTGTGTAGGGGAGAGCGCCCTCTGCTGGGGACACCAGTGTACTCCCTCTTGGGACCTCTGCTGGTTGTGTATATGAGAGCGCCCTCTGCTGGGGACACCAGTGTACTCCCTTTGGGGACCTCTGCTGGTTGTGTATATGAGAGCGCCCTCTGCTGGGGACACCAGTATACTCCCTCTGGGGACCTCTGCTAGTTGTGTATATGAGAGTGCCATCTGCTGGGGACACCAGTGTACTCCCTCTGGGGGCCTCTGCTGGTTGTGTATATGAGAGTGCCCTCTGCTGGGGACACCAGTATACTCCCTCTGGGGGCCTCTGCTGGTTGTGTATATGAGAGCGCCCTCTGCTGGGGACACCGGTGTACTGCCTCTGGGGACCTCTGCTGTTTGTGTATATGAGAGCGCCCTCTGCTGGGGACACCAGTGTACTGCCTCTGGGGGCCTCTGCTGGTTGTGTATATGAGAGCGCCCTCTGCTGGGGACACCAGTGTACTGTCTCTGGGGACCTCTGCTGGTTGTGTATATGAGAGCGCCCTCTGCTGGGGATACCTGTGTACTACCTCTAGGGACCTCTGCTGGTTGTGTATATGAGAGTGCCCTCTGCTGGGGACACCGGTGTACTGCCTCTGGGAACCTCTGCTGGTTGTGTAGGGGAGAGCGCCCTCTGCTGGGGACACCAGTGTACTCCCTCTGGGGGCCTCTGCTGGTTGTGTATATGAGAGCGCCCTCTGCTGGGGACACCAGTGTACTCCCTCTGGGGACCTCTGCTAGTTGTGTATATGAGAGCGCCCTCTGCTGGGGACACCAGTGTACTGCCTCTGGGGACCTCTGCTGGTTGTGTATATGAGAGCGCCCTCAGCTGGGGACACCTGTGAACTGTCTTTGGGGACCTCTGTTGTTTGTGTATATGAGAGCGCCCTCTGCTGGGGACACCGGTGTACTGCCTCTGGGGGCCTCTGCTGGTTGTGTATATGAGAGCGCCCTCTGCTGGGGACACCAGTGTACTGCCTCTGGGGACCTCTGCTGGTTGTGTATATGAGAGCGCCCTCAGCTGGGGACACCTGTGAACTGTCTTTGGGGACCTCTGTTGTTTGTGTATATGAGAGCGCCCTCTGCTGGGGACACCGGTGTACTGCCTCTGGGGGCCTCTGCTGGTTGTGTATATGAGAGCGCCCTCTGCTGGGGACACCAGTGTACTCCCTCTGGGGACCTCTGCTAGTTGTGTATATGAGAGCGCCCTCTGCTGGGGACACCAGTGTACTCCCTCTGGGGACCTCTGCTGGTTGTGTATATGAGAGCGCCCTCAGCTGGGGACACCTGTGAACTGTCTTTGGGGACCTCTGTTGTTTGTGTATATGAGAGCGCCCTCTGCTGGGGACACCGGTGTACTGCCTCTGGGGGCCTCTGCTGGTTGTGTATATGAGAGCGCCCTCTGCTGGGGACACCAGTGTACTGCCTCTGGGGACCTCTGCTGGTTGTGTATATGAGAGCGCCCTCTGCTGGGGACACCAGTGTACTCCCTCTGGGGACCTCTGCTGGTTGTGTATATGAGAGCGCCCTCTGCTGGGGACACCAGTGTACTCCCTCTGGGGGCCTCTGCTGGTTGTGTATATGAGAGCGCGCTCTGCTGGGGACACCAGTGTACTCCCTCTGGGGGCCTCTGCTGGTTGTGTATATGAGAGCGCACTCTGATGGGGACACCAGTGTACTCCCTCTTGGGACCTCTGCTGGTTGTGTATATGAGAGCGCCCTCTGCTGGGGACACCAGTGTACTCCCTCTGGGGACCTCTGCTGGTTGTGTATATGAGAGCGCACTCTGATGGGGACACCAGTGTACTCCCTCTTGGGACCTCTGCTGGTTGTGTAGGTGAGAGCGCCCTCTGCTGGGGACACCAGTATACTCCCTCTGGGGACCTCTGCTGGTTGTGTATATGAGAGCGCCCTCTGCTGGGGACACCAGTGTACTCCCTTTGGGGACCTTTGCTGGTTGTGTAGGTGAGAGCGCCCTCTGCTGGGGACACCAGTATACTCCCTCTGGGGACCTCTGCTGGTTGTGTATATGAGAGTGCCATCTGCTGGGGACACCAGTGTACTGCCTCTGGGAACCTCTGCTGGTTGTGTATATGAGAGCGCCCTCTGCTGGTTGTATATATGAGAGCGCCCTCTGCTGGGGACACCAGTATACTCCCTCTGGGGACCTCTGCTGGTTGTGTATATGAGAGCGCCCTCTGCTGGGGACACCAGTATACTCCCTCTGGGGACCTCTGCTGGTTGTGTATATGAGAGCGCCCTCTGCTGGGGACACCAGTGTACTGCCTCTGGGAACCTCTGCTGGTTGTGTATATGAGAGCGCCCTCTGCTGGTTGTATATATGAGAGCGCCCTCTGCTTGTTGTGTATATGAGAGCGCCCTCTGCTGGGGACACTAGTATACTCCCTCTGGGGACCTCTGCTGGTTGTGTATATGAGAGCGCCCTCTGCTGGGGACACCAGTGTACTCCCTCTTGGGACCTCTGCTGGTTGTGTATATGAGAGCGCCCTCTGCTGGGGACACCAGTATACTCCCTCTGGGGACCTCTGCTGGTTGTGTATATGAGAGCGCCCTCTGCTGGGGACACCAGTATACTCCCTCTGGGGACCTCTGCTGGTTGTGTATATGAGAGCGCCCTCTGCTGGTTGTGTATATGAGAGCGCCCTCTGCTGGGGACATCAGTGTACTCCCTCTGGGGACCTCTGCTAGTTGTGTATATGAGAGCACCCTCTGCTGGGGACACCAGTGTACTCCCTCTGGGGACCTCTACTGGTTGTGTATATGAGAGCGCCCTCTGCTGGGGACACCAGTGTACTCCCTCTGGGGACCTCTGCTAGTTGTGTATATGAGAGCGCCCTCTGCTGGGGACACCAGTGTACTCCCTCTGGGGACCTCTACTGGTTGTGTATATGAGAGCGCCCTCTGCTGGGGACACCAGTGTACTGCCTCTGCTGGTGGATGGTGACCGAGCAGGTGTTATACACCGGTGTATGTGCGCTGTGATGACACTTTGCTGCTCCCCGGTTCTCGCCGCCTCCTCCATATGTCCCGGTGCTCGGGCTCAGGCTGCAGTCGCTGTACACATGGGGGGCGGGTCCGGAAGTGTGTTTAATGGGTGCAGCGCTGTAATTGGTCAGAGATCTAACGATCAACATCCAATCCGCATTTTGGAACTCGAGTCATGTGACAATTCTGTCAGGTGGGGGGACAGAGAGCGAGGAGGCCGGACAGACCGGTGTTTACAGGACCGCCGGTAAGTAGTGGGGGAGGGGAGCTACCGTCACCGTGTATACTGCGGCCGTGTCACTGTACGAGGGCAGAGCCGTGATGTGCGGAAGACAAGACCTCTGCAAATCCGGGGCCAGGCCGGGAAGTTATATTACACGGGATGTTTCTCTATACTATAGTGATATCTGGGGGTTTATGGATACAATGTATATATACATGCCGTACATGTGATATATAATGCTGGACTGTATACTCTCCATACTGGTGCATACTGCCCCGATAAAGTGCACCTTTATGTCTATATATTATATACAGTGATACCTGGATATAGTATGTTCAATGCTCAGTGAGAGTTGTAGAATCTACATAGAAATATATACCATGTAACCTGGAAATAGTGTATATAGTGCACAGTGGTGTCTATTTACTCTGTATGATCATACATACAATAATTCCTGAAAATAGTGTATATACAGCTTGTCCAGTGGTGTGCATATACTCTGCATGATGATATATATGGTGCACTGCTGTGTAACATCACTCTATGGATGGTGAAAGGTATTGATGTTTGGATGTGTCGTGGAGTTATGTGTACCCTGGGGGGGGGGGGGGGGTTTGTATGTATAGTAAGGTCTATGAATATGAGTACATTGTATGCACACAGCTATGGTATACGAGTGACCATTGTTCAGCACCACACAGGGGATCAGCGAGGAATCATTGTCAGATTTTGAGCTGCTTTTGGAACCTCGCAAACTGTTCTCAGACAGAGTATGTTATTTCTGCTGCAAACTTAGGGGTAACGTCCTTTTATAGAGCTGCTGGTAAGATGTCACATTGCTTCTTTTGGAGGAAGGAAGTGGTACATGATCTGTACTGTATTCTGGCCCTCTGCTTAGCTCTTCTTTGAGGAGGATAAATTATCCTTCAGTAATGGGTTCTCTTTCAGTAATTTGATGACATCTCCTAGGGTTTTCCATCTGGAGATTCCTATTACAGCTACAGCCGGGTAACCTCTGCTTAGCTCGGTTATTGCTCTAATGTAAAACTGTGTAATACAGATTTACTGATGGATGGGATAGATGTAGCAGAGGTGATGCTGATAATGGTTGTGGTATTGAGTGCTATGAATTCTTTTGGGGTTTATATGTTCTTCTGTGGATTAATTATTGAGTAGTGACTGGAGGAAGCAGATGGTTAGGGGCCAGGTAATTAGATAAATGCTGGATGTCATTTGTACTCTTCTGCTTTCTCTAAAACCAGACACCAAATGTGATATGGAAGTGAAAGAACATGTCTTGTTTTTGTTCCAGGAATTACCATTATGCTGCTATTGTTTTATTGCACAGACGCTCCCTTTATTTGTTAGGGCTTATACACATGGAATTGCTCTGTGCCAAAGAGACTCTACACAGAGCAGTATTGACTCTACAACTCTAGATATGTTGTGGGCCTCTATGCCCTGTCCTACTGCCACGGACATTAATATGGCCTCCCCTTATCTATATGCCAGTTACTCTGCATCCTGCTGCTAGGACCAAACTGCTATAATCCTGGTAGCAAGGATTCATTTTTTTCTATGAATATGCAGCTCCTTCCCTATTCATGCAAGTGATCTGCCCATGGACAGAAGACTCTTGTAATGGGAGAAGACCCTTTCTTTGATTATAATCTGTGCTAAAGTCTGAGATTTGTTTAACTGTCATATTCTTACATATAAGATTTCACATCTGGCTCAATCGTAATCAATATTTCAGCTGGTTATTTATCTTGGACTTTGTGATTTTGTCATGTGATGCAGTCAGCTCCTGAGCCTGGGTCACTGTAACCTATAGCAGACTTTTTGCTTAACATGCATGTTCTGAATGTGCTTATAGCCTGACTTTCAGGACTGTCATTATTAATAACTGGAAAATACCTTGCCCCCTGCTGCGGAGCAATTTTGCACACAAATCCAGCTACAGCTTTATATGAGGCCCACTTTACAGAGCTATTGTGGAGGGCCCTTTGATTGCAGCCAAAAATGCAAACTTGTTCATGTTTGATGATTGTGCCTTCTGCCAACAAGATTTTATTGTTATGTAATTCCAGTCTGTTAGGACATATGGGCGTCATGCTGCACCACCTGCCCCCTCTGCAAAGAATCATCATCCTTGCCTCTCAAGATTGGTCCTTACATTTTAGTGGTTGCTTTTGGCAAATTGCATATTAATAAACTCTGCCTGCCCCTGATCTCTGGAGGGGGACGGGAGTGTGAAAATTTGGTGGTGACTCCTAGAAATCTAGGTGTCTGTATGTAGACTGAGACCAGCACCAACTTCACCAACTGTATAACCAAGACATTTTGGGTTTATGCAGCCGTTTATGGTCCTCGTGAACGTTGCAAAAGATCTCATCCAGACTGACTACATTTGGAGAGTATTGTTTGCGAGATTGTCTGTCTGCAACCTTGTGTCCAGTTAGGAAACGTTGCACTTATGTTTTGCTAATACAGTACCAGGTTTTTTTTTCCCCTGAAACTTGTGGGGTGCCAAAAAGCCCTGGATGATATTACTGTAAATATTCTAGCTGTGGTGTAATGTGCCCCTGTATGATACTTCTGTGTAGTCACGGTTATAATCGATGCATAATGGATAATGGTTTCGGACATATGATATTTTTTATAGAGCGGAGATACACGAGCTTTATAAAGATTTGAGGGTCACATTTCCTTTTAAGATGTTCCAAAAATGCATTTCAATTTAGTCACAAGAAAAGAATTACCATTTATCTGTCACAAAAGCCCCCACAAAGTGCAAGTCCTTGAAGCATCCTCCTATGTCCCATCTGTAAATCTTCTTAGACATGTATTCACATAAGTACTGTCAAAATGTCACACTTGGCCATATGGTATGACATCGGGAACTTTTACCCTCGGCTTTGCCCCCAAAAGTATTTTAATTTCTGTAGGTTATATTGGGCCATACATAGGTGTGATGATAGATGCTTATGGTGACTTGTGCTTCCTTCTTGCCGCAAAGAGGAAAAAACCTTAACCAAAAATTTTTCCTTAAATCTGTTTACAATTTGTAGACTGAATTGAGCAAGAAAAGATGATCAGATGTGGTAGAATATTAGACAAATCTTCGTGTTCAGTGAAGAAATTAGAATCTTGTGCGAGAATCAGAAGCAAAATATCATCTGACTTTGGTAGCAGCTTAGAAGGGATCCCATCCGTACCTGGGGATTTTCCATTTTGCAAGCTTTAGTGTTCTTTGTATGTCTGCCAAAGTCATTCGAGCTTTTAGATCTGAGCCGCCGTCATCCTACACAACTCGACAGACTCCAAGAAGGTCATACAATCATCTAGTAAAAGACAACAATTAGAGAGGAATTATTCTATTATCTTGTTATTGTGACAAAACTACATATTGCTGCTCCAATTGCAGGTTATTTCAATCCCACAATTAATCTAGCAAATGAATAATATAATGAATGCAAATGTGTATGATTTTAACTTCACTAAAGGGGTTTTCTTCTGTACCTGTTTTTTTTTTATAACTTACAATAAATTGTTGTGCTCCATATTCTGCTGCTTTTCTGCCGTAATGTGAGGAGCTGAGCCTCTTCATCGTGTTTTTTTTTTTTAGCTGTTCAATTTTTACTGTTTTTATTTAAATCCTACAAATTTATAAACCGAGAAATATGAGAGTTTTAGACGGTAACAATGGCACATATCACCAATAATTCGCTTTGCAAGGCAGGAAGACTATTTTGTAGGTTTTGATACTTCTGTAGAAATAAATGAATTGTCCTGATTGTTCCTCCCTGAACATTTTTCATGTCTCAATCACTACTGACAAAAGATGTCAGCGGGTGTGGGTCTCCAGTTTTCATCAACGTCGCTGCAATTTTTTCTGCTCCCGTACTAATCTAGGGGGCAGGACCGGTTCTCTGGGTGTCAGACACAACCAGAGAACCTATGGAGAAAGCAGTTTATTGCCACTTATGCCTTCTCCTTTCTCTATTGACTAGTGCTGAAATAGCACTGTGCTGTCAATGCAGGAGCCGGCAGTGCCTCCGACTCTATAGACCCAACAGTCTTGTGACTGTCTGGTCTGCAAGGGTTAATTAGGACTACTCGGTCTGATCAACACCCCCCTGTGACTGGGGCTCTTATAGATTACAGGTGAAAGTTAATCTACCATTTGATTTCATACTTTATGAACCAAGCATACTTTGAGAATGCTGTAGCAACATCGATGCAGGCACAGATCTTGTTTAATCTGCCGTTCATAAACACATTTCTCGGAGCTTCCTGAACTGTCCAGACAGGACTAATCAACCCGAGCTGGATGACTCATACACAGCAGCTGGGGGATAGTGCAGCGATTGATTACTTCTGCCTTCAGGCACAACACAGTTAATACATCATTGTCTGGAGCAGTGCAAGAGGAGAAGCAAGAGGAGAAGTGCCGAGCCAGGCACAGGAGCGACGGAGCTTCATTACCATGATTTTGTAATTTGTTTTTTCAGCAAAACCACTCGGCTCAGGGATTAAACAAAATATGTTTCTGCATCAGTGTAGCTACAGCATACTCAAGGTATGTTTGGTTCATAATGCATCAAATCAAATGGTAGATTTCCTTTAAAAAGTAAAAAAAATGAAAATGTCCACTAGGGGTCTTTTATGACCTCATGTGGGATATAGAAGGTTAAAAAAAAACCACACACTTACATTATATTAATAAATATTTAAAAATAAACATTGTTTTCCAATAAAATAAAAATATCCTCCCTAATAATTCTGTTTTCCCGATTTATATACACATTATACATTATATATCAAAACAACTAGGAAACTAATTTGTAATGGTCATTGTGAGTTAATTTGAAATCTGAAAAAATATATAGAGGCGGTCCCCGGGTTACGAACAAGATTAATGTCTTTCAAAGGGGTTTTCCCACAAAAAAAGTTAGGGCCGAACTTGCTCGTGGTCTCAGTCACGAAAACAAGGCTCCGTCGGACCCCAAGTCGCTCCGTCAGACTAATGGAAAAGACGTTGCGCATGACCATTCTGCTCCATTAATCTCTATGGAGCTGACGGAAATCGGTGAGCGCATTGCTCAGCAATTTCCGTCAACTCCTTCGAGATTAATGGAGCAGAATGGTCATGCGCGGACGCCTGCTTCAATAGTCTTATGGAGCGACTCGGGGTCTGACGGAGGTACGTGGGACCCCATCAGTGCCCCCTCAGCACTGAGACCCCCACTAATCCGCAAGTTAAGCCCTATCCTCAGGATAGGGCCTAAGTTTTGTTTGTGTGACAACCCCTTTAAGGCCTAGTCAGAAAGGAGTTAAAATACAGCAACAAAATTAAAAAAAAGCATAAGACAGAACTTGTCAAAGACTGAAATTTTTAAGTTTGAAAGTTGCACAATTAAAAGTATAAAGTAATGTACACAACTACCTGATACTCCTAATAGAGGCAGCTGATATGTAAGGATTTCTTCTCATGGCCATTTTTTAAAGAGTTTCATCCAGAACAATCTATAGATAGGCCTTGGTGGTGACAGGCTGGGAAGCGTTAGAAAGTTTTGAGCAGCTTTCACTAGTACGGGGTCTATATGCTGATATGAGGCCTGGTAGTATGACTAGCTGCATAGTGAGTTGAAGACACTGGATGCAAGTATTGTGTGGAGTTCACACTCTGGTGCAGCCCAGAATGAAAACAGTCCTTTGTTATCTGTGTATTTGCATGTAGAGATAACCGTGCCGGAGAGCATGCGCACCCAGGGGCTCTGCTGAACATTTTGGCAAAACATGCTTTGTATCTATTGTAGAGAGGGGGTGGCAGGGAAGATAATTCAGGGCAGGATCTGTTCACATTGAGCTGCTGAGAAGTGGCTGGGCTCCCCTTTATAAAAGGGACAGATGAAGGGAGGGTCAATGAGATGGCCGTATCCCTTAGAAATGACCATTGTTTGTAGACCCTTCTGAGTGTATTCTTTCCTGCAAAGACCCATCTCTTCTCCTGAAGACTCTAAAAGCTGATGTAAGATGACTTGTCTCTGACCTGATCTCTCTTCAGCTTAAATTAGTTTTTATAAGAAGAGCTGAATGAGCTGTCTGCTAAGTCTCTGGGGGAAAAGTCAGGGCCCGGTTCATTCATCGGTGGGAGCAGTACCACGTTCTGGTTCAGTCATCAGTGGCAGCAGTGCCACGGCCCAGTTCATTCAGCAGTGCCCTATTTGTGGACAATTTACCATTACACTTTTTATCTGTAATGGTAGACCTGACATGGGTTGGGGAGTGATGTGTATATCTCTATGAAAGTAGATGTCTGCGTCACTTCTGAAGTAGTTTGACAGCCGAGTAAGTACAGCCCTAGTTTGCAAAAGAAACAGACTTTTGGTAAGAGACGCCTGTAGTTGGAAATATTGGGGCGTATATGAAAGGTCACGTCCTAAATATGAAGAAAGCTGCCTGAAAGCATCAAAGTTACAACCCTGCTGCATCTCTGATGTCCTCTAAGGGGCAGATCACTGCTGCAGCTAATCCCAGGCCTCCGCAGTCTTGTGCCTGTTGTGTATAGGCCACTGCTGAGGCTTGTGATCGCCTAAGGGATATGGGCACTTGGAATTCCCACCAGGGAATTTAACTAAAGGAAATATCTAAATATATAGAGAAGGACCTGGGTGAGAAGTGGATCATAAATTAAATAACAGCATGAAATGTCAATCAGCTGCTTCTAAAGCCAGCAAAATCTTGTCAGGTATCAGTGGTCTATACTCTGGGGATAGAGATGTAATATTACCACTGTACAAGGCACTGGTTCGGCCACACCTGGAATATGCTGTCCAGTTCTGGGCACCGGTCCATAAAAAGGAGGCCCTGGAGCTGGAGAGGGTTCAATGTAGAGCCACAAAAATGATAAGGGGTATGGAGGGTCTCAGTTATGAGGAAAGATTAAAACAACTGGATTTATTTAGTCTGGAAAAGAGACGACTACGAGGGGAAATGACCAATTTATATAAATATATGAATGGTCCATACAACAATATGGTGGTAAGTTGTTCCAGATTAAATCAAATCAAAAGACGAGGGGGCACTGTCTGCACCTGGAGGAAACAAGGTTTAATCACCAGAGGCGACAGGGCTTTTTTACTATGAGAACTGTCAATCTGTGGAATAGCCTGCCTCAGGCGCTGGTCACAGCAGGGACAGCAGAGAGCTTTGAGAAGGGTCTAGATGCCTTTTTACACCTAAATAACATTAATGGTTATGTTATATAGAATTGTTTCCCCTAAATCCCATCCTCATCCAATCCCTCCCCTTCCTTGGTTGAACTTGATGGACAGGTGTCTTTTTTAATTGCATAAAGTATGATACTATGGGAATTTGGTCTTCAGATGTGTTGTCTTTCAACCCTGGGCCATTAAGGCTCTGTCTCTGGCAGAGAATAAATTGTGTACTTAATGTGAATGGAATAAGTAGGGTTAAAAAGGAGGTTCCAGTTATCAGGTAAGTCCATCTGTCATTCCTTACTAACCAGTGTGGCTGAGTGTTAACCACTATCCCTGCTCTTGTTTCTGTCTCCTGTTTTTAATGCTGACCCTATCCTTAGTTGTGGACTTTCCTTCCCATAATGCCTGAGGTACAGCCTTCATTCATGCAGCCCTTACGGGAGGTAGGTCCCATTTTCTCCTCTCAAATCTCTATTCTCCTTGCTCTGAAGCTGGCTGTTCTGTAGCTGCTGACTGTGGCTTATCATCCCTAGCTCCTTCATTTATATTTTGGTTTATCCAAATAGGAGGTAAGGGTAGTGCAGTGTTTAGCTACAAACTGGAGTTGGAAGACGCTCTGTCTGCTACCATAGAATTGGTAGAATTTCCAGAAAAGGTTTGATTGTGCTTGTCTACATGCTGGAACCTATGGGCTAGAAGATTATGGCCTGGAAGTATCTGTCCGTCACTTCAAGGAGAGGGGAAGACTGGCCATAGTCTGTAAGAGTGTATTCTCAGATGTCCTATGGTGGTCTCCGAATCATAGTCATGGTGTTACCTGGATGGTAGTTACTGGGGAGTTACCTTGTAAGTTTTAGAGTCCTGCATACTGCATTATTGTAATATAAGAAATAATAAAGTTTATGTCTGGTGATCAACTCTATCATCATTTAGTGCACAGTACAGATGATGCTGAGGCCACTACACGTACTGAATGCCAGAACTTCAAGAACAGGGCACACAAATGACTTTTTGCAGATGTTACTACTTTCTTACTATATTTATGTTATATGCCCATTTAAAGGGTTGGATCTTTAGAGAACTATTATAATCCTATGTACCGCTACCATGACAGTACGGGCACTGCATGATGAGTTCCCTTTTCTTGTAGAGATTATTGGATAAATGTGATGACAACACAGTGACGAGGGATTGTGCAACGTGGTATATTATCACAGAGCAAAGTTCCCCATTTCCTCTTTTGTTCTTGCTTGTTACATGCGGGTTCTTTGTACTTTTCCATCCAGGTTAATGGAATAATTTGAGATTGTTAAAATGTAAATTTCCCTTCAGTTTGTATTTTGAGGATTTCCTATACATTCTTGTGCATTTCATCAGCACAGCGAGCAGTAAGTTGTCTGCTCTCCCTTAAGAGGATATTTACTCATCGATTTCTTCTGACTTGGCATTTGGAAGAAGCAAATGAGCTACAAACTCTGCAAGTTTTCTGTGTGAATTGTGACGTGGATTCGATGCTACTTTTTACCCTTTGCTCTGCCTTTAAGTGCAAAGTTCACCCATCACTTTACATATAAGTTTGGAATATATAGGGTTATATTGTGATGTGTTTCAGGCCACAGATGTGTCCAAGCCTAATAAAAAGGTTCAAGATTTTTCTGCATATTTTTGCTATTTTATTTTCTGCATGTTAACCTATTTTTTTGTGTGTTTTCAGATATGGCAGATGACAACACCAGTTGCATGGAGGTATTGTATAAGTATATAAACGTACAATATACTGTGCAGGAGGCCTGTAGGTTAGATCATACCAAGACGGATTTGGACAGGGTAACCCTCTGAGCCTGGGAGGGTCCAGCTTGTACTTGGTAACCGTCCAGTGATCTTGAGTGGCACCAGTGTTTGCCCTTACTTCGGCCTCTGTGCCCGGAGGCTAGAGCTGTTTTCATTTCAGCAGTAATTGTCCCTAGTGTCACAACTGTGAAAGCTGATCCACCGACCTCCCAGCCAATAGCAGTGGCTTCTAGCAGCTCTCTGACGTATGATATGAGGCCGGGCAACTGGAAAACTGAATATTGTGCCAGCGTTGTGGGTAGAAGCAACGTAGTTCTGTTATTCAGCTCTTCTACTCTATCTCAGACATTGATAACCCCCCCTGGCACTAGGTGATGGAGTTCCTTACACGAGTAGGAGACTTGGTACTTTTTGGAAATATTGGTTACCCATCTGGAGGTGGACTAGGCAGGTTTTTCGCTATGTTGACTGATAAAAACACAGATTCTCAGTTACTGATGTCTGAGGTCAGTCTCTTGATGTGTTTGATTTTGTGTCTATTTGTTCTCTACGTGTGTGATAATCTGCTCTTTTTTTTGTCCTCTCAGCCAGCCCTTTCTTTGGGCATAGACCTTCGCCACAGAGTTCTGCAGTTTGTAGAAGAGCGCCTCCAGACCACAATGGTAAGACTGTAGCAGCAGGTACCACTGCTTAATGTCATCAAGTATGTGAATATGTAGTTTTTTTACCGGAAAAAATTATCGATATTTGCTGTAATTTGACATTTATTTTTAAAAACTTTGGCAATCAACAAAATCAGCTGTGAAGTCATATGCAAGTTATGTATATATAATTCACAGAAGCAAAGAGGACAGTGCTTAAAGGACACCTGTCATCAGGTCTCTGCCACTAGTCCTGTCACCTCTACCTGTTGGAGCAGCTCACATGGATCCCATCCCAGCCTTTATCTAGTTATTTCATACATTAATCATTGTAAAATCATCTATTTTTTATCATGTAAATGAGGCTGGTCACATGGTCAGAGGCAGTGATGTCACCCCTGTTACCCCTCCCCTCTCCTCCCCCTGCTCAGGTCTGTGTGTAATGTATAGTAAAGCATTGCTAGTGTGTGTGCTTTACCTGCTGACATGCTGCATCCTCCTAATATACAGGTGAGAGACACAGACATCAGCTACACATGAATCTGACATGTTCTGCTATAACATGGCTGCAGCCTGGAGCTGCTGTATCTCTCCTATACACACACACACATGCACACACAGGCTGCAGGGGGCGTGGCCACCAGGAAGCACATCATTATACAGCCTCACATCATTATACAGGCTGTCAGTCATGCACTGGGGGTGTGGCTGTGCCTCCCACTCATGAATAGAGTGGACAGCACGAATATGCTAATGCTTCATTGGACATTTCACAGGTCATTTGCATACAGCTTTAGGACCTCATTGCTTAGGTTTACAGGCATGTAGAGGGACAATGAAGGGATAGAGGCAATGCTCTCTAATGGCAGTTTATGAAAATATATTTAGTTTAGGGGGGTTATTTTGCATGACGGGTTCTCTTTAAGTCAAGCTCTCTAAACTTTAGAGCATCCTACATGCAAAGAAGTCAACTATATCAGAGGGGGCATCAGCAAGGAAGAGGTTCAGCGCTGTACTATACACCCCCATGTTTTTATACAACTAATTTTCTAAGTACATTTTTAAATGAATGAGATCTGAAAGCTGTTGAAATGCTTAAAGAGGACCTGCTACCAAAATGTTACCACCCTGACTAACAATACCTGGTTACATGTCCTCCCCATATCACCTAAAATTAGCTGCCAGTGGGGCACTGTGCCTTAATTACAGACAATTTTCTGATATGCAAATTAGCTTTTCTGACTCTGTCTAGTGGTTTGACTCTTCTCTCTGGCAGTGAACCACGCCCCCTAATTTTGACTGACAGCTCCGTGTCTCTTCAAATCACTGCCCTGCCCCCTTGTAATTAGGGACTGTCTATTAATATTCAACTATAGACATATAAAGCTCTATGTACAGATGGGAAATTGTCAAATTTTTCCACGGTGCCGTGTAACATTCATGTCATGTGATGAGTAACGTCATGGTAGGTCCTTTAGCCTTATAACAATAGCAAACTGTACACTACTTATGTGATCACATGAAATCACAGCAGCGTCTATGGAGGATGGAGAGGAGTAGAAGTCCCTGGAGGCTGCTGTGACTTCATGTGGTCAGATGCATGCATGGGGTACAGTTTGCTATTGTTAAGAGGCTAAAGTACCTGAGATGATGTCACTCTGGTCACATGACATGAACTGTGACCAGTAAGGAGTTATAAGGCATGGGGAGGAGTAGATGGGAGGGGCCGGCCTAGCAGGCCACACCCCCTCTTATGCCAGGTAATATAAGATAAAAGGTGATACATGTGGATGTAAGGGAAACAATTTTTAGCTAAAAGAAGGGCATCAGTTGGTTAATAGAGCTCTATGGGAACCTGTCACTGGCTGTGAAAATGTGGTTATAGGTTCCCTTTAATAAGCTACTGGTAATGATTTATTAGGTTAATTTCTGCTGACAAATTCCCTTTAACTCCTTGAAAGGTTTTTTTCGACAGAGCCAAGCTTTTTAGTAACCCTGAAGAGCAATTATTGGACATTAAGAGTAGAGTTTATTCCCAGTCATTGCGGATGCAGGTTATTGCTATTGTATAGCAAATAACAAGCATATTTTATACCCACACAGTAATTCCCATAAAGTTTGTATTTGTTGGTACCAAATTCCTGTTTACAAAGGGGCGATGTGCAACAATTAAGGATCTTTTACATTTTATAACTGAGACAATCGCCTGAAAAACTGCAGTTTGTCTGTGATCTTTGCACATTTAAACAGCCCAGTTACAGTGAATAACCTCCCCTATGTATGGTCATACAGGCTGTAGAAAGGGGTCGTTGGGCTATGGTTATGTAGTATCATAAAATGACTTCATGCTATTATGGCCAGGGATGCCGGGAGTGGATTGGCAGCAGGTTACTCCCTGGTATATACAGTGACCAGCTTTTCAGACTTCCTTTCACACGTTGATTTAAGAGAATCTTTCTGCAGGACCAAAACAAGGAAGTAGACAATAATAAGGATGTAATCCTAACATTGTGTTTGTTGATATCCACTGCCGTTTTCTTACTATATATAACCAGCAATGGACACCTATGGACTTTCTTAAAGGGGTTGGCCATAGAGATGAGCGAGCACTAAAATGCTCGGGTGCTCGTTATTCGAGACGAACTTTTCCCGATGCTCGAGTGCTCGTCTCGAATAACGAGCCCCATTGAAGTCAATGGGAGACTCGAGCATTTTTCAAAGGGACCATGGTTCGGGAATAAAATGTGTTATTTAATTGAAAAAGAATGTCTTCTGATAAGTGATCAGATGTATGCAAACATCTGCAATCTATTCTTCACTGTTCCGCGCGTATATTATCTCCCGACAAGTTAGCAGATGTGAAGAACAGTGAAGAATAGAATAAAAACAGTGAACACAGGATCATTTAAGTGAAAAACACAGTGAAGAATAGATTACAGATGTTCAGCACATCTGCTTACTTGTCGGGAGAGGAGATACGCTGTCCCGGGATCCGCTCTTCTTCTTCCACTGAAGTCTCCCCGATGTCTGCCTGCTGCCCGATGTCTGCCTGCTGCGCGCGATGTCTCCCTGCTGCGCCCGATGTCTCCCTGCTGCGCCCGATGTCTCCCTGCTGCGCCCAATGTCTCCCTGCTGCGCCCGATGTCTCCCTGCTGCGCCCGATGTCTCCCTGCTGCGCCCGATGTCTCCCTGCTGCGCCAGATGTCTCCCTGCTGCCGTTCCGCGTGTATCTTCCGACAAGTAAGCAGATGTGCCGAACATCTGTAATCTATTCTTCACTGTGTTCTTCACTGTGTTCTTCACTTAAATGATCCTGTGTTCACTGTTTTTATTCTATTCTTCATTGTTCTTCACTGTGTTTGTTTAATTAAATGCTCGATCTCGAGCAGGGGAAATACTCGTCCGAGCAACGAGCCGTTTCGAGTACCTTAATACTCGAACGAGCATCAAGCTCGGACGAGTATACTCGCTCATCTCTAGTTGGCCACTCTTCTACATATGTTGCTTATATGACTTTACTCCCTTTTGGATAATGGCTGAATGTTCATCAAGTGATTCAGCAGTCCTGCTGCTTACTTCTGTGCTGTGTGCAGATTCTCTATGCTTCTTTGTTTACATGTTTGAGCTCTTCTGAATACGAGTAGCTGTAGCAGGAGATTATGACTCGTCCTGCTCCCTCCCCTCTTCTGGTCTCTTTTTTGAGGACAGTCTGTGAGAAGAGAGAGACAGTGGGTGACACCATGAAGATGGGCTCAAACAGTGATAGAGAGAGAGAGAGGAAGCTGTGTATATATTCAGAGGATATCAGGGCAGAAGAGGGAAAGTCTGAAGCTATGATAAGGAGGCACGAGTACATATACAAGTGGCCAACCCCTTTAATTGTTGTTGATAATTATTCATAAATATGTACATGAGGGATTTTCAGGAACAGTGCGAGCAATATTCTACTTGGATAATCATGTTTTTATATAATCAATTACCTTTAACAATTAGCCATGTATTAAGGTGCCTAGTACACATAAAGATAAAGGTAAGTGGGAAAGGCTTGTAATATATTAAATGCCCCTCATGGCAATTGTTGGAGAACATAAGGGAACAACAGATCTACATACTCAGCTGCATTGGGTGTGTGGGAATAATAATAACAATAATTCTTTATTTATATAGCGCACACAGATTATGCAGGGCTGCACAAAGCATGTCATATTGGTCCCTGTCCCCAATGGGGCTCACAATCTAAACAACCTACCAGTATGTTTTGGAGTGTGGGAGGAAACCAGAGGACCCGGAGAAAACCCATGCAAACACGGAGAGAACATACAAACTCTTTGCAGATGTTGACCTGGGTGGGAATCAAACCCAGGACACCAGCGCTGCAAGGCAGAAGCGCTACTTACTCAGCCACCGGGAATAGCTATCAGCCAAACCAGACCAGACAGACTGCTCTTGGGTGGGAAGCTTAATCCTTGTGTACACTTCTTGTCTCTAACTACTTTTTCCCCCTCTTTTCTTCATCGTACAGCTGACAGGAATCCTGATTGGAGCTGCTGTTGCTCTTTCCCTTATTGGGATTGTTGTATTTATTGTCTACAAGAAATTTCGGCAGTCCAGTAAGTATTTTGTAAATGCTAACATGGTGTTATGGTATCTTTTATTGCAAGGCATGAGTTGCACCACGTTTACCAGACAGAGGCCATAAAAGTGTCCTCTTTGCTCCTTCCTCTGTCTGATAACGTTCTTTGCTGACTCTCTCAAAAACAATTTGCTCAGCTGAAATTGCATAAGTAATAAATGGAGAGGAGAGAGGCAATGGAGTCTAGTGGCAATGATATCCCCAGATCACAGGGAATCGGGAAGTTGAATTTCAATGGGGTGTCCCAATCTGCCATCGGAGGAGAATTGGGAGACCTTATGCATAATAGCTGGGCAGCTGGTTTAGCAGAATGTTATCAGTGTTATGGGTGTAGGGTGCATTTGGCCTGATTGTGTGTATGTGTGTGTAAGCTTGGCTTGATACTGTATCTGATGAGCCTGTTGGGTGTTTATTTCTTAAAGAAAGCTGGGAAGTATTTTGATCCTTATGCGATGAAGATGTTATCATGGTTGATCTTTTTTTATAACTACAATCAGCAAGAAAAGTGTCAACTAGCTAACCAAAAGTTGTGCAACTAAGCAGATATAATGAGCCATGTGATGGGCCGCTTGTGCAATGAGGAGCGTAACGTGATTATGTTGTCATGAAAATAACATATCTGTGACCCTTTCATGCTGAAACGCTCTCTAATCTCATGGGAACAGAATTCTCTTTACCAAGTACATTTGGTAATTGATACACACTGCATGGATTCTGTACTGTGACTCACCCTATTATCTCTCAAAGTGGAGCTGTCATAAATCGGTAGCACAAGAGAATATAAAACTGCTGATCCCTCACATCTTCATTAATGTTCAATGAAAAAGTGCAGTTTAGCGATGGCAGAGACATTGTAATACTTCATCACACACTGCAGCGCACTCAGAGGACTTGTACAGGACCCATGTGGAGTTCAGAAGAACTAAAATATCAACTGTATAATAATGTTTTGTATATAATCGTTAAATTTGGTTTAGACAGGGGTCATAGATATAAGGCTTTCTTGCCTGTTTCTTATATGATTACATTTCGATGGGGAAAACGGGACTTCCGCATCCTGTATTGCTGTGATGCATCCTCAGCACGGTGTTTGGTCCGTGAAATCTGGTAACCACACAGACAAGGACCACAGTCCACGGACTGACCATAGTCACCTAGATTCTAGCTAAGGGTGAGCTTGCACACAAGTAGCCATGATGCACCCAAAAACCCCAGCCTATGGGGTCAGCATCATTGTCTTGGTAATGGGCGTATGGAGGTGAGAGTAAAATGGTGTCTGCTGTGTGCTCGGTTCGTACGTTTGAGCACTACTCGTGCAGTCATTCTAATCTTTCCTTTTTCAGGAGACCAGAATAAGGCACTTCCTAAAGTAATGTGCAGCTCACATCTTCTCTTGTGTTTGTCTTTGCAGAACAGCAGCAGCCAGAGGTACCACGCTATAGATTCCGCAAAAGGGACAAAGTAATGTTTTATGGGCGGAAGATTATGCGTAAGGTATGGAATCGTAATGCAGGCCTTGAAAATGCACTCCTCTGGTGAAGCTCTTTAGATGGAGCTCTTTACAGTATTTAGGCCCAATGATTTGCAGGAACTGACCCGTCACACCTCACATTGGCGTTGAGCTGGGACTTGCTTATCACTGGAGTCTTTCAGAATTTCGCTAGAATTTTGAAGATATGTTTTTATTTGTGAATTTCACAGCAAACAAGTGACGTTATCATCTGTTTTCGACTCTCTTCAGACACTGTGAGAAAACATATGTTGAAGAATTATAAAATCAAATATTTACAGCAGACGTCTGTCTAGGATAGAGATGTAGTAATTTTTTTTTATTATTTGATTTCTGTCAAATGGAACCTATTGAGACAAAGAATGCATGATAATCCACATTGAAAGTGTACATGTCATACATAGATAAAGAAATATATGGCAGGTATACAATTGTAACTGTATCCAAATTTCAGATAACGTCTCATTATGACATGAGGGTAAATTGAATACCAGATTTAGGTGAGTATCCATACATGCTGGTGTCCCAAAAGCCAGAAGGGGTATAATGCAAAGGGGGAAAATTTGCTGAAAGTTAACCAGTTTGCTCCAGGTCACACTGTAAATGGTCGCATATAGCGACATCAGGTGCTTAGGGGTTATGGAATAGCGGCAGCTCTGGGGAGCTGTGATGAGAATGGAAATGAAATACATGCCGCTAAGTGTCACAATCACCGCTTCTGGTTCGCGAACTACCTCGTGGAACGCATAGAAAAAAATGCTGGTGGCGTAAGGGATGGGATGGTGTGTTCCCTTCGGCCGCCAGCATATGCTTTTCAATATGCGTTCCATTAGGTAGAACGCAATGTCGGTGCAGACCAGAAGCAGTGTATTTAATTTCCATTTTCACCACGGCTCCCCAGCGTTTTTCTCCTGCCGCTTTGCGCCTGATGTCATTAAATGCAACCATTTATAGTGTGACCTACAGCAAATTAGTGAGTTAATGTTTTCTTATTCCCGTTCAGCTAACTTCTAGCAAATTTTTCCTCCTTGCATTACACCGCTTTAGGACATCAGCATCTATGCATACTCGCCTACATCTGGTATTTTTCAATGCACCCTCATCATGTCATCATGCGATGTTATCTGGAATAAGGATACAGTTACAATTGTATACCTGCCATATATTTCATTATCCATTTATGACATGTACACTTGTTAGACAGTTCCCTTTCAATGTGGATTATCATGCATTCTTTGTCTTGATGTGCGTTCTTGCAACTGTTTGACAGAAATCAATTTGCAGTTTTAAAAACAATGTTTTACCAGCTGTTGGCACAAATCTCTATCCTAGACATAAGTCTGCTGTAAATATTTGATCATATAATTCTCTGGCATATGTTTTCTCTCAGTGTCTGAAGAAGGTCCAAAACAAATCATAACGTCACTTATTTGTTCACGAATAAGAAAGTATCTATAACTTATCAGTGTGACTTAGTGTGACTTAAGTGAATTACAGTAGCTACGCCCAGAGAGCTTAGGAATTGTCATAATGGTCAAAAAAAGTTTTGTTGGAGTTACACTTGCAGACTATACATGTTTCGACTTACACACTAGAGTTGCACTGATACCAGAATTTTGAGTGTGATACCATGCCCAGAAAAGTATTGCTTTACTTGATACCGATACGATACTTTCAAGAAAAGAAAAAAAATATCTGAAAGTTTAGGATGCGGTCACATGGGGCATTTATATTATGTTTAGAAATGCTATGCAAACGTCCTGGGGTGGAGGGGGCTCAGTCTGATCGCATTTCCATTTCCATTGAAACACATACAGTCACCAGTGATTTGGCAGGAGAAGCTTTAGTGCTTTATGACCGTGTAGTATATGTATTAGAAAGGTTGTCCTGGTGATGTTAATACCGTATAAAATCGTATACTAAATAGTATAATTTAGGGTTCATGCAGACGGGTGTTTTTGATGTCTGCGTGCTATCCTTTTTTGCGAATGGCAAATGGACCCACTGTTTCCTATGGGTCTCTTAAAGGAAACCTACCACTTCTGAAGGTAGGTATGAGATACAAACACCGGGCACCAGCTCAGGGTGAGCTGGTGCCGGTGCTTAGTCTCGTTAGTGTTAAAACCGCGGTATCGCGGTTTTAACACTTTTGAAACTTTCTAGCAGAAACTGCTTCGGCGCTTCGTGCACACGATCGTGCGCGCGCCTACATTGGAAACGCCGCAGGCGTTGCGCGCGCACGGTCGCGCGCAGCGCCGAAGCAGTTTCTGCTAGAAAGTTTCAAAAGTGTTAAAACCGCAATACCGCGGTTTTAACACTAATGAAACTAAGCACCGGCACCAGCTCACCCTGAGCTGGTGCCCGGTGTTTGTATCTCATACCTACCTTCAGAAGTGGTAGGTTTCCTTTAACATGTCCATTCTTTACACGCATCTGCAGACCGTGAGAAAAAATAGCAGCATGCGTTATTGTGTCTCGCATGCCGGCCATGTACATCCATAGAAGTCCATGGATCCGCAAAAAAAATGGACGACACATGCATGATATCCGTATGCAGAGTGTTTTTTCTTCAAATGTTGCAACCAACCGGGCGGGGCAAGAAGTAGATCAGAAACCCATCAGCTTTTTTTGAAAAAAAATGGATGGAGTACGGATACAATATGGACTGATCACAGACATCACGACCGCATTTTTGCAGATGAGCAGCGAACACACCCGTCTGAATGAGCCCTTATTTTTTGTCTTGTACATTTTATTCATTTAATTTAAAGGGGTTATCCGGGCTTAAACATTTTTTTATGGCCGGGCTGGGGAGGGCTATTTAAACATAATAAACATGTACTTACCTCCTCCGGGACAGATGGGAGGAGCCGTCCACAACGCGGACCGGAAGCTCCCTGTGCGCCGCTTCCGTGCCCCTGTTTGTTTGCAGGGGCACGGATCGAAGTGACCGCAGCGCGGGACATCGGCGGCGCTGGAGGAGGTAAGTCCATGTTTATTATGTTTAACTATCCCTCCCCAGCCCGGCCAAAAAAAAAATTTTAAACCCGGATAACCCCTTTAACTATAATGTATGCTAAAAATATTCTAATCTCCATCATCCATCATTGTTATTCTCCATAATAATAATCTCTGAGAAGATGCATCTCTATTTACTAGTGAATTAAGCCTGTGTCGCATCGTGAAGCTCTTAGTTAAATAAGTTCCTCCCATAGACCCCCTAAGCCCATAGCCTTGTGGGTAGAGGCTCTGTATCTCTATGCTAGCTGGAGTGTGGAGGTTGTGGGTGCAAATCCAGGGTTGGGCAAAAAATTTATTAATTGCTTACATATTAAGATGTGTCCATATAAAAGAACAAATGGCTACAGGACGGACAGAAGTTTACAACAGCCAGGATCCACAGTATGCAGACAATCAATATCTAGCAATGTAGGGCATGCTTTATCATACAAGATGTTATGCTGTCATGTAAGGCACCCCTTGAGAAAGACCAGTGGGTTGAAACGCGTGTTGGGAACTTCACACGCCAGGTAACTATGGTTGTAGACACAGCTGCTGTGACTGCAGCAATTAGCTTATTACCACTGTGTACCGGTTGGGCTTATATGACAGCATAACATCTTGTATGATAAGGCATGCCCTACATTGCTAGATACTGATTGTCTGCATACTGTGGATCCTGGCTTCTGTCCATCCTGTAGCCATTTGTTCTTTTATATGGACACATCTTAATATGTAAGCAATAAAGTTTATTCACTTTTTCAAATGGATTGCATTCGGCATTTTTTCCTCTTTCTTCTTGTTTGGTAGAAATTATTGCATACTTGTGAGGATTGCTTTTTGAGCCTCCCGGGCTGATTGTGCTGTACATTGATACAGGTCATTGCTGACCTTGATATTTTGGTGTAGACATCTTTTGTTGTGTGAGTTAATTAATTGCATAATTTAGAGCCTTGTGTCTGGGGAAGCCCTGGGAGATGTAGAGACTCCATATATGGACAGATGGTGATATCTCCCAGATGACGTGGTCCCTGCTCTGCCGCGAACCTATGGCACAGGTGCCGGAGGTGGCACTCCAAGCTCTTTCTGTTTGCACCCGGGCCATCGCCCCAGCACACCAGACTGGACTCAAAGAATTTTCCTGCAGTTCCAAACTACTTAAAAGAAGCTGCTTTCAGTCAAATTTTAAACTGATACATACTTGGTTACATGGGACTGTAGGAAGAGGGGAATGTGTAGACAGGGCTGAATTATCTGTTAACCCCTTAACGCTGAAGCCACTTTTCACCTTCCTGACACGGCCCATTTTTTAAAATCTGACATGTGTCTATTTAAGTGGTTATAACTTCGGAACGCTTTAACATATCCAGTTGATTTTGAGATTGTTTTTTCGTGACACATTGTACTTCATGCTGGTTGAGAAATTTAATCAATATATTTAGTATTTATTTATGAAATAAATGGAAATTTGGCAAAAATTTTGAAAAAAACAATGTTTTCCAAATTCAAAATTTTCTACTTTTTGGAAAGTTGGTCATATCACTAAAATAACTTGATAACTAACATTTTCCATATGTCTGCTTTAACTTGGCAACATTTTTCAAACATCTTTTCCTTTATTTAGGATGTTAGGAGGCTTATAACTTTAGGTGCAATTTTTCAGATTTCCACGAAAATCACCAAAACCTACTTTTGGAGGGTCAATTTAGTTAGAAGTGACTTTATAAGGCCCACATGACAGAAACCCCCCACAAATGACACCATTTTAGAAACTACACCCCTCAAAATATTCAAAACAACCTTTGGGAATTTTGTTAACCCTTTGAGCGTTTCATGAGCGTGAAAGATAAATGAAAGTGAAATTACAGAAAAGTAATTTTATCTTACTATAGATTCATTGAACACTAAAATTTGCACCTTCACAATGGGTTAAAAAGGAAAATGCATTTTACAATGTTTAGGGCAATTACTCCTGAGCATGCCAATACCCATTTTGTCACTGTACCCTGCTGTACGGGCACAGGGGGGCACTTGGTATGGAAAGATCGTTGTTTCGTTTTTGCAGGGCAAATATGGCTGAAAAAGTTTTCATGTGTCAGGATGCATTTGGAGAGCCATAGTGATACCAAAACAGAGGAAAGCCCCAACATGAGACACCATTTTGGAAAGTACACCCCTTGGAGAGTTTAGCAACGTGTAATTTGTGTATTTTCCCCAACAGGTGTTTGATTCAATTAGGCCCCAAAAGGGAAAAAAGGTGAAAATTTTCTCAAAAAAGTCACTTTTACCCCAAATTTTTGTAAGCCACAAGGGATAAAAGATGAAACAACCCCATAAATGTGTAAAACTATTTCTCCTAAGCACAGAACTGCACCACTTTTGCATATAAAGTGTTGTATGGGTGCACAGTAGGGCTCAGAAGGGAAAGAGGGGCTTTGGCCTTTTAGAAGCCAGATTTGACAATCATCCTTTACATGTGTCAGGATGCATTTGGAGAACCCTAGTGGTACCAAAACAGAGGGGAACCCCAACAAGTGTCACCATTTTGGAAAGTGCACCCTTTGGAGAATTCAGCAAGGTGTAATATGTGTATTTGTCTGTAAAGCTGTTTGATTTGATTAGGACTTAAATAGATAAAAGGTGAACATTTTCTTATAAAGGTCATTTTACTCCTAATTTTATATAGCCACAAGGGATAAAAAAAATGTAATAACCCCCCAAAATGTGTAAACCTATTTCTCTCGAGTGTAGAAGTACCCCACATGTGTATATAAAATGTTGTATGGGCACACAGTAAAAGGAAAGGGGGATGTTTGCCTTTTAGAAGCCAAATTTGACAGAAATGTTTGACATGCATTTGGAGAGCCCTAGTGGTATAAAACAGAGAAGAATCCGAAAAGTGACCCTAATCTTTGAATGCACACCCCTTAGAGAATTTTGCAATGTGTAATATATGTATTTGCCCCTACAGGTGTATGATCCAATTAGGCCCGAATCATTAAAAAGGTGAAAATTTTCCTATAAATGTCACTTTACCCCTAATTTATGTAAGCCACAAGGGATAAAATATTAAATAACCCCAAAAAAGGTGTAAAACTATTTCCCCCGAGTGTAGAAGTACCCCATATGTGCATATAAAATGCTTTCTGGGCGCACAGTAGAGGAAAAGAGGGATGTTTGTCTTTTAGAGGCCAAATTTGTAAGAAATCCTTCACGTGTCAGGATACATTTGGAGAGCCGTAGTGGTACCAAAACAGAGGAAAACCCGAAAAGTGACCCTAATTGTTGAATGTACACCCCTTGGGGAATTTAGCAAGGTGTAATACACGTGGTGAAATGAGCATTTTGAACATATAGGTGGTTTCCAAATATGATGTGCAATGGAGTCCAAGATGGAAATTGCAATTATTTCTGGAAAGTTCAGTGCCCGTTATGTGGCGCCCGTTATGAAATAATGGAGGGGTATAGGGAGCAACGGGACATAACAGTTGTTACAATTATTCATTTTACCAAAATTAATTCACAATAGGTTGGGCGTGAATTGTGAATGTCTAGTGTATAAGGAGGTAGAATATATCAAGGGACCAACTAAACTTTTGTCACTCTGGAGTTGTCGCAGGTCTCTTAGTTGTATGTAGTGTCCATCCTTAGTATATAGTGTCCATCCTAACTCCTCTTTTGGAACAGACTCTTTATTGAGTCCTACCTTTAGAAGCAGCAGAATTCACCGGGAAAATGCTGTCCTGGCAAAACACAGGAACATCTAAACCAGAGGTACTGGGGCCCGTCCTTCTTGTCCCAATATTAGTTTCCTAATATCTTCCTCTTGAAAACGTAGAAATGATACGGCAGGACCTGCACATTGGAACAGCACGTAAGAGTTGTACAGCGTAATCTGTACAATGTACACGGCCAGCGCTTTTGTACCATATCTTCGTTTTAGTAGGGAAATTATCGCCAAGTGTTGCTCTTATTCACCCTAGCGATGCCCATTGTGACGAATACTGCTGCTTTTGGCTGGACCAAATCGACCAGCAAATAGCGGCAAACATGGACAGAGGGGGGCAACAAAACCCCTCTGGACCGCAAGGCAAAATTGGTGGCTGTCAGGAACAGCCGCCACCCTGCCCCGATCACCGTGTCTACAGACATGGTGATCGGTATTACTGACGTCATAAGTAAATTCGCTGCTATTGGCTCGTCTGAATTGATGAGCCAATAGCAGCGATAATAAACTGGGGGTGTGTGGGGGGGACGTAACCCTTCTGGTCCATGGGGCAGGATGGATGGCCGTCAGGAACAGCCGCCATCTTGCCCCGATCACTGTGTCTGAACCGTGTTGGCAAGTCACTACCCGCCGCACTGTTCTATAACAACGCTCGTTGGGAATAGGCTATACAATCTTTATTTTTTAAGCAATTTAGACGAATAAGGGCTTATTTTTTGCGAGACGAGATGCACTGTAAAAAAAACCTTTATTTTAGTGGGTTTTTAGCTTATTGAAGCAATTTTATTAACTTTACGTGTGGAGGAAAATAAAATCATCAATTCTTGTTTTGGATTTTTAGCATTTTTTTTGGGGGGGGGGTGTTCACTGTAGCATAACAATATATTATCTTTATTCTACGGATCACTACGATTACGGTGATACCTCATTTATATAGTTTTATTTATATTTGTCCAATTTTATTGAAGGAAAACTAGAATAGAAAAAATTGCATTTGTTTTAGTATTGACATTTTTATAGCAGCATAATTATAGTATTTTTTGGTTTACGGAGCTGGTTGTAAGCTTATTTTTTGCGTGAGAAGTTGCTCTTTTTATTGGTATCATTTTGGTGCTTGTAACTTTTTCGGATCACTTTTTAGAACATTTTTTGTAAAGCAATTTGATAAAAAGTTTTAATTTTTGGCAAGTTTTTTTTTTTTTTTTTTTTACCACGTTCACCGAGCGGGTCCAATTATGATTAGGATTTATTGTACATATTGTTACGGACGCAGCGATACCAAATAAGTGGGGTTTTTTCGTGATTTAGTGTTTTTTATACTTTATTACTTGTGTAAAGGGAAATGTGGTGTTTGGGGGGACTTTCACTTTCTTTTATTATTTATTTTTATTGTAAAAAACCTTTTATTTATTTATTTTTCCTTTTTTTACAGTGACTGACATCTAAGCTTGAACAAGTGATCTTCTGATCACTTGTTCAAGCTTTTTTACAGGTTACACAGTGCAATACAGATGTATTGCACTGTGTAATGTAAGACACTGAGCATGCTGCGCATGCCCAGTGTCTTACAGCCGGGTCCTGCCAGGAGGAGGATCGCGCAGCCCCGGGCACCGGCAGTCCCGGGGCTGCGATCGGAGCAGCGGACCCCCCCGGTAAGCGCCGCGGGGGGGTCCGATTCAGCTTTAAATGCCTCTAGCACACCGCGGTCAGCGCGACCGCGGCGTGTTAGGGGTTAACACCCGCGATCGGAGAAATCTCCGATCGCGGGTGTCAGCTATAACATATAGCCGACACCCGCACCTCCCGCGATGCAGTACTATTACGTCAAATGTCGGGAAGGGGTTAAGGACCTATGATTCTCTGTGTACAGAGGGACACTGGAAAGAAGCCACAATGTTGCAAATATTCCATCTTTTTTTCTACTATGTTGGTATCGTCAGGAGGCAAATATGATTGAACGTTGTTGAAGAACAGTGAGCAATAAGTTACTGCTTTATTTTTGGTTGGCACCTCGCAATAAACAAGGGGGCTTTGGGGTTTCAGTTTGGGCACTCGGTCCCTAAAAGGTTTGCCATCAATGCTCTAAACAAAGTATTCCCTGCCCAATGTCTGTAGAGTCTGTGGAAGTCATTCAGTACCGCAATTAACAGAAACCCAGTATTGAACCGTTCTGGCTTCATAATCCGGTTACTTCCTTTAGTTGTTTTTATCTTTGTATATTTGGAAACTTGTTGTTTTATGGAGATACTTCAATTTATTTTTTGTTCGATTTCTGGTTACAAGAAGAGTGTGCCTGTGGTGATAGTGTCTGTGGTTGTTTTTACACAAAATGTAATAATAATAGATTTCGTTACTATAGCGCCATCATATTCCACAGCACTTTACAGACCCTGGGGGTGGGGGAGATATTCAAACAAAATAACATGACATGGTCATAACATAGTTGAAACAAGTGGAGTGAAGGTCCTGCTCACAATCTGAGAGAGAACAGGAGGCTAAGTGGCTTCATCTGGTTATGACAGGATATAAATAATATGTTATGGCTTTTGAAATGCCCTTAAAAATGCTTTACAACATGAAGTCAGCTATATGTGCAGTTTTTAGATTATATCTTAAAATGAACATGATAATTCTGTTATGACTTGCAAAACAACAGGTTGGGCAAAGCCTCTGAGTGAGAGTTATTACACAATTTCATGTCATAGTCTTGTCTCATGTCCAACTTATTTGCATAACACTTTGCTTCATCTTTTAAAATCTATGTGCATCTCCTGCTCACCTGCAGTTTTTATTTGTGACCACTAGATGGCTTAATAGACCACTACTTGCAGATGTATCGTCTTAAAGGGAACTTATCATCAGAAATTTGCTTACTAAACCTCGAGCAGTATGTTCTCAAACAGCGGAATAGCTTCCAGATCAGGTTTGTTTCATGGCCTGGTGTAATGGCATCAAATAAACTTTGAATTGAGATGTAAATTGGTTTTATAAAGTCAAGGAGGCGTAGAGTTTAACACTGCAGTCAAACTGCCCTAGAACACCTCTTCAATGTAATTATGGTCCTTTGTCAAGGGACATCAATTGACCAGATATCCTAAAGTCTGGCACATGATGGAAATCACTTGGGAGTAGGTGTTCACAGGCAGGGACCCTTGACTGCAGTGTTAAACTCTCCGCCTCCATGACTTTATACAGCCAATTACCATCTCACTTCCAAGTTGATTTTCTGGATGATGCCACCAAGCTGGGCCCTGAAAGAAACATCATCTAGAAGTTGTTCGGCTGCCCGACAACATACTGCTAGTAGTTTATTAGGCCAATTTCTGGTGACAGGTTCCCTTTAAAGAAGGTCTATGGGAGCCATTCAAAAATGTACTGCCATCCTTTTTCTGGTTCTCTAAGTCCACATGCACACAATCTGTGGTCCCTTGTTGACGGCTGTCTGTCATTGGCATGTGAGTGCTGCTAACATGCTGATGATGGTGAAAAAATACAGTCTGAGCTACAGTTTTAGTTGTGAAGAGGCCCTGCTCTATAATTTGCTGGTCAGGCAGTCCACTTATGCACAGGGCATAGAATCCACGGCAGTGAGCATGAGCCATCGAAGGAAATGGGGACGTGTGCTAGTTTCTGCAACAAGGCTAGCACATGGCCCCATTCTATGTAAGTCTGCACGAATCCTTCATTTGTTGACCCTTTATTCACTGTCTGCTTCAAGATATTGATGGTCATATGTTACTCTGCAGGTCACAACTCTACCGAACACCCTGGTGGGTGGCAACACTGTTACCAGACCACGTGCAAGAAAAAGAGTGAGGGTCCTTACACTAGCCAAAAGGTAATGAAGATACATGTCCTAGTGTAATATATATATATGTCTCTCAACTGCCTCATCTTCAATCATAGCCACAGCTCAATAATGCATTCTGGGTATCTTAAAGGAAATCTACCATAAAATGCACCATAATAAACCAGGGACACTTACTCATACATCCAGGAACTGTAACTGGAATCTTCTAATATTTTTATCCATGGCCCCCTTCCTTCTAAAATCAACTTTAGTGTTAAGGAGCCCAAAGGGATCTGGGGAGGGGGGGGGCATTACCAGATCCCTTCCGTGCTATAGTTTCCAAGGATGTTATTTTGTCGCATCTTTTCTTCTGTTCCCTTATAACTTCTCCCTCCCTCTGCCTGATATTATCTTGCACAGTGTGAGGGGGGGGGGGAGTTCTTCTGTACAGTGTAACGGCCTGTGAAGCTTCAGCACAGAGGGATTCTGGTAACGCCCCTGAGCCATTCTGGCTCATTAGCATTCATTTTTGTTTGATTTTTAGAAGGAAGGAGACCAAATATAAAACTATTACCACAGCCATGATACCAAGATCTATGAGTAAGTGCCCTTGGTTTAACATGCTTGATTTTGATGGTAGTTCAAAACCCTATAGTCCTCTTCCTTATTCCTTAGCAACCCAGTGCAATGGCTCCAGTGATTCCTCTGGTCATTGTATACAAGTAGCCAAAATGTGACCATTTCTGCCATGGTTCTCGTTGCCAAATGGTAAATCATGTGATTGCTGAGACTAACCATTGTGAGTCCAGGGCTGCTGCTGGGGCCTCCTCAGGGGTCAGCAGGGGAAAACATTGTGCGTATTGGTTATAATGGTATTTTATGACATCCTGCTTCTGTTTTTAATTGTTACCATTGATTGGATGATCCCTTTAAAAGAGTATCCCCATATGCCATTTATAGAATACTTCGTTTCAAGAAAGAATATCCCACCTTGCAGAAGAAGGAGCCCCCTCCTTCCCTTTTGGAAGCTGACCTTACAGAGTTTGATGTTAAAAATTCTCACCTGCCCTCGGAGGTTCTGTACATGCTGAAGAATGTGCGGTGAGTACTGTATGACGACCTCTTACCCATTGTGTGCTGCTTGTGCTGCCCCCATCATTAAGCTGCAGTCACGTGGTCCTTACATTATCACGAACACTACAAGATGTTATTACAACTTTATTAGCGAGTGATGACCCTTGTAATGAATGTAAATTAACTCATTCCAGAAATACCCATGTGTCTGGAGACTGAGAACTGATCTTCAACTTTTAATTACATCTGTTCCTTCTCTTTGGGAATTTTTTCCAGTTTAATCTACATATGACCATAGGAGAATATCTCCTGACACCTGTTGTTGTGTTCAGCATTATTTGACAAACAAACTAAATTCTTACAAGCTTAAAATAAGTGTGTCTCTGTCTCTGTATCCATTGTACGACTACAAATTCTGGCCCAGCTACAGGTCTGATGAACCTGCAGTTGGACCATCTCATCCTAGTTTTCATAAAATGTAATTCTATGAACTCATTGGGTACTAAAATATAGAATTGATAGCATACACCCGCTCAGCCTCTGGCTGTGACCGTGTGCTGGAGAATGCTGCTCGCCCCTCCCCTCTCTATAAGAAGAACTGTGGAACAGCATCCATATCTCTTTCCCCAGTACGGTGGGCAATACGTCCATTTAAATAGATGGAGGTATTGTCCATTGAAATGCATGAGGGCATATGCTACCCATACTGACATGTTACTGTACAGGTAGCATACAGCCGAAAAATTCTGTTGGGGGGGGCGCATGCTGTAGAGGCCACGTCACCACTTACCTTATCTATACCTACATCTGGGACTGGTGGCACCACACTGGACCAGAGCCCCAGAGGTTAGTATAGATGCTTTATTTTAGACCCATGGAGCATAGCCTAAAATTTTATGAAACCGCAAAACCCCTTTTAAATTTTAGTTTGCCTTTGAGTCATTTTTTTTAACCATCTATTTGATCAAATGTATGGTAAGGAAATGTACTATTATTTGTTTTGTTTCATGATTGCAGCTGTAGTAAACCATTCATCATGTTATGTTATATGGAAGCTAGTGAGTAATTGTCCCTTTGTCCCTCGTGGCAGGGTCCTGGGACATTTTGAGAAACCTCTATTCCTTGAACTGTGTAAACACATGGTATTCGTTCAGCTCCATGAAGGGGAATACATTTTTCGCCCGGGACAGATGGATAACAGTATTTATGTGGTCCAAGATGGGATGCTGGAAGTCTGCATTCAGGAAAATGTGAGTACAGTTTCAAATGCTCTTTTAGGTCCCATGAACAATACTGTACTGCGGCCGCGCCACAAAAGATAAAGCAGGTTTGTGGCACGGCTGCTCAGATTCCTATGGACAGGGTAGGGATGAGGGGTGCTCATGCCAACCTTCACCACCCACCTGTCTGCTTTGTTCGGATGAAGCACATGCTTGTGTTCAGTATGGCCAGCATAAATCTACATAGGCCGGTGGTGAAGTGGTCTAAGCAGAAGGCTCACAGACTGAGCCCTTCCAATCTGAGGTCGGTGTCAGCTGTATCACACAGCTGACACCTGCCTGGAGCTCCGCAAGGAACTGTTTGTGGAAGAAAGCAGTCATGTATTTCAACCTCCCAACAACCCCTTCTGGCACAGAAACAATAGATTTGGTAATCATTTCATGTCATGGCTCTCTGATCCTGAGTTACAGCCTGGACATGTGACGGGGAAGTTTCTTTGATGTTGTAGTTTGCGCATCCATCTTGTATGAAGTATAAACATTTAGTGTTGATCTAATTTGTTTTTCTAGGATGGAAATGAGATGGTGGTTAAAGAAGTTCTGGCAGGGGACAGTGTGCACAGTCTGCTCAGTATCCTTGATGTTATTACAGTGAGTTCAGCTCTGATTGTTCTTTATATAAGCAAGATCACATGAAGAAACTACTGGACCATTGTGTGGGACAAAAGATATTCACCCTTCTTACATTCTGGTTCTGAAGGGGACATGAACGTCTTACTGATTGTACATATTAACAAGATATATATGTGTTTCCTGTACACTGTATACCTTCAATCGGTGCTTGTATAATCTCATTTATATCACTACATATTTTTTTTCAACCGTATAAACTGATACATGCTACTACGTTTTGAACATTGTCTGTGGGTGCAGCAGAGAGGATCAGAACATCAGTTGTTTGTTGGACTAATCAGCAGATTATGTTCATCCACATTTGCATAAAAATGTATCTCTAGACTAGTGATTTTCAACCAGTGTGCCGCGGGGAAAGTTCCCCAAACTATGGTGCCCCCTGTGTTTTGTTTCCCGGCAATGCGCAGCGATGCGCAGTCACGGCTTCTTACAATGCAGGAGACGTGTACAATAACACATGCACAAGCTTTGAACCTCGCGTGACAAAATGATGTCACCGAGGCTGGTGCATTATCCTGAGAGCGGAGAGACTCTCGCATTTGCCCACCGCCAAGGTAATGCCCACCAATAATGCTGACTATATGAGCTTTTGCCTGAGTATATGAACTGTTGGCAGAATACTCAGCATATGAGCTGGTACTTGTAGTACTCCAGCAGTATACTGCATATAACAATGAGAAATGTAAAATGAGAAATACTATAGTCATGAGGCTGGAGTACTACAAGTACCAGCTCATATGCTGAGTATATGAGCCGGCACTTGTACTCTGGCCTCATGGCCATAGTACTTCTCATTGTACCCCTTTATTTTGCAGTATATGAGCCACATAATAATCAGCACCATATACTAAAAGCAGGGAGAAACTGAGAACTGTTGAGGAAGAACTTCGTGTGTGTCTTTCTACCATTCCTGCCAGGACATCTCTTTTGTGTTTATCGAAACAGGCCCAGGTTTCACACTGAGTAAAATAAATTTAGAATCTATATTATTAACTATATGTGTAATATGACTGTTTTAGTGTCATTTTGTGCTATTTTGGTTGGTGGTGTGCCCCAGGATTTTCTAAGTATAAAAAGTGTGCCGCGGCTCAAAAAAGGTTGAAAATCACTGCTCTAGACCCTTTAATGTGATACATTAGCAGATACATGGACAAATGTATCTTCGATTTAGCTGTCGGACATAATTGGGTTACTTTCTCCATCATAACCTTGTGCATAGCAAACATAATTTTATGCAACAATATACAGTCGCACAACACACAATACTCCTAGTAATTGCATTTTCAACTAGAATGAGCGATTGGCTGTCATTCTGTGATTCTCACTACCCGAACACAGATTCTGCAGTGTTTAGAAATGTATTTATGCTCTATGATCCCTTTCATTATTCCTGCCCTTGGGATATTTATCAGCTTCAGGTTTTTTTTCCCAGAAATAATAAATGAAATTGGGGAGGGAGAGGCTGATGAGTACTATTCCTCACAGTATTAACAAAAAAAAAAGCTTTTCCCACAAGGACTCAAGCCTTCCGCTTGTAAAGCGCCTTCTAAATGATCAATTTATTTTTCCTGAGAAAAATAATTATTCTCAATTTCCAGAAAGCCTTTCTTTTATTCTGGTTTAATATTGCGTTGGGAAGGGGAGGTCTACTGGCATTTGGGCTTGTGGTGACTGGTTTATACTAATGTTAATAAACTCCTGTGTAATCGCATGTATACATCTTTCTACAATGTCTAAAGACCTTTACTTAGATGAAATTTGTGCAGAATTTTCTTATGATTTAATAATAGAATCGGCAAACGGATTCCAGGAGCCATCAGCGATTTTTACTTTTAAAATTTGAATAATCAAGTAATTTGCAATCACTTGTGCTTGATGCAAAACCAGGTTGATAATATATTACCAGTATATATGATTCTTGCTTTTACCGCAGGGGCATCCAGCGCCTTACAAGACTGTGTCAGCCAGGGCGGCCACCGCATCCACCATCCTGCGACTTCCTGCAAATGCCTTCCAAGACGTGTTTGCTAAATACCCAGAGACACTTGTCAGAGTGGTGCAGGTAAGTGTTTTACCCCAGATTGTCATGTTTTTGCAAAACTTAGTGGAACACTTATCGTAGACACACGCTTGCAGAAACATCTATGCTACATAGCTGGCATATAATCATGTATTTGTATTAGTACAGAAATGTTCTTGGGTGTAGAAAATAATGTTAGGGCCCCTCGTAGCTATGCTCATTACAGGCTGTGGTTTACATGTAGCGTTTTCTATTGTCTGTACTGTATGTCCCACAGCCGTCCTGTGGTAATGATTGCTGAATCCAGGAGGTCAGGCAGGACTCAATAACGCATGTCTGGCCACCCACCGCGGCCAAAATGTGAGGTGGTTGTATCCGAGGAAGCTATCTCGTTTCTAAGGGACATCCTGACTACATTTTATGAGAAATTATCTTCACACAGGAACATTTTTTATAATAACATCCAATTAAAAAAAAAAGGTTAAGGAAGGCAAATAAATTAAATTAAATGTAAATGCCCAGATGGGAATACCCCTTTAAAGTACCCCAGGGGGGTCTGAAAAATGGTAAAAAAAAAAAAAGTTAAAATCACCCTCCCTTTCCCTAGAACTGATATAAATATGAATAAACTGTAAAAATCATAAGCATATTATGTATCGCCGCGTCCCAAAATGTCCAGTCTATCAAAATATAATAGAGTTTTTTCCCGGCCTTTAACCCTGTAACAGAAAATAGCCAAGTTCAATAAGAATTTTATGTCCGGCAAATAAGGAGTTAAAATTTAGAGGAGCTACTGACTCTGCATACTCCCATCTTCACCAGAGAATCACAAAGACATTTGTTTGACTTTGTAACAGAAATTGGGTCCGAAGTCGAAAATGCCACTTTTTTTGCCATTCTGCAAAATATAAGAAATTCAATAAAAAGTGATCAAAAGGCCGTACTGTCCTTAAAATGGCAGCATTGAAAACGTCATCAAAAGTCGCAAAAAAAATGACACCACACACAGCTCCATACACCAATGTTAGAAAAAGTTATTTCTTTTTTGTACAGGAGGTTTTAATTTTTGTACATGTATGAAAACATTATAAAACCTATACAAATTTGGTATCTCTGTGATTGTACTGACCCAAAGAATAAAGCGCATATGTCAATTGGCAGCGCACAGTGAAAGCTGTTAAATCCAAGCCGACAAGAAAATGGAGCAAATGCATTTTTTGCATAATTTTCACTGCATTCAGAATTTTTTTTTCGCTTCCCATTGGACGGCATTGAATATACTGTCACTATGAAGTGTAATTTGTTACACAGGAGACAAGCCGGCCACAACAGCTCTTTACATGGCAAAATAAAAAAGATATTTGGATGCTGGGAGGTTTTTTTTTTAAAGATTTTGTTCCATGAATTGGGTCTGGCCGGCGGACCAGGCACCTGTGCATCAAACTGTGGAGACAGAGTGATTGCACTCAGGCGAGTGAGCAAAGATCTTTCTTTTGTTCTTGATAATATCAAGTCAGTGCTGCTCCACCAGCATCCGCCAAAGCCGACCGACAATCCCCCGTAAAAAAAAAAAAAAAAAGTTTAAATTAATATATATATTTTTTTAAAGAAGCTGTCCGCCCAAGATGCCGTGTCCCTGGTGCCAAGGCACTGCCTCTATCCTCCTGCCCCTCTTGCCTTCAGCTCCACTTTTCTTTTGTACGCATAACCTTGCAACCCATGTCTGAGGAAGGTCTTAATCTAGACAGAAACAATAGATGTATTTTGGATTGCTATAACTTGTTCATCAATAAATCTTTTTCTATTTTGTATCACTATAAGGAGTCTCAAGTCCCCTTACTTGTACAAACATTACATGAGGTAAAGAAGGAATCTACCTTCAAAATCCATCACAATAAACCAGGGACACCTACCCATCGATCCAGGCACCGTGATTGTGGTATCTTCTTATATTTGTTATCCATGGCCTCCTGCCTTCTAAAATCAATTTTTAAAATAAATGACTCTGGAGGGTATTACTAGAGCCACCCTGTGTTGTAGCTTCACAGACTATTGGACTGTGCAGGACCACCGTGTGAGATTACAGCAGCCAGAGGGAGGGGCAGACAATGTAACAGCCTATGAAGATACAGCACAGAGGGGCTCTGGTTACACCCGCAGAAACCCTTCAAACTCATTATCATAATGTTATAAGTTGATTTTAAAAGGAAGGAGGCCATGGATAACAAATATATTACCACGGTCACTGTGCCTGGATCTATGAGTGTCCCTGGTTTATCATAATGGATTATAACAGTAGATTACCTTTAAAGGAAACCTACCATCACGGTAGATCCGGCAAGAGGTTCCTGTAATGTATGGCAGCCCTGTCCTTATCTTTTAATAACCTTTAGTGCCCCACAATTTAATAGAAATCTAATATAAATGCTACTTGGACGTGGAGTTACAGCTACTCCATGCCTCAGTAGCCTCTCCCTCCTAACAAGCAGTCTTCAACACTCATCTGTGAAGCCGGAGTTCTGTGCATATATAAGATAAGATGCAGAAATACACTGATGCAGAAACCTATCTTGTTTCATCCCTGAACGGAGTGGTTTTGCTGAAAAAGCTAATATAAGATTATGATAATGAGACTCTGTCACTCCTCTGGCTGCTCCAGCACTTCTCCTCTTACCCTAAATATGCACTGCTCCAAAGAAAGCAGGCTTTTCTTTTATTCATTGTGTTGTCCCTGACAGGCAGAAGTAATCAATTGCTGCACCATCCCCCAGCTGCTGTGTATGAGTCATCCAGCTTGGGTTGATTAGTCCTGTCTGGACAGTTTAACAAAACCACTTGGATCAGGGAGTAAACAAGATATGTTTCTGCATCAGTGTAGTTACAGCGTTCTCAAGGTTTGGTTCACAATACATAAAAACAAAAGGAAGCTTTCCTATAAAAAAATTTAAAAAAAAAGGACAGGGCTGCCAATGAATACAGGAACCTGCCACCTGACCGATCTTATTAGGTAGATCCGTGATGGTAGGTTTCCTTTTAAGGTGGAGGCAGCAGAACATTCTGTACATGAGTGCTAATTGTAATTGTTTTTGAAGATCTCTACATATTTTTTATTTAGTAACTTGTATAACAAATGTTCGTTATGCTTTTGGGTCTTACAACTGTTGACATTAATTCACAGTTTCCAAATTTTCTCACCTGCAGATCATCATGGTCAGGCTACAAAGAGTGACATTCTTGGCTCTTCACAATTACCTTGGATTGACTACAGAGCTGTTTAACTCGGTAAGGAGCCAGTTTGAGATGCCAAGATAGTGGTCTCTTAGTATTTTCGGATTTTGTTTGCATAGTTGGGAGTTACAATGATTCACTTTCTTGGTGTGGAGCAGGCTCCTTTTAAAAATCAAAAAATGCAGTCCTATCTACAGGAAATATGTTCTAGAGCTGGCCGTGCTCAGCTGTACACCGTGTCCTATCTGCAAGAACAATGTTATAGAGCAGGAGAAGCTGAGCTGTACATAGTGTCCTATCTGCAAAAAGTATCTTATAGTGCAGAATAAGCTGAGCTGTACGTAGTCACCTATCTGCAGGTACCATGTTATAGAAGAGGAGAAAATGAGTAGGTTGTACATAGTGTCCTATCTGCATGCAGCATGTTATACAACAGGAGGAGCTGAGCAGATTGTACATAGTGTCCTATCTGCAGGCAGCATGTTATACAACAGGAGAAGCTGAGCAGATTGTACATTGTGTCCTATCTGCAGGCAGCATGTTATACAACAGGAGGAGCTGAACAGATTGTATATAGTGTCCTATCTGCAGGCAGCATGTTATACAACAGGAGGAGCTGAGCAGATTGTACATAGTGTCCTATCTGCAGGCAGCATGTTATACAACAGGAGGAGCTGAGCTGTACATAGTGTTCTTTCTGCAGTTACCTTGTTAAAGTAGAGGAAAAGCTGAGCAGATTGTATATGGTGTCTGTTCTATATCAATTACTACAGCCTGCTACCTTTTATTTAGGCTATATTCACACTGCCGTTGCCCGCCCGTACCGTACCGTAGCGGGCAACGGCAGTGTACGGGGAGAGGAGGAGGAGGTGAGCGCAGCTCACCCCCGCCCCTCTCCATAGCAACCTATAGCGCACGGCCCCGTATTACGGGAAAAGATAGGACATGTCCTATCTTTTTCCCGGGTACGGAACGGTACGGTGCCGCACGTGTGCTGCACCGTACCGCTCCCGTAGGGTGCCGTGCGCTCATAGGAGTGTATGGGGGACGTATATCGGCCGTATATACGTCGGCCGTATATACGTCCCCCATACGTTCGTGTGAATGTAGCCTTAGGCTGAATGTAAAGGGGTCCCTTTTAGAGACCCTAATATTGTGATAAAACTTTGGACAATCGAGTACCGGACATGATCTTTTATATTGTTGTGGACTTGCAGTTAGGTTCTGTCACATGTTCTGGTTTTGTTTGTTTTTGTTTTGTTTTTTTCAATTCTTCTGACACAAATATTGCAAAATGGCAACAGGAAAATATAACAGAGGGCAAAGTGGCTATTGTGACCGGCTCTTTGTGTCCTGATGTGACCCCGAACTGTGACCTGAAGTGTGATTTACTATGACTTCTCTCATATTGTTGGAAAATATGAAGCACAGCTAGTTGGCTCATCTCTCATCTGTCTAACCATTCTGTAAATCCATCCCTTGCCGGCTCTAAACGTGAACAAACAGCCAATTAGAGCTCCACAAATAGACATTGTGTCTGGTCAGACATATGCTCGAGGCTCCTCCAAATCTCCATCCTGCACTTCTAAGTTTCCAGCGTCAGTGGTGTCTCCACTAATGAGCAACAAATCAATTGCATTTCAACCCTTCTGTTGGATATCTTTGGATATTTTTTTTTTTTTTTTTGTAATCCTACGCCCCCCTTCCCCCCCAAATATTTTTGTTTTGTTGCTGCTGACGTGTTTTATTCATCTTGTAGGCTGCAGATTTTTCTCTCTTCTGTTATAGGGGTTGTATAATTTGGCTATTTTTACATCCTGCAGAAGACATGAGGTACTCACCAGTCCATTCCACTTCTGATATCTGTCCATCAGTATTTCCGGACTCTGGTTCCATGAGTCCAATATGTGACTGCTGCAGCCAATTCCTAGCCAGGCAGATTGTCCATATTACTGGCATCATGGCTCCATGAATCACTGAGCTATAATGTCAGCAATTGTAGCACATTTTATTATCTGGATAACCCCTCTAAAACCGAGACTAATTTGTAGAACAATATGAGTATTTACCATTTTCTTACCTCTGCAAGTTATCGCTGTATCGCTTCCTTTGTGCAGAATTTGATCTTGGTCATCACATTACTATGTTACTTTTGTGTATTGTCCATTGTGGCCCATAATAACATGCACTTAATTTTATGTAATATACAGGAGATGCAGGCTATTCCTTTATTGTCAGTGGCTAGTGTGACCTCCAGCACTGGAAACAGTAAGGGGGTCAGGCGACAGGTGTCCAACTTGTCTGAGGAGGAGACGTCAGATCGGACTGAGAAGCCTGCCGAATCCCAGGGAGATCAGGATCCAGGAATTGTAGGTGAGTGCACATATGTGAAGCAGCTTCCAGGGGTTAATTATAGAAGATGATAAACCACTAATAGGCGGCAGTGTTGTAGTTGACCCGTGTTTTTTTTATTGCTATAGAAGTTAAATGTAGGTTATAAAACAATTAGATATAAAGTCACACATTATTGCCTTGTAGTAACTTTATCGTGCCACAAGGGGGAGCTTCTGTTCTGCATTTCAGGCCGTTTGTAAAGCCTATTGGTGAGATGAGAGGATGTATACATTGTGTACATTAGAATGATAAAGAATGATAACTAATTTTACTGCTTTACTACCCAACATAAGACCTTTATTGTGCAGAATGCTGCTTTATGAGACAAAATTTCTATCTTTTTGTCATTGTCCGGGAAGAAATTTTAATCTTTCCAGTCTCCTATAACTGTAGATTGCCTCCTGAGCAGCGCTCTTGCAGGTTTGTTACATTATTATAGCTGTGTGATAACATGTGTTGTGACAGTGGTGAAAGTGTGACATGATGAGGTATTATTAGAACCAGATTAAAAGTGCGTAACGCTGAATTATCGAGTGAGATCACAAATCGTGGAGCAGGTTTACTGGAGGGGAAGGTGGATGAGGTCGGGGTTTTGGTTTTAACATTCTGTTTTTCACCCATTTTGTGTATGTGTCAGAATTCAGAAGGTGCAATTTCACCCTGACCTTTAATCTTAAAATTTAATACGCATGATTTTCTTATAGTCCATAGTGTATTACAACCTTGAAATGACATTAAAAGCAGTTCCAATCTATATCAGACCAATGCCATAGATGAGATGTCCAAGAGGAACACAATGGTCCAGATTAATGGTGTAATGTGCACCCAGACAGGTTGCAAAGCAAGTTATTCACTGTTTTAGACGCCTTCTGTGCCTTGTCCGGTATGTAGCAGAACCTACAGGGTTTACATTTGTAACTTTGTGCACCCAAATGTTTGGAGAACATGCCATAAATGTCTGATAGATGCGGATTGTAACTCTGGGACCTGCACATTTCTCTTAAATGAGACTCCTCATGGATCAATCAATCTTCTCTTTTGGTCAAATCCAGACTGATGGTGGGGGTCGTGTCTGGGAACCTCCCCAGTCTTTGAGCTTTGCTGCCCCCACATCTCACAAGTTATGAATATGCCAAAAATGTTTAGTAGGAAAACCCTCTTTTAACTGATCCAGGAGATGCACAGATACATTAGCTTTTTCAGAGGCTAAAAATTCCGCCTCTTTGTCCTATGGAACTTCTTCTTATTCTTACAGCGATATCCCCCGGTGTGAACTGCGCACAGAAATGTTTTATACTCGCACATACAATCACTCATTTGTGAAGGATAAAACACTTTAATCTTGCAGCAGAAGTAAGATTATATCAATATTTATCAGATTACGTTGCCTTTCCAAAGTTTTTCTTTTTTTTTTTCTTTTCTTTCTTTTTTTTTCCCTCTCAGACCCCAGCAAATTTACAGCATCTGATGGTGTAAGCAACGGTCATCGTAGGAGTCGCTCTTCTTCCAGCCTTGCTGAAATCCCAGGTACGGGATAAGCAGACATTATTAGAGTGTCTGTCCGCTGCAAGAGCAATTACAAAGATGGAAATTTAATTTATGATCATCCTTAAAGCATCAAGACTTGGGTACAAATCTATCTGCACAGACCTAGCCCTGATTCGCATTTATCCACAGGCTATATAAGAATTGTATAGTGTCTGGGGGTCTAACACTGAGACCTCCATTGTCTATTGGGCTCCGCTGTTTGAATGGGGAGGTTTTGGTGAGTCACCTCTCTGTGTGGCCTGATGGACAGCATAGCACTTTTCCTATAGTCGGTGATTAGGTAGTAGTACACTATTGTGACCCTTAGGACTCTTATTCTAGTTGTTGAAGAACACATTTATCACCTATTTTGGGAGTGTGTCACTAATGTGGTTTATAGGCCATACACATTCTTCCATCAGCTACTTGTTTATTTATCAAGTGAATGGAAGCAGCGCTGCAGTTACCTGGCTGGCCCAGTAACACAGCCTCATACATTGTGTATCAGCTGTGTTAGTGGTGGCGGCTGCTATTAACAGCTAATCAGTTGGAATACTGGGTGTCCAACCTCCTTCTATGTGTAACTGATATGGAGGGAAGTGTACCATATATCTTTCATTTACTGTCCTCCCAATTATAGGAATTTTTGGAATTATCCATAAATGCTCTTGTTGCTCTTGATGCCCATCGCTATCGTCCTGTGTGATTTCTGCATTCTGTAATGAATGGAAAGTTTTCAGCCACTTGTAAATAGGAACGGCTGCATTTTGCTGGCAGATATTGTACATAAAGCCGATGCTTGTCACATCCAGGTCTGCTCACCTTCCCCCACCAACCTGATCTGTGATGTGAGTGACTTACTTCTTCCAATCCCCCCCAAGTGATTAATTGGAAAGCAGCTGATTTATTATTTTTTTCCCTCCTGTCTCCTACTGTTTCTCCTCCTGAGAAACGCCTATTTATATCTCCTCGTGTTAGATTAATTAGCACTTCTATGGCATTCAGCATGTGAGCCGAGCGCTCTGCGACTCGCCGTGATAACAGCTTTGCTTTAAATCCATGAAAGCCGTTTTCGTTGGCAGCGTTGCGGACATCTCGTTTAGCTCCTGTTTTTATTATATTGGAGCTGCGAGTGTGTGTAGTATTTTTAATTAAATTTGGCCCTTCACCTCAGAGTTATGAGGACGTAGCGACCGGTAATACAGAGAGAAATGCGACTAATAAATCATTAGACAATGACGTGAATAACCTCCGCACAATAATTACCTCTCTAAGGTGTTTATTATGGAATGAGCTTTAAGTGGTTTTGGGTAGGCTGCAGGTTTTGGAGCAAGAAGTATGGCAGTAGGTTCCTGAAAGGATCTGACTCTGACAACACTGTATATATTAAAGGTCTCCTGACCTGGGGTTCTGTATCCTGCTATCAGAGGAAATGAACAGGCCGTCTGGTAGATGCATAACCTGGTCCTTCAGGATAGAGCTATGGTAGAGGATGGTGGGGTTCAGACTGAACCCCCACCATACTCCGCACATGCCCTATTAGTGGATATTTTAATAGAATTTTTCTCAGCACTGTAGGATACAATGTAGGATATTTTATAGCATTTCCTGATGTAATACATATTTCTCATCATTACCAGGGAGTCCAAAAGCTGCAAAGTCCGATATGGACATGGCCTATGAGAGAGCGCGGGTGAGCCTGACTCCTGATGACTTCCCTCCAAGCCCGGTCATGAACAAGGTAGGAGCCAGGTCCTTGTTTTATAGAAACCGTGAAAATTAGGAGGCAGATTGAGCGGATCCCCATTTCTCTGTGGGTCTATCATAAACGCCACATCGGCGAGTCATAACCTGTCCACTACGTGCTTTGTATTCTGCTTTGTATGCTCAAATTAATAAATCTGATGATTTCCTGGCAGAAAGCAGAAGTGACAGATTGATGTGATGTGCTGGAGGGATCCTGTCACCAAGGTCTGTGGACTCCGGTGATTTGTGTATTTATTTTTCTGATAATACTTGGTTCCAGCAAAACACTCCATGCACAGAGAGATAATTAGTGCAAATGTATCCTTCCAATGATTGCAGCTGCCGCTATGGCTTATTATTAGTCATCAGTAGTGCAAGATATGGAAACCACATCCTTCTGGCATCCACCATTCATGTAACGCATGTTTCTTGTAGTGCTTCCTTGGGGTTTATTGCTGCAATTACTGCTGTGGTTTTTTTGTAAAATCTCTTCAAACCTGCAGCATTGTACCACTAATTCTCTATAATAATAGCAATAAACTACACCACATTATATGTGCAGATCTGTGTATGTGCTGTAATTAAGGGGGTTGTGCTAGTTATGAGAAATTATCTGTGTTATTTATGCAAAAGATATTAAAGGGTTTTTCGGGAAATTTTAAAAAGTAGAAATTGTATAAAAATAAAAATATTCCATCCTCTCCTCCTCGGCACTCTGTTCCCAATACTGCCTGGTCCCACAGCATCATGACTTTACTGATCCAGTGATGCTGGTCATGGCTACATTGAGTCATTGGCTACAGTGCAGGCCATCACCCTGGCATCACTGTACAAGGTTAGATAACCTGGAGGTACTGCGAATGGATTGGCAGGGACCAGAGGGGAGCATGTTCTTTCTTTACATAATTATTATTATTATTATTAATGATGATGATATTACTACCTTCTATACCGGAGATACTAAAATATAAGCTGAGGAACATAATTAAAGGACACCTGTCATCAGGTCTCTGTCACTATTTCTGTTATCTCTACCTGCTGGAGCAGCTCACAAGGATCCCATCACAGCCTTAATCTAGTCAATTCATACATTAATCATTATAAAATCATCTGGAGATGTTGTATCTCTCCTATACACACACAGGCTGCAGGGGGCATGGCCACCAGCACCAGGAAGCACATAGAGGAGCCATTACACCATTATACAGGCTGTCAGCCATGCACTGGGAGTGTGGCTGTACCTCCCACTCATGAATAAGCTGGACAGCCTGAATATGCTAATGACTCATTGGACATTTCACAGGTCATTTGCATAAAGCTTTAGGCTGAAGGGGCCAAGTAAACTTGGCATTGCTTAAGTTTACAGGCATGTAGAGGGACAATGAAGGGATAGAGGCAATGCTCTCTAATGGCAGTTTATGAAAATATATTTAGTTATTTTGCCTGACAGGTTCTCTTTAAACCACAAAACTAACTCAAGTGTTAGGGTGGGAAATGCAGCCGCTACTCTCTAATTACATGTCCACTAGTCTCCCTTTAATCAATAAAATGTATAGTATTCTCCACTCATGAATGCAATGTCCACATCAGCCCCTTCAATTAATAAAATACCTTTATTTATTTTTTTCTACATTAACACAAACGTATGGGTCGTATAAACGTCCCCCCGTAAACACGGCAATGGGCTCATGACGCCCTACAGGAGCAGTACAGTGCAGCACACGTGCGCCATACTATGGAGAAGGGCGGGCGGCGCCGACGTGTGCCGCTGTGCTATGGTACGGTTAATGTAATTGGGTTTTTTCAACACAAAAATTGTGCAGAAAACTTTGCTTATACTCAAGTATATACAGTATTTTTTTTGTATAAACCTAAGGATTTTTAATGGCATAGTGTAATTTGTTGCTTTCTGTTTTATTCCTACAGCCTATCCTGAAGAAATCGGTCACGGTTACAGAAACCCCCTCAGCTGTCTATCACTACACAGCAGAAGATTTATTGATCCCAGAGTTCAGTGTGAACAGACACCTGAATGCTGTGTTTGAGGCTGCAAAAAAAGATCTGTCTACACTTATGAAACTTGAGGTATGTTCTCCTGAACAGTACATTAATCCTACACCTCTCCAATCTGTATGCTGGATTACACACCAGCAGGTGGCGCTGTGTGTATGTGTAAAGTCTTCATGGTCTGAACGATGTACAAATATTTCCTCTTCTAAACAAGTGAGAGAAATTGTAACTATTGTTGTTTTTAATTACATTTGCATCTTCTCTGATGGCCGTATTGTAATGTTGTGGCACCATGTCATAGATATAGCCAGGCTTGAGGCCTAATATATTCACAATGTTATTGCGTTAGTATATTGGAGCTGTGGCAAGGACTGGATTGGAACCTGACTTTCCTGAAATGGCGAGAATTGTTATCTTGTGTGTTCACAGCATATGCATATATTTATAGGTCAGCTACTGTACAGCATGTAACACTCTATACTGATTATTTACTATGGTATGAAGAGCATATTAGTTGTGAAGCTGATGGATGATGCTCCCGATACACCAGCTGTGTTGTCACACTGTTTTTTAAGGTACTTCACCTTGGCAGGTCAATATTTATTGAGCGAGAGGCCGTGCCTGGTACAAGATGATGACAAACACCATTTTGATCTGCTGTAACATAATATATTACAATCAATTGATTTCTATAAAAGTAACTTGCTGCAGACTCTACAGTGTAAACAGGAGCACATTAGACAGTATTCAGAATTCAGTGTTTGAGCTCTATAGATGTTCACCTACTGCCAGGATAAACACGCACTTACTCCTTAGGGTGAAGACACACATGGCGTTTTTGGGCCGTTTTTGGGCCGTTTTTACTAAGTGCGTTTTCAGATCGTAAAAAACGCATGCGTTAAAAAACGCATCCGTTTTTTAAAAACGCATGCGTTTTTGAAAACGCATGCGTTTTTGTCAGTTTTTCATTGCGCAATTTCGGAAAAACGGACAAAAACGCACGCGTTTTCAAAAAACGCACGCGTTTTTAAAAAACGGATGCGGTTTTTAACGCATGCGTTTTTAACAATCTGAAAACGCACTTAGTAAAAACGGCCCAAAAACGCCATGTGTGTCTTCACCCTTACTGAAAGCCTGCCTTTACACAGATTAATTCATTTTCTCTGATTAAAAAAAAATACTAAATTTAAGGTCTAAGCTATTAAAGAATGTACAAACTGTATAAAGTATAAATGTATAGTTTCATGCACAATTTTGACAGATTAGGGGCGCAAATGGATGTTACTTCTTAGTAAATACTGCACAGAAGGATTCGGTAACACAGAGGTGTTTTTTCTCCATTATTTGGTTAGTCTCTGTAATCTGCCATCTGATGCAATTGCTGGAGTTGTGATCATGTCAAGCGATTATCATAACGAGTAAGGGGCATTGTGTCGCAGCAAATAAGTGTGAATGGTGACCTTTTCAGTGATTCTCCCACCAAATCTCGGTGGAGAAATGAGTACTGAAAGAAATGAGACACCTCCAAGAACTGAGACACCACAAGTCAGAGCCCATCCACTCAGCTGAACCCAGATCATGCACTTGTAGTTATAGATTGCCAAGTTTGCCAGTTCTGATTATAGAGGGAAGCGACTTGGTCATTGCACACATTTGGTCTGTCTGAGCGGTGTCATTTCTATGTGCCTGTACCTGACATGGTGGAAGGTTTGTGCCTGGTGTTATAGTTGTGCTGCACATCTTGTGCTGCGTTGTATTACATCTGTACCTAAAGTCTATATTTACACAGCTGTAGAGAGCACAGACCATCTGTAATACATCACTTGTGGCGGTCTGCTGATTCCCTAGTCTTCTATTTACTGGCGCAGCATCTGTAGCCTTGTTTAGCCATTTGGGATCAGTATCTTGTAGCGCTGCCCTTAATTAGTATGTGGGGCATTGTACTTATTAAACTAATTTATCCAGGAAATCGCCAGAGATCTTCCTGTAGCCCGAGACGTGCCTTGATGTACCTCCCAATAACCTTGCATCACGTATTTGGCGCTGCTATAAAAGCGGAGCGTGATTCCTCAATTACTAATATGTATTTGCAGCCTGGGCAGCTCTCCTCGGCTTGTACTCTCCTTGGGATTTGGGCTGGTATTTGGATCTCTTACTGTGAGACAATCATAACCTTGTAATTCCATGGCGCAAGCTGCTCATTACATGTGTCTGGGATATGGGGCTACTGGGGTGACAGACGCGCCATGTTTGTGGGATGTTGATGAAATGAATGGTTTTCTTCTGCGGGGAAAGCTATAATCAGCTTAATGCTACATGGCAAATCATTGAAATCTGAAAAATGACTCTGTGTGCCCTGTTATACCCAGTGACAGACATAGGCTATTATAGTGGTTAGTGCTAGAGACAGGAATCATGATGTCAGGTGTACATTGTATCCAGGGGTTGTCCTGCCAATCCCATTATAAACCTGGTGTCATAGTAGTTCTGGAAGGTTGAAACTGATTTTATTGGTGTTTGAATAAAATGCAAGCCCATATTATGGAGGTCTATAGCATATGGGATTGTAGAAAAGAAGATAAACACATGGAAATAAATTACTTAAATAACATGAAAGTAATAAATCATAATTAAGTAAATATGCCTCTATAATTGTATTGTCTGGGATCCGCACGTTAATGCAGAGCATCAGTATTGTTCACCAGATGATCATTTCTATTAAAGATGTAGATAAACTAGTAGAAAGCGCAGCTATCACATAATATCACACAGTGTCCTAGGAGGAGACTCGCTGCACCCTGGACAAAAGAGCTTGAATTGTTGTTGGTGTGTCATGTATGTACCCAGTGACTGCACCAGCAGCAGAATAGTGAGTGCAGCTCTGGGGTATAATACAGGATGTAACTCAGGATCAGTACAGGATAAGTAATGTCATGTATGTACCCAGTGACTGCACCAGCAGCAGAATAGTGAGTGCAGCTCTGGGGTATAATACTGGATGTAACTCAGGATCAGTACAGGATAAGTAATGTCATGTATGTACACAGTGACTGCACCAGCAGCAGAATAGTGAGTGCAGCTCTGGGGTATAATACAGGATGTAACTCAGGATCAGTACAGGATAAGTAATGTCATGTATGTACACAGTGACTGCACCAGCAGCAGAATAGTGAGTGCAGCTCTGGGGTATAATACAGGATGTAACTCAGGATCAGTACAGGATAAGTAATGTCATGTATGTACACAGTGACTGCACCAGCAGCAGAATAGTGAGTGCAGCTCTGGAGTATAATACAGGATGTAACTCAGGATCAGTACAGGATAAGTAATGTCATGTATGTACACAGTGACTGCACCAGCAGCAGAATAGTGAGTGCAGCTCTGGAGTATATTACAGGATGTAACTCAGGATCAGTACAGGATAAGTAATGTCATGTATGTACAGTGACTGCACCAGCAGCAGAATAGTGAGTACAGCTCTGGAGTATAATACAGGATGTAACTCAGGATCAGTACAGGATAAGTAATGTCATGTATGTACACAGTGACTGCACCAGCAGCAGAATAGTGAGTGCAGCTCTGGGTATAATACAGGATGTAACTCAGGATCAGTACAGGATAAGTAATGTCATGTATGTACCCAGTGACTGCACCAGCAGCAGAATAGTGAGTGCAGCTCTGGGGTATAATACTGGATGTAACTCAGGATCAGTACAGGATAAGTAATGTCATGTATGTACACAGTGACTGCACCAGCAGCAGAATAGTGAGTGCAGCTCTGGGGTATAATACAGGATGTAACTCAGGATCAGTACAGGATAAGTAATGTCATGTATGTACACAGTGACTGCACCAGTAGCAGAATAGTGAGTGCAGCTCTGGAGTATAATACAGGATGTAACTCAGGATCAGTACAGGATAAGTAATGTCATGTATGTACACAGTGACTGCACTAGCAGCAGAATAGTGAGTGCTGCTCTGGGGTATAATACAGGATGTAACTCAGGATCAGTACAGGATAAGTAATGTCATGTATGTACACAGTGACTGCACCAGCAGCAGAATAGTGAGTGCAGCTCTGGAGTATAATACAGGATGTAACTCAGGATCAGTACAGGATAAGTAATGTCATGTATGTACACAGTGACTGCACCAGCAGCAGAATAGTGAGTGCAGCTCTGGGGTATAATACAGGATGTAACTCAGGATCAGTACAGGATAAGTAATGTCATGTATGTACACAGTGACTGCACCAGCAGCAGAATAGTGAGTGCAGCTCTGGGGTATAATACAGGATGTAACTCAGGATCAGTACAGGATAAGTAATGTCATGTATGTACACAGTGACTGCACCAGCAGCAGAATAGTGAGTGCAGCTCTGGAGTATAATACAGGATGTAACTCAGGATCAGTACAGGATAAGTAATGTCATGTATGTACACAGTGACTGCACCAGCAGCAGAATAGTGAGTGCAGCTCTGGAGTATATTACAGGATGTAACTCAGGATCAGTACAGGATAAGTAATGTCATGTATGTACAGTGACTGCACCAGCAGCAGAATAGTGAGTACAGCTCTGGGGTATATTACAGGATGTAACTCAGGATCAGTACAGGATAAGTAATGTCATGTATGTACACAGTGACTGCACCAGCAGCAGAATAGTGAGTGCAGCTCTGGGTATAATACAGGATGTAACTCAGGATCAGTACAGGATAAGTAATGTCATGTATGTACACAGTGACTGCACCAGCAGCAGAATAGTGAGTGCAGCTCTGGGTATAATACAGGATGTAACTCAGGATCAGTACAGGATAAGTAATGTCATGTATGTACACAGTGACTGCACCAGCAGCAGAATAGTGAGTGCAGCTCTGGGTATAATACAGGATGTAACTCAGGATCAGTACAGGATAAGTAATGTCATGTATGTACACAGTGACTGCACCAGCAGCAGAATAGTGAGTGCAGCTCTGGAGTATAATACAGGATGTAACTCAGGGTCAGTACAGGATAAGTAATGTCATGTATGTACAGTGACTGCACCAGCAGCAGAATAGTGAGTGCAGCTGTGGAGTATAATACAGGATGTAACTCAGGATCAGTACAGGATAAGTAATGTCATGTATGTACACAGTGACTGCACCAGCAGCAGAATAGTGAGTGCAGCTCTGGAGTATAATACAGGATGTAACTCAGGATCAGTACAGGATAAGTAATGTCATGTATGTACACAGTGACTGCACCAGCAGCAGAATAGTGAGTGCAGCTCTGGAGTATATTACAGGATGTAACTCAGGATCAGTACAGGATAAGTAATGTCATGTATGTACAGTGACTGCACCAGCAGCAGAATAGTGAGTACAGCTCTGGGGTATATTACAGGATGTAACTCAGGATCAGTACAGGATAAGTAATGTCATGTATGTACACAGTGACTGCACCAGCAGCAGAATAGTGAGTGCAGCTCTGGGTATAATACAGGATGTAACTCAGGATCAGTACAGGATAAGTAATGTCATGTATGTACACAGTGACTGCACCAGCAGCAGAATAGTGAGTGCAGCTCTGGGTATAATACAGGATGTAACTCAGGATCAGTACAGGATAAGTAATGTCATGTATGTACACAGTGACTGCACCAGCAGCAGAATAGTGAGTGCAGCTCTGGGTATAATACAGGATGTAACTCAGGATCAGTACAGGATAAGTAATGTCATGTATGTACACAGTGACTGCACCAGCAGCAGAATAGTGAGTGCAGCTCTGGAGTATAATACAGGATGTAACTCAGGGTCAGTACAGGATAAGTAATGTCATGTATGTACAGTGACTGCACCAGCAGCAGAATAGTGAGTGCAGCTGTGGAGTATAATACAGGATGTAACTCAGGATCAGTACAGGATAAGTAATGTCATGTATGTACACAGTGACTGCACCAGCAGCAGAATAGTGAGTGCAGCTCTGGAGTATAATACAGGATGTAACTCAGGGTCAGTACAGGATAAGTAATGTCATGTATGTACAGTGACTGCACCAGCAGCAGAATAGTGAGTGCAGCTCTGGGGTATAATACAGGATGTAACTCAGGATCAGTACAGGATAAGTAATGTCATGTATGTACACAGTGACTGCACCAGCAGCAGAATAGTGAGTGCAGCTCTGGGGTATAATACAGGATATAACTCAGGATCAGTACAGGATAAGTAATGTCATGTATGTACACAGTGACTGCACCAGCAGCAGAATAGTGAGTGCAGCTGTGGAGTATAATACAGGATGTAACTCAGGATCAGTACAGGATAAGTAATGTCATGTATGTACACAGTGACTGCACCAGCAGCAGAATAGTGAGTGCAGCTCTGGGGTATAATACAGGATGTAACTCAGGGTCAGTACAGGATAAGTAATGTCATGTATGTACAGTGACTGCACCAGCAGCAGAATAGTGGGTGCAGCTCTGGAGTATAATAAAGTGAGCCCATGATCTGGTTATTGGGAATTCTTTCTTGAAGCATAGCTGGTCTGGTGTAAAGATGTTGGCACTGTGTTGTTGATCGTGTGCAGAGCCTGAGAGGTTGTGTTAGAAGGTGCCAGTCTATCAGGGGAGACTTTCCTCTGCTTTTAACACTGATCTGATGTAACGACTTACCAGTGGTGTGAGGTCTGTAGTCCACTGCCTGAGTTTATGTATTTTCTCATTATTTGGGGAAAGTAATGTCTGAAGTAGATGTAAGGCCGTCTGCTTCCTCCATGTGCCCTGTGTACAGGTAGGAGGGGGTGTCCTATCCTTCATGTGTAATAATCTAGTGTGCGGTTTCCTAGAACGTCTGCCTGTATTGTGTGTGCGGGATGCGCTTCCTTTGTGCCTTTATCCCCATTGATAGTTTGTATCTGTTACCATGGCTCCTGGTTATATGATACTATATAAATTCCTGGAAATATGTAGGGCATGTTCTCTCCTTCTCAGGTAATGGGATGAAACGGATGTCACAGAAAGACTCAATTGTCACACAAAACTTCACGGGTTACGGCTAGATAAAATAAGGAAACTTTGCAGATTGAGTTTTGCTTTTCTATATTCGCCTATTGTTCAAATGACATTCACTTCTAATGTGACTACAAAATGGAACAAAAAACGTGGGAATTTTTCCATCGTGTGACTGTATCTCCTCTATACAGGCAGTCCCCGAGTTACGTACAAGATGGGTTCTGTAGGTTTGTTCTTAAGTTGAATTTGTATGTAAGTTGAAACTGTATATTTTATCATTGTAACCCCAGCCAAATTTTTTTTGGTCTCTGTGACAATTGGATTTTAAAAATGTTGGATTGTCATAAGACTCAGGATTAACAATAAAGCTTCATTACAGACTCCTGTGATAACTGTTATAGCTGTTTCTTGTTGCCCAGGGCTAAAGTACAGTAAATTAGCAACATCCAGTGGTCCGTTTGTAACTAAGGGTCGTATGTAAGTCGGGTGTTCTTAAGTAGGGGACCACCTGTACTCCTTATGTTGGTTGTTATGCTGTACATACGTTTTGATTATTAATCTTAAAAGCAATTTTGTCTAGTGTATAATCTCCTGATTATTATGTACTGCTGAATCTCCAATATCACCGCATGTTGGCAATATCCAGGATACAAAATCTCTGGAAATGTCTGTATTTGCATTATACACAGACTGGTGTCATCATATAACCTCATGTGGTGCGATTACTATAGGCTTGGGGCTAAAAAGTTAGAACTTTTTTTTAGATTGTTAACCAGTTTGGGTGGTACCGATTTGACCCAGTGTGTATAGTTTCTGTACACAGGGAAGATGTAGGAAGGATCATTCACCCACATACTGTACTTTATGTTCCTGGGTAATTTAAATTTATATCAAAGACTGCGGATGTCATCTTCCTCCTTTTTGTGTGCTGACCTTTCATTAGAGTATGGATAATGAAGGCGATGGCTGATGTGCTATTGACATGCATGTTCATTAGCTACAGTCCAATAGAGGAAAGATCCTTCTTCACATCCTCTACAACTTATGGTAGGCAAGTGTTTATGGGACGCTGAGTAGTAGGACTGTAGTAGCAGAGACACATTCAGAGAGGCCTGTACTGATCTCGCAAACTACCGGTACCTATTGTTTTGAGGATTGGACTTATATGGCGGCACACATGGGCTGCTTCTTGGCACAGAGGAGAATCGGGCGCGTTCCTATACTTCTAGTCTGAAATGTAGACCTCCCTTTTGTCATCTGTGAGCAGGATTATCAACTCTGCTTCAGGACTTCAGTATTATGACTGCAGCGAAAGATGCAAGTAACACTGTGAATGTGCAAGGTAATGTATAGCCTTGAGATTGCCATCATCCCAGGGTTTGGCCCTCGTGGTTGCTAGCTGCGTCAGTATTTTAATAGTTTCTATTGAAGCTATGAACACGCTGTGCTGACACATAAGAGGACGGCGCGGCAGCTTGTACATGAAATGCTTTGTAACGCCGCCATCGCCAGGTCTTATAATGTAACGTGGATTCTGCTGACACAAATCACAAACCAGAACTGAAAGCTTTGTTCATTTGGTTGTATTTGCGTTCTCAGAAACCCAGGGGTTAACCTCTTCTGACAGCACATAAGGAATTGTTGCCGATCCTTTCCTGAACAGCTCCTTAATTATGTGACTTATGAAATGAATCATGAAACAGATCCCTGATCTAAACTGAAATTGCCTCAAATAATTACAGTTCGTGGCTGGATAATTATCTTAAAACAACACATCCCTTCAGCTCGGTCCCCGCGGCAGCCTCCCACATACATCACTGGGACAGCACTGCTTATTATCTCCTAAATATACCGCAATATGAACCCCTTCTCCTGTCCCATCCTAATTTACATGCCTCGTGTATTTTACATGTTTCTGGGGGTTTAAAAGACTCTGTGTGCTGTTGGGTGATACCGGCCATTGATGTTATAGGAGAACGGCAACTATGACATGGAGATCCCATAAAGAAGTCACGTTTTTGCAGATTCCTTTAGGGTCAGATTAATGGATATTATAATGTGCCATCTTATAAGGCTCGGTGACCTGTTGCTGTTCCATAATAACCGTTCTCTCTCCATCTCTCCAGGACTATTCACTATTGAACGGACGAGTGACCCTCCACCAGGTCAAGGGTGGCACAGTCTTGTCCAGACAGGGTGACCAGGTGAGGCACGGCTATACGCACATCATTTATACAGGTTGTCTCCTATCACTCTGCTGTCTTTGCACACATTACTAATGACTTGCAGTTGTTCGATGACCACATTGATAGTAGTAGTAGTTTTGAAATCCAATAAAAGCTATGTCCGAGGTGGTAAGAGGCCACACTGGCTGTCATCAGAAGCTGCTATAGTATGTCATAAGTATGGCGGTGTGGACACTTGTACTTGTTCATTCTGTCTTTTCTGCCTAACGGGTTGGTGCATGAACAACCTTTATCACTTATGCACAGGATGTGTGGCCACTGATCATGATTCCCATGTGTAGGAGTAACCATGGATTCTCTTTTTTGGGACTGGTTAAGATACAGCACTACACAGTCCAAAGTGAAGAGAGAGAGACGGTCATACATGCACATGAGGGATTTAGAGGAATGCACTCATACGTGCATTACATATCCTATGGACAGACAGATGATGTTGCACCCAAATGCACCTGAAAATAATGTGAAGTAGGTCGTACTCTGAGATAAAGAGTGCACAGACAGGGCATGCATTACAATGTTCTTGTATAGTAGACTGATTCTTCCACCTCACAGAAGCCCATATTCAATGTTGTGAAGACTAAAGAGTTTTACATGAAGTCTCAGAGTCCCAGGTGCAGATGTGACGCCTCGGAGGCGGCAGAGATTTCTTTCTTTACAGGGACTGACAGAACAATGAGCAGCAGGACTTTTCTCAACTTCACAAAGATCTAGTGTTCAGTATGTTTTCTTTTAACAAAGCTTTTACATGCAGGCTCCTGCAAGCCTCATATATCATCCTCCAATGTCTCCCCATAAGGTCAGTGTATTTTAGTTAGGATAAACTAGGATTCAAAAAAGAAATAGACGTGCACTCGTAGGACGTGTAAGAAGTAGTGTATGAGGAATAAGAGAATGTGTGGGGGTGCTCTCACCTGTAACAGTGCATGACATTTTAGTTGTACTTGGGTCAAATCCTTTTTTTTTTTTTGTGTCTACTGCTGGCTGTGATTTTCGGGTCTGGGTCCTGGTACCAGTAAATGTGCTAAGTAAAAGAGAAGTTTGTTTCAGCTGATCTGCCCCTCAAAAACAACGGTTTGGATCCTTAGTACAGCAAAGTAATATTTATTCAATTGGCAAGTTAAAAGGGTTGGCCACGTTTACCTGTACCTTTGCCTCCTTTAAGAGCTGAAGCTTTTTCGCTGTTCTCACCATGCTGTGCTCAGCATTTATACAGGACTTCCTGTTTCTTACTCCTTCAGTCCGTCCTGTTGGAGTCCTCCACTGTGTCTCTTTCTCACAGTCCATCTCACTCACAGGCACAGGGAGAGGGGAGGAGAAGAGCAGGATGAGCCATAACTCTCCTACCGCATCTCCTCCTATTCATCAGAGCTCAAACATGTAAACAAAGATCCACAGAGAGTTTGCATACAACACTAAAGTAGCAGGACTGCTGAATCACTTGATTAACATTTAGGGATTATTATGAAGGCAGTAAAGGCACATGGGAAACTTATGTAAAAGATTGGCCAACCCTTTTAAACGTATATATCAAAAATTATGCATTTCGGGGTTAGTTCAACAGTGAAACGTGTTGTATTAGATTATGTTAAACTTGCCATTTGAATTGCTAGATCATACTACAGGTCAGAATCTATAGTTTTTCTGGGGCAATTCGCTAAAACCTCCTGGTAGGGTTAGTAAAGGCATATACCTCTGGACCTGGTAAGCATGATTCTACCCATTAATACATGAATATAATCCCTGTCATTAGGAGCCAATACAGAGTATATGTGGGAAGCATGAGAAATATAATGACATAAATGTAAATCCTGTGTTATCTGTGTGTTTCCCACACACTGTTGCAATGTGATGTTTCCCCTTCTGGTGTTAGACACGGCACATTAATTCTTATCAAGAACGCACATACAGAAGTTTGCAGATATCACATCATGGCCTCGTAGCTTGGCTTCATGTAGTTACTCGTCTCCTCAATGTTCCTTCCTAGGATGTCAACATTCGGTTTGTTATCTCCGGACTTCTCCATGTGTACCAGCGGAAGATAGACCGCGAGGAAGAGACCTGCCTGTTCATCACCCATCCAGGGGAGCTGGTGGGGCATCTGGCCGTCCTGACAGGAGAACCACTCATCTTCACCATCAAAGCCAACCGCGACTGCACTTTCCTGTCCATTTCCAAGTGCCATTTCTACGAGTAGGTCGCGTTTTGTCCTGTTATCTGAGAAGGGAAAAAATAAGTAGCATTTTTGTAATGTGGAGTTCTGTGCTTTTGGTGAGGAGAATAGATACAACTCCTGGTGTTGTCCTAGCAGTGGGTTCTGTACCCTACTAGATAGATAATCCCCCTGTCCATAGCTGCCCGCTCATACAGCATCCTTTACCTTGTACATATATTATATGCAGTTGTTTTCCTATGTTATGTCTCTGTACTTTTGTTTCCACTTCCGGGTTTGGCCCAGACCCCTGGGACTTGTCTCCCTCAGTCAGTGTCTGTCCTCATAGTCTGGTTCATCTGGTTGTTACATGTGACGTAATGAGAGCAGAGCTTGTTACTTGTCTCCAGGCATAACACTCAGGTGCAGGCGCTCAGTAAATATAGCCGGGCCTCCTCAGGGCTGCCCTAGATTTGGGGTTTTGAACATTGCTGCTGGTGAGCAGAGTTATGAGCTCTTCTCTGGCTGCAGATATTCATTTTGTCAGAACCTATTGGAGAAAGCGTGATCGTACACACAATGCAGTGGATTTGGATTGAAGTGGCTTTCAGCCTAAACATATATGGAGATGCACAGGACTGACGACACATCTTGACCTTGGATTTTCAGCAAACACATTTCTGATTCCCAGACCCGCTTCACAGTCCAGTAGGTCAGATCTCGACTGTTCCTCTCCTTTCCTGGTATCACCATCCTACTTTCCTCCTCTGCTCAATCTTGTTATTTGTACTGTACGTTACCATTGGATTTGTACATCAATGCCTGGTTCTATTTTCTCCTTATGCCCCGGGGGCCGCTCTTCACTGGTGAAATAATATTTAGTTGTACGTTCAGTGTAGTCACTAATCACCACAGACGCGGGATGCATTATTTATACAAGAGAAACTAGGCCACGATAATACAAGGAACGCGTTTATTTATAACGGGCACCAGGTGTTCCTGCAACGGGGAACTAGCGAGATTACGTGGCCGCTCCGCTGCAATTACGAGAAATTAATGCAACCCCAGAACATCACAAGAGGACGGGGAGAAGGAGCTTTATGGATTGGAAGCAGAAGTGAATATAGCAGAATATTTTTCATCATGATTTTTCATTTAATGTTACACCAAACCTCTGCTCTAGTAAAAATCCATCAATTGCTCCCTGTTATCAGCCAACTGTCATGTGGGATTAGTAGAAAGTGATCATGAATGTTACTTTTATGAGCTTCCTCCAGGACAGAATCTGAGCCCACGTTGTGTGTAGCTGATGTGAGCCCCATCATAATGATGTGTCTGTGTACATAACCTATAAAACCCAACCGTGTTATTGTAGGTGTCACTTTGTCACAAATCCTTAAGTGAGACCTTGTTAGCCCTGGCTTGCCAGTTTCCGTCTTTCACCTTCTGCCCTCTCCCGTTCATTTTGCAGTTAAATGGTTGGGATTAGATCAGAAGACGGAGCGGACATAATTGGGTTAATCACTGTTGCAGTATCGGCCGCAATAGTGATGACAGATTTGTGAGAAGCTGGACAGACGTGGGCAGCAGAGTGATATCCTGACGTTATAGAGGGCTCTTTGTAGTAGAAGTAAATATACACTGGATACTATGATGATCCTCAGCAATATTATGGATGTCGCTTTCTAATAAAACATTATAAAATAAAATTATTATTATAATGCGGTAAAGAGAATTGCAACTAATAAGTGGGTCACAGTGGACCACGCTTACTAACCCTAATATGTAGCATAAACGTACACCCCATTGTCTCCGTGTCAGATTGGTAAACACTGTTGATAACTTTAGGACATCTTGCATTCAGACATAAAGCACAAATAAGACCACACTTCGATTTGATCAGTTCTCTGGTGTCCTTGGGATTTGAGGCTATAGTCCTATTTTATAGTCCTGAATCCTCTGAGGACGTTAGAGAACTGGTGAAACACGTCCTAGGGTCTTGCATGTAGCTCTTATTCCATTTGACCTAATGCCGTCTTTTAGAGACCTGTGTAGACTGTAGGCCCATAGTATCGAGCCTTGGGTTGTAATAACAATACATAGGCTGGTTCTGTGAACAGTATGGGCTCCTCACATTGATGATAATGACACCAGGACATTATACTGAATGTCTCCTCATTTATGACTCAGGCCATTAAATAGGGTAAAGGGTAAGAGGAATTGATTAACACAATGCTTTCTAGTGGGTTACTTCTGAGTAAGTAAAAGCTAAGTTTTAACACTTGGATAAGTAGTTGTCATTGGCCCTTTTAGATACAGTCCATATTTAAGCCGTAATCTTCAATCACTTCCATCGGATGTGTATGTGCCTTCATAGAGGACATCTCTCCTGTGACTATCAAGTATTGGGCATAATTCACTTCTGCATTTCTCATTGTTCTGTCCCCAAAAACAAATACGGGGAAGCCTTGAGGACCCCCCCCCCCCCCCCAGGAATGGGCTTTCATGTGCACATTTTTAGGAAAATTCATAAAACATCCATGCAGAGGTGGTCTATATCTCAGCTCTAGTAGATGGTTTTTGTTGAATTTGTGCATGACGTCAGTAAACTTTTCTTACACTGATTTCTTTCTTTTTATGGAAAAATGACTTGTAAGGTGACACGTGAAGAGTTGTATTAGTAATTGAGTGAATCCCATAAAAGCCTGTGTTGTTCTCTGTGTCTGCAGGATCATGAGGGAGCAGCCCAGCGTTGTCTTAGGAGTCGCTCATACGGTTGTGAAGAGAATGTCTCCTTTCGTGAGGCAGATTGATTTTGCCTTGGACTGGATGGAGGTGGAGGCTGGACGTGCCGTCTACAGGTGAGTGCATAAGCCCTGATGTATGTATTCACAGACCTCATCCATGACCGACCGCTGACTCCTTATAATCAAATATACATTTGTTGTTTTTATTAGTGTGTGTATATATGTATGTATATAATATTACTAATAATATATACTAATGTATATATTAAATTATATTAATAGTAAATTGTTTGTTTTTATTAGAGGGGGTAAGTTTTTCCAAGCTCTGACATGTTATGCTTTCCTAGAAATCCACGCTCGCAGATCCAGGCAATTCACCTGCTGGCATTCAGGCTCATTGCTAAGCAACGGCTCAAGCTAATTTGGAAAATTAATTACCAAAGAGCAGGATTAAAGAATTCATTAAGATGCATAGGAACTGCATTTTCCTTTAGTCATTATTTAATTAACATGAAGGCCAATGAACTTCACAGAGGAGGCTCCTCGGGATCCTCTCTGTGTACCTGAGTAGCACTGGCGGCCTGTCCCTGTATCACATTGCTGCCTTGTAATATATTATTTCTGCGAACCCCTCTAAAACAGACCTAAACAGTCCACAAAAATTGGCTTCAGAAGCTAATCGTGTGATAGGACTGGCTGATGTTACAGATCTGTAGGTATAAGCACGATGAGCTGTTGGGACAGTCTGGTAAATCATGGCTGGTTTGTTAGTTAGGAAGCTCTACACAACCTTTCAGTTTCTTTTCGTCTTATTTTACTTGTTTTTTCCTTCCAGACAAGGCGATAAATCTGACTGCACTTACATAGTTCTCAATGGCCGTCTGCGCTCTGTAATTAGGAAGGATGATGGGAAGAAGCAGCTAGCTGGGGAGTATGGCCGAGGAGATCTGATTGGAGTGGTAAGCTGAATACCGTGTCACCTATTGCTCTATAGTAACTTGTAGAGTTGGGCTGGAGACTTGTGACGTTTTTTGGGACAGATTTGGTACAGTTATGCGCGTCACACATCATAACAATTTTTATTTAGTTTTTTTATGATAAATAAGACTTTTAATAGTGTTTTTTTTTTAAATAGTTTTATTAATAACCTTGTATAAGCAAAGTTTTGCAGGACAAAAAATGTGCTGAAAAAAAACAACTCTTCTTACAGACGAGTGTATAAATAAATTAACACATGCTTACCCTCGGGCGCTCACTCTGCGGCTCCTCATGTAACAGTGTGGGCAGAGACACGTCCATGTGCTCTGCCTGCGGACATACTATGACGCACATCAGCAGCGACACCACAAGAGGGTAGGAGGGAGGCTGCGCGGAGCGTTTCATCACTAGCGGGGGCTGCGCGGAGCGTTTCATCACTAGCGGGGGCTGCACAGAGCGTTTCATCACTAGCAGGAGCTGCGCGGAGCGTTTAATCACTAGCGGGGGCTGCGCGGAGCGTTTCATCACTAGCGGGGGCTGCGCGGAGCGTTTCATCACTAGCGGGGGCTGCACAGAGCGTTTCATCACTAGCAGGAGCTGCGCGGAGCGTTTCATCACTAGCGGGGGCTGCGCGGAGCGCTTCATCACTAGCGGGGGCTGCGCGGAGCGTTTCATCACTAGCGGGGGCTGCGCGGAGCGTTTCATCACTAGCGGGGGCTGCACAGAGCGTTTCATCACTAGCAGGAGCTGCGCGGAGCGTTTAATCACTAGCGGGGGCTGCGCGGAGCGTTTCATCACTAGCGGGGGCTGCGCGGAGCGTTTCATCACTAGCGGGGGCTGCGCGGAGCGTTTCATCACTAGCGGGGGCTGCGCGGAGCGTTTAATCACTAGCGGGGGCTGCGCGGAGCGTTTAATCACTAGCGGGGGCTGCGCGGAGCGTTTAATCACTAGCGGGGGCTGCGCGGAGCGTTTAATCACTAGCGGGGGCTGCGCGGAGCGTTTCATCACTAGCGGGGGCTGCGCGGAGCGTTTCATGACTTCCGTCGTCAGAAATAGAAAGCTGTATATAAAAATCCATATTTGATAGTGGATATCTCCGGTTCTGTGAAGATTCCATGCACAATCCTGATAAAATGATTGTGTTTTTTGGGGTTCACAAGATTTAGCCGTTTGAAGTTGCCCAAAAAAAAAAAAAAACTGCAGAATAAGCCCCATGTATTGGCCATATACACCTCACCTAAGGAAGGGTATGAGGAATCTGTGAAGATTAGGAGACCCGTGAACCCACCTAGCGTTATATACACTCACCGGCCACTTTATTAGGTACACCTGTCCAACTTCTCGTTAACACTTAATTTCTAATCAGCCAATCACATGGCGGCAACTCAGTGCATTTAGGCATGTAGACATGGTCAAGACAATCTCCTGCAGTTCTCCCGAGCATCAGTATGGGGAAGAAAGGTGATTTGAGTGCCTGTGAACGTGGCATGGTTGTTGGTGCCAGAAGGGCTGGTCTGAGTATTTCAGAAACTGCTGATCTACTGGGATTTTCACGCACAACCATCTCTAGGGTTTACATAGAATGGTCCGAAAAAGAAAAAACATCCAGTGAGCGGCAGTTCTGTGGGCGGAAATGCCTTGTTGATGCCAGAGGTCAGAGGAGAATGGGCAGACTGGTTCGAGCTGATAGAAAGACAACAGTGACTCAAATCGCCACCCGTTACAACCAAGGTAGGCAGAAGAGCATCTCTGAACGCACAGTACGTCAAACTTTGAGGCAGATGGGCTACAGCAGCAGAAGACCACACCGGGTGCCACTCCTTTCAGCTAAGAACAGGAAACTGAGGCTACAATTTGCACAAGCTCATCGAAATTGGACAGTAGAAGATTGGAAAAATGTTGCCTGGTCTGATGAGTTTCGATTTCTGCTGCGACATTCGGATGGTAGGGTCAGAATTTGGTACAACAACATGAAAGCATGGATCCATCCTGCCTTGTATCAGCGGTTCAGGCTGGTGGTGGTGGTGTCATGGATCCATCCTGCCTTGTATCAGCGGTTCAGGCTGGTGGTGCTGGTGTCATGGATCCATCCTGCCTTGTATCAGCGGGTCAGGCTGGTGGTGGTGGTGTCATGGATCCATCCTGCCTTGTATCAGCGGGTCAGGCTGGTGGTGGTGGTGTCATGGATCCATCCTGCCTTGTATCAGCGGGTCAGGCTGGTGGTGGTGGTGTCATGGATCCATCCTGCCTTGTATCAGCGGGTCAGGCTGGTGGTGGTGGTGTCATGGATCCATCCTGCCTTGTATCAGCGGGTCAGGCTGGTGGTGGTGGTGCCATGGATCCATCCTGCCTTGTATCAGCGGCTCAGGCTGGTGGTGGTGGTGTCATGGATCCATCCTGCCTTGTATCAGCGGGTCAGGCTGGTGGTGGTGGTGTCATGGTGTCTTTGGGCCCCTTGGTACAACGCCACAGCCTACCTGAGTATTGTTGCTGACCATGTCCATCCCTTTATGAGCACAATGTACCCTGTAACATCTGATGGCTACTTTCAGCAGGATAATGCGCCATGTCATAAAGCTGGAAGCATCTCAGACTGGTTTCTTGAACATGACAATGAGGTCACTGGACACAAATGGCCTCCACAGTCACCAGATCTCAATCCAATAGAGCATCTTTGGGATGTGGTGGAACGGGAGATTCGCATCATGGATGTGCAGCCGACAAATCTGCGGCAACTGTGTGATGCCATCATGTCAATATGGACCAAAATCTCTGAGGAGCTTCCAGCACCTTGTTGTATCAATGCCACGAAGAATTGAGGCAGTTCTGAAGGCAAAAGGGGGTCCAACCCGTTACCAGCATGGTGTACCTAATAAAGTGGCCGGTGAGTGTATGTGTAATATAGACTGTTCCATATTTACTTGTTATTAATAAACAGTATGCTTTTATGGGAACTAGGTTTCCTCCCAGATGTGATGCTTTTATTTTATGTAATCAATTTGATATTTAGATGTAGGTTTACAGATGTCCCCCTGTACATTCCTATATATTCACCAGTGTCTCTGTCCTAGAATCCTGCAAGTACGGGAACTTTTCATCACCCCAGTGACACTTCTGGCACATCCCTATCCATTTAATCGCACTATCCTAGATATGTCGTCCTTCTAGTGAGCATTAATATTCAGCTCCTCTTAATTGCTCGGCTCATAAATCTCCAAACTCCAGAAGTGTCTTCATGCCAGGAGGAATAGAGGTCGGTGCTGCCGTCCACATCCCATGTTACTCATCTGATTTATCACAGCCAGTCTAAAGCTCGTAGTCAGCAAAATCCTTCTGTGCAGAATTATATAGGCTACGCCAGGTGTATAATGTGTCATCCAGGTACAAATGTCTGGCCTATTCTGCAGGTCACAGGGTCACTAGGCTTCATATACAGTCTGTGCTCTACATTGTATCTGCTGCAAGTTATTTCCATAAGGAAATCTAAAGATATAGAATTGTCAGATTCCCTTTTCGTGATGAAAAGTCTAAAATTTGTCCCTGTATTTCCCCTCCGCCAATACTGGTCAGTCATACATTTTCCCTTTATCCCTCCCATTGAGGAGTGTAATGATGTAATGTGTACTGTGCCCAGTATAGCTGTGTGTCTGGATATAGCGCTGACCCCGTTATCTGTTTCCTTTTCTGTCTTGTCAACCAAAATAGTGTGTGACGCATTAGCATGGCGTGCTTTGTAGTTGCTAGGAAAGCTGTTTTTTTTCCATTTTACCCTTAATCTCCACTAATTGGCCTCGCTGTCAGAAACATAAGGCTTGGAGGATTTTAGGCCTCATAGGTGGATACGATGTTTCCTAGGAGCAGAGAGTTGGTGTGGGGGTCAGGGGTGACGTGATGCATCATTCATGACAGATGCTGAGCTACGTCACCAGCAGCCTGGTAACCACCACTCGCTACACCAGGAATATATATATGTAAGTCTGTGCACCAGAGGGAGACAAAAGTTTCTTCTAAGGTTCTGTAAGCTATAAACCACTCGCTGCTCCATCACTATGTGACTCGTATGTTCATGTCACCACTATTTGCCAGATATGATACTGATCACACCATGGGTAGCCAATGCCTTCTCTCCATTAGCCAAAATCCTCTCCGGTCATCGGAATGAGTATGACACACTATATGTATGTGATGAAGCAGGTGCAGATTTAGGTTGCAGTAACTTGGCCCAGCTTTATTCATTTTATCCTCACACAAGCAAATTCCTTGGGCCGCTTTCACATGTTGCACTTGGAAAACTCATTGAAAGTACATCAGGTGCAAGTCCTCCCCGAACACAGAACTCCCAGCACAATGTGTGAGCACTGCTGTAGAGATTACAAGGATTCTGCTGGTCTTGTGGTGATTTTTGCAGGCACAATGCTGAGCCGGTGAAGGTTTGGCCGGTTTTGCAGACACTCATTCCCTTAACTTGTTAATATGTTCTAAAATAAAGCATCGCTAACACGGCTAATACCCGTCTCCTGCCGCTCTGCACTGATGAAGTTGTCTAGCGGAGCAGTCCTGGTGGGGAAGTGTTGTGGTGAATCAGTGGATTGCTATGCCCTGGCAGGAGGCCGAGGTGTGACCAGAATCTGTCTCTTCCATTACTGCTGTACACATCTCAGTCCTATCCTCCTGCCTTAGCACTTGATTGATTTGTTGGCCGTGTGTCTGACACAACAAACCTTCCCAATATTCACCATGTTGGAAGCCTCTCTCTCCACGAGTTGTAAGTGTGATAAATCCCTTCTCTACAGCAGCTCCTGCTCTTATCCTGGGCAGGTCATATAGAGCCTACACGTCTATGGGCAGGTCATCCGTGCGTGATCCCAGCATAGATTCACTCACTAAGCTGTAATGGAGAGGCTTAGGTATAGATATGGATGTAAGAGTTATCACAATTATGGAAAACGGTCATGAGTTAAAATGAAAAACATTATTGAATAATAATTCTTTATTTATATAGCGCACACAGATTACGCAGCGCTGCACAGAGTTACCAAATCAGATCCCTGTCCCCATGGGGCTCACAATCTAATCTACCTACCAGTATGTTTTGGAGTATGGGACGAAACCAGGGGACCCGGAGGAAACCCACGCAAACCGAGAACATACAAATATTTTGCGGATGGTGACCTAGGTGGAACTTGAACCCAGGTCCCCAGCGCTGCAAGGCTGTAGTGCTAACCACTGAGCCACTGTGCTGCCCCTAAACTGAACTTTTTATTTTGCAACTAACTTTCTTTCAATGAACTTAGAGATTTGTTTGCTTTTGTGTAATGTTATGTTCCCCTAGAAGACAAGACATTGACTTTAAAATATATTCTAATACAGGTGGAAGCCTTAACACACCAACCCCGAGCCACCACTGTCCATGCCGTACGAGACTCGGAGCTCGCGAAACTACCCGAGGGTGCACTGACCTCCATCAAGCGCAAGTATCCCCAGGTATACAACGACTCCATTCACTGCATTCAGATACATATTACATTACATAATATTATGTATTATTGTATAGAACTTTGCACATCCTCTCATCACTATGCATAATATGATGTGAACTTTCTCAGGGTTAATGTGACAATTGTGGTACAGTATCCTTTTAGGAAGGACATAGACATAGAGATAATTCAGATGAAATCCAATTACTATAATGCATGCAGGATCAATACTGTCCCGCTGTGCGCCGGCCTCGCATGCTATTATCAGCTGATTGATGGTGAATGTGGAATCAGCCAAGTCTCGCAGAAATAATTTCCCAGATTTTTCTCTTTTCAGGTGGTGACCCGACTAATCCATCTACTTGGAGAGAAGATTCTTGGCAGCTTGCAGCAGGTCAATGGGCCCCTTACAGGTAAGATGGCAGCGGCTTCACTTTCTTCAGTTGCCAAGTTGCTGAATTGTCGTTTTTAGGGACAGAACACCAGCTCATCACAGATCATTTACTCATTATCAGCCTCCTACAGATTGTAGAGAACGTCTGACACCGACTGGGCCTGGATCCCATGAAATTCATAATGGAAACCGTCATGTCTACAGTATCTGCACATTCTGCATCTAGCTGCAAAGTGGAGGCTGGATCCACAGCAAAAATTTCTAACAACATTGCATTTAATTCCGCAGATGTTGGACCTCGGGTATAGAGCGAGGTCATAGGCGACACCGGGCATGGGAAATGACTGATCCGTGTGTGACATCATTTCTATTCCTGAAGAATGACACAATGGTCTCAGCATTGAAGGACAAGACTGCAATGTGTAGGAAATCGCTGAGGATTGTGGAAGACTCCTCTAAATTTAGAATTGCACATGGAGGGCTGTTTTAGTGACGTTCTCACTGCACAAGTAGTGGCATCGTCCAGATTATTTATTAGCATTGCTGCAAATTTCTTCTCCTTGGCTAAAAATACTAAGATTAGCAGAGGTCTGCTGGACATAAATACGTTGTGACCTCAGCCTTGTGCTATAGGACCTGCCATGGGGTGTAAGACTAGTTTAGGAAGCTTTGCCAGTGTCTGTATATAACCCGTGGCTGCAGCTGTTGTGAGGCTTCCTCTCCAGGGGCATCCTGGGACTTGTAGTTTCACAAGAGTCTGCATAATATACACATAGAGGTAGAGTTGTGTGTCTGCAGATCATTCAGCTCATCCAGCAGAGCATTGCACCCACTGCAGACAGCACCTTGCATTTCTCCTTTTGAGGCACCTCTTGATCAAGTTGTTATTAAACCACCCGGGGGGGTCAGTCTCTGGATGGGAAAATGGAGATCCTGGCAGCGCCCCAACCCCTGCAGCGCTCTCTGACCTTACATGGAGTCTCCGGAGCCCAGTTACAAGGTGGTTAATGCTGTATTTTCTTTCTGGCGGCTGAAGCATTTGCACATAACCCGCTCCCGCTGCTCGGTCACTGACTATAATTCGCCCGCTCGCTCGGGATGTTTCCTTGGTTACGATCCAGTGACTCATCAGTCCCAGCGCAGTGTAAACAGATGAACGCATAAAGAGACTGCGCTTACCTGCACGTTATTACCCGTGTGTTACTACTGCGCCCACTACTGGCTGTTTATGTCATCTGCCCTTGCACCCTGTACCACAAGGTGCCTCTTATTCATTATGTCTGTGCACATGTGGTGGGAATGTCCGTATCTCAGGGAGGCGGAACTTCTGGGCTCATTCCATTATATTTTGGAGGAGTTTTCACATGAACAGAGTTGGAAGGCTCCTCACGAGTCAGATTATCTGTTATGGCCGCTTGAAGCAACATCCCTTCCATCTTTTCACATGGTCTGTTCCCAGCTTCATCCCATTCAGGTGAATAGGGCTGATCTGTAATACCAAGTGCAGCCACTATATAATGCTTGGCGCTGTGCATGGTGAGCAGCATTCTCTGCAAACTGCTGATGGAAAGGGATGCCACCAACCTGATAGATGCTCTAGCGTATTAATATTTCAATGCATGAATACCCCTTTCACTGCCTTAAAGGATCCTGTGTACACTGCGATGACACTATAATGGCTGCTGCATTGATGTTATGATAATACTTTGCCTACAATCTGTGTCCTCTTACATAAGATGATTGTCAGAGCTTAAGCCGCGGCGCAGAGATCAGATGCTCTCACATCCCGCTCCCTGTCTGCATGTGTATCAGTGTTGTGTAGGTGCAGGGGCTGCGTACCTGTCCTGTGTCCTCTGTATGTAACCTCTGAATTCTGTCTAATTCCCCTGTGCGTCCTGCAGCCATCGCGCGGCTCCATCATGAATCAGCGCTTCTCCGTCTCATCAATCATTGTCACGTAAATCCCGCACTGACCTGCGAGGAAGCAGAATCTATTTTACTTGAAAATTGTATGAGCCCAGACTCAATTGTTATTATTTTTTTTTTTCAGTTTTCTTATCTTTTCATTTTTCTTTCCTGTAAGGAAAGTGTAGAGATATCTTATAGAAAGCATTCCCAGCAGGCGGGGAGGTAGAAAGAGCAGGCCCCGCGGCACAGACCGGACCCCCAGCCGCCGCCGAGTCTTTTCATGATGGAGGACTTGCTGCTTTCAACAATAAACATGTTGCATAACTCAAGCGTTTTGTAAAGGATTCAGCTGCCGTTTCACAAATCCTGATTATAATCTCGTTCTCCCAAGGATTAACCCTCTGCGCACCTGAGTGTATCTACAACTCATCTGCTGATGTCATGTACAGCAGGGGATGTCAAACTTATTGTCGCAGACGGCTGCATCAGCCTCGTGGCTGCCCTAAAATGGACAAATGTCATTATATTACTGTATGAACGTTCCTACTCGAGTTAGTAGTTACATTTATACAAAATTACCATTGTTATCCGCTATTGAGGGCTGAAGATATAATTAAATAACCAGAGGCACACAGTCGCCAGTCGTCGCAGTGGCCAACCTCTCTTCAACCTCCGCTAGTCCGTAGCCGCTTCTACACTTATTATGAAATGACACACAGATACTTTGTAGCACAATACAGTAACCTTGGTCATTTTGGTGAGAGAATGAGGATGTTGTAGGTTCTGCTATCGATTTCCCTTGCTTTGGAGTAAGCAGAGGCCCACAAGGACATCACTGCAGATCCCATCTCCTCGTTGTCCCCTTCCCTGGCCAGGAGACGTCCATTACTGCAGCACTACAATAGGTGCCCCTGGAAATATTGGATTCGGGATGATTTTTGCCTACTCCTAAAATATCCCAGTATGATGTTCAGGGACACTGCTGACTCTGCAGGTGCAGGGAGTCTCCATCAAGTAATCTGATAATTTACAGCAATGACCACAAGATGTGGGAAGGTACAAGAAACCTGAATATCTGCCGCATGAGGAGGCAACAAGGAGCCTGATCGGTATATGGCCGGCAGCATACAAATGTCTTCAGCCTGTGGAAAGGGGTCCTGTATGATGCAAGGGCTCCAGTCAGTCCAACATACGAGCCCCTTCCCAAAGGCTGAACACATTGGGGCTTATTTACTAAAGGTCCCCTGGCCGCATTTTGGTGGGGTTTCCCGACTTTTCAGGGATTGCGTCGCACATGATCGTTTTGTGTCGAAATCGCGCCGGCTTTCACGAGTCAAATCGGGGGACGATCCAACGGATTTGGACTACGCGTGGGATTTAACTATTCAAATTGTGTCACAAGCCATGCAGTTACATGCACCAGGAAGAAGACGGGGACCTGATCAAGGAAGCCACACATGCAGGATATCAGGCACACAATCTTGTTGAATTGCGGCAGACTTCATCCTCATCGGACAATGCACCTCGGGGATCGCGCAGGGACAGGGGTAAGTATATGTGTCCCATTGTGTCCTGCCGGGCCTTTAATTGTAGTCTAGGCCACCACAGGTCAGAGAGGAGGACATGTGACAAGTCAGTAATACTTTGAATAGATGGAAGCCATTACAAGCACAATACTTGATAAACCGTTACACTCCCCATTGTGTTTTGATCTCTGCAGGTCATGGACTTGGCCTTCACACCACCGGCAGTAAATGGGACTCTGGGAATCCATCCAGTAACCTGTCTACAGTCGCCATATTGCCAGTATCTGAGGACGTTCCACTTACAGCCTTCACCCTGGAGCTGAAGCATGCGCTCAGCGGTATAGGTGAGTGATATTGTGTGCGCACAGATTGTACCTCTTCCCATTTCCATGCTAATGTACTGTCAGACAGGCGAGCTGTGGCCCGGGAGCTATGGCGGTGCCTGCTCTGTGACAGATGTAAATGGCTCTGTAAGTGGGGATGAACACAAGTGGGTTTTTAATTACATTCAGTGCTTTTAATTGAATTAGAAAATCAGCACCGCTGTTTGACAATAATGAAGTATTTCCATCTACAAAGCTCTGTGCCCTCGCTTCATGTATTCAGCCCCAGTGGGGGGGATCCTGGCTCACTACACAAGCTGTCCCTGATCAGACGGGGGTACCGGGGACATTTCCTCCCTGAATGTTTGGACCTTGCTGGACAGCTGTAAAGCCACGTGGCTGGTTAGATTGTCGGGACTGCGTTGCACCACTGGAAATTTTAGGGGGTCTTAATAGGGGCGTCTTGCGTTGGGATGTGAACCCCAGACTAGAGGTCCGGTATCTGTGATGTACCTGCTCCCTTAGTAATAGATCACAGACTGTAGAGATATATATGAGGGTGAGAGTTATGTCTGTGATATAAATGGTTTATTCCCATCCACATCCTATCACTGTGTTAGTAGTTGGCGCTGCCAGCGGCGCATCAGTTGGCAGATATACTAAGGCACTTAGATCTTCCTGGAAAGTAATGATGTGGATTTATGTCTGAAGTAAAGACTTGTATTATATCGTTTGGTCAGTGCCAAGATCAGGGAATATTAAATCCAGGCGATTCATTAGATGGAGGAGACTCTGTTTCCGGTGGCTCTTCTGCTCATGATGCTGTGTGTAGTTGGATTATTTGTCATCCTCCCCCTGGTGATTCGGCCCCCGGCCCCATTGCTTTCTTCTCTGTGTAAGTGATTTAAGATGAGTGATAATAACAACGGAGCATCAGTTCTTCAGTTTCCAGGGAGACTTGGGTCACACAGTCCTGGTACATGTACTTACCTCCCGCAGCCTGTTCTCCATCACCAGTGCCGGCGTCTGACCATTATCACATCCCGGGCACTGTGCTCTTTATGTTACAGCGGAGGAGCGATCATAGTGCGGCTCTACTACTGGGCCACGTGACATTCACTCCATCACAAAGAAATGTCATTGTGCACAGAGGTCACAGGGAGCATCAGGATAGAAATCCCTATTGAGGATGTTAGACTAAGGGGACATGGACAAGGTATATAGCGCTAAGAAGGTCAGACGTGCAGTGACTGACATACAGGGAGAACTGGGGGAGGCTAATACAACAAGTTATGGACAAATAATGCAGCAAGTTCTCCTGCTGAGGGTCCCGTGTGAGAGTATACGCTGCCGCAGCTGCTGCTTGTATGTCACTATGGCTCCCGTCCAGAGCTGCTCTTGGCGCCTGCTCCTCGCTGTGACGCAGGTGTCCATTTCCCAGTTACAGTTCCATGTAATATTAATGTAGTCGCCCCCCACATGGATTTCCTAGAATACTTCACCATAATTGCCGGGCTGCATGTCAGCGGGTAGTTATACACTATGGCTGCTCATTCATTGTGGTTTTGTGACCTGCAAAGTTTCTGTGACACAATCTTATGTTGAGTGGCCATAGATTGCTGAGTCTCCATAGCCTGGGCCTTTATTATTAACAATGTGACCTGTGCCGTCCTTGTATGGAGGGGGCAGGGGAGTCCAGCAATACATTATGGCCATTATGATACAGACTAGAAAGTAAATTCTCTGTTATCAGTCATTGGTCTGGAGGTAAGTGGATCAGAGAGTTGTGTACGAGGGGCTGAGGCCTATCTGCTGCCTCCATGTATACTGGCAGTATCGCGCTTTATGTCAGGTCTGACACACATCAAGGAAGGGAAGTGGAAGGAAATGTAATAACTTGTAGCCTCTCTGGTGGGGATGTACACAGTCCTCTCATGTACTAATGATACTGTTATTAAACCTGTATATGGACTGATGTAGATGAGTGTACGCTGTATATACATGTAATGGTTGTGTCTTCTCCTCAGGTCCCACCTTGCTGCTCACCAGTGACAATATCAAGCAGCGCCTGGGATCGGCCGCTCTCGACAGGTCAGTGCTGAGTGTACATGGAATGTCTCCTGTTACTACATACAGGGAAATATGCAAATACATTTTCCAAGGTGGAAAACAATGCCCCCTTAACACCAAGCATGGCTTACCTACAAGGCGGCCTTAAAAGAGGACCTGTCACCCAAAAGGCACTGCCTTATGTTACTCTGTATGTTACTAAAGTAAAGCTCCTAGTGCTTGAACAAACGCCGCAGTGTTAGAGTAATAGCGTTACCAGAAAATCTCACACTGTGGCGTGGTACAATGCAATCGTAGGACAGCTCGCAAAGCTGTCCAACGTATTCATGAGGGGGGCGGGTTTGGGGCGTGGTTAGGGTGGTGACTGCCGCATGACGCCACCCTATGGACCGAACGGTCCGACAATTACACTGTACCGCGCACTAGGAGCTGCTTACTTTAGTAACATACACAGAAACATAAGGCAGTGCTAGAGGTCACAGTAAGTTTTATACCATAGTTTGCATTCCTGTAACAATAGAGGCTCTTTAGCCAATAAAATGTAACTTTTGTTCGTAATTTATATTTTAAAAATTCTGATATATTAGAACAAATAAGTGAGAACTTATGTCTGAAGTGAAGTTAAAAAACAAAACAGCGGTGAGGGTAGCTGTATCTTATTTCCACTTATTAACTTATTGCAAATATCCAGCGTGATCGCCCAGTGGAGTTTGAGTATAAAAGAGTAATGTAATCCCAATAATCACTCCACTATATAATCATACAGACATTCGTCAACTAGACTCGTTGTAACAACACACAACTCTCTCGTTACCCATATTAAATGTATCAGTTTATTGAGCTATTAATCCAAGATCCTTACACTGGATATTTGCCCAGTAAGAAATTAATTTGTGAAAATAAGATACAGCTACTCTCACCGCTTCAGGCATACGTCCTCATTAATTTTTTCCAATATATCAGAATTTTTAAAATAAAAATTACAAATAAAAGTTACATTTTATTGGCTGAAAGGGCTCTATTGTTGCATGGATGCAACCTTTGTGGTATAAATATAGTAAGTATAGGTCCGGTCAAAAAGCTGGTCTATGAAATATCTAATTGTAGCACAAAGGTTACAGTAAGAACACAGGTGAAGAGCTTGTCTTCTACAGTCCATGTAACACATCTCTTGTGTTTGATTTTCAGTGTCCATGAGTACAGACTTTCCAGCTGGCTGGGGCAACAAGAAGACATCCACCGTATTGTCCTGTATCAGTCTGACTATTGTCTCACACCTTGGACTCAGCGCTGTATTAGACAAGCTGACTGCATCCTTATTGTGGGTCTAGGGGAGCAGGAGCCCACTGTAGGAGAGGTGAGTGTACCTGACACATCCTAGCAATACACCATCACATTCTGACCTGGAAATGCTGCCCACCGCTACTTGTGGCTCCATAGCAGCTGCGGTGACCCAGATGATCCAGAGATTGGTCACCGCCATTCATAGACACGATCAGGAGATGATACGCAGGCTCGCTCCGCACCACATGAAATTAATGGCCTTGAAGTTTTGTTAGTGAAATATTGGTTTGATTTCCACCTTATTAAAGATCTTGCCCAGACGTGCACCGCGCTCCGCTCCTCGCATCCAGATATTCTGCCTGCATCTAACAAGGTTCAGCAGTGACGGTGGCAGCGCAGGTTTATATTAGGACAAATTGTGTTCAGTCACAGGCTTGTACAAGGTGGGATGACATTAACTCTGTACATGCGGCCTGCTGCCTTTACAATGTAGATAAGTAATATGTATTATATGTGGTGAGGATAAGGCTATGTCCGCACACAGCGTTTATGCTGCGTTTCGAAATTCAAGGTAAAGGCTGTGGAGGAAGTGACAAGCCTCATCACATGAGTGTTTTCAGTGAAACGCTTGTGATGGGATCAAGCACAATGTGTTATGCATGCAAACAATGCAAAACAAGGGGTCGATTTTAGTGGAAACACTTATGTACCCCCTTGTGATAACTGATCTCATTACACCTATTATGTCAGGCCGTCACTAACACAGCACCAATTTCACATGTCTGATGACCCAAACTAACAGTTCTCATCAGCTGTGCTCACAGATATCCTGCATGAAGTATACATGTAGGGTTGTATTCCTCTTGTCTTAGGCTACATTCACACGATGTATGCCCGCCGTACCGTAGTACGGCGGGCATACATCGGCGCTGCGGAGAGGAGCAGGGGATGAGCACTGCTCACCCCCGCCCCTCTCCATAGGAAGATACAGTGCACGGCGCCGTATCACGGGAAAAGATAGGACATGTCCTACCTTTTCCCGGGCTACGGAGTGGTACGGTGCCGCACAGGGCCGTGAGCCCATAGAAGTGTATGGGGGACGTATATTGGCCGTATATATGTCCCCCATACATGTGTGTGAATGTAGCCTTAGTATGTATTCTGATGTTCTTCCAGACGATGTTCCCTCAAGCAGTAACATTTGCTACTAGAAGCCACATTTTAAGACATTTATTTTTGGTTTTTCCTATCACAGCTGGAGAAAATGTTGGAGAACACGGCCGTCCGGGCTCAGAAACAGCTGATCCTCCTCCATAAAGAGGATGGGCCCCCACCCTTCCGGACAGTGGAATGGCTCAATATGAGGAGCTGGTGCTCGGGTCATCTGCACCTCTGCTGTCCACACAGAGTCTTCTCCAAGAGGAGTCTGCCGAAGCTGGTGAGAAGATGAGCACTAAAAAGTGAAGTGGCGTGGGGATTGTTACGTCAGCTCCTGGATCAAAATCAAGATCTATAGCTGAGAGAATAACAATAGTTAGATTAGTTATCAATCCTTTTTGTAGTGACTGCAAATTGTCCTCACGTGGCGGCGGGCGTGTGGCTGGGCTGCGATATTATTAGGTGGTTTGTCTGCCATGAATTCTTGGAGGAGTCATTTAATGGTCGTCCATGACGTGATAATTGTGCAGCTCAGGCAGTCGCCTCGTACACGGGGCCGTGCACTCAGGTGTCCTCTCTCCTCGTTTCTTCCTCGCTCCTATGAATTATGTGAACACCCCCTCAATAAACGACCATCTTATCAGAGTTACTATAGAAACCATTTCCCTCTCGGCTTCTACCATCAGACTGGCGGTTGTCACTGGATACCAGACACCCGGCTTTTGTCTGCTGTAAAATCTTGTTTTGGGATTTAATTTGCATACGTTGTATTAGTGTGCAGTCACTTAACCAGACTGCTAATATAAATCCTAATTAAAGAGAGCGCGCGCTGTAATATCGTAGTCTTCTGTAACTTTATGTCCCTCCCATACAGGTGACTGGGGTAGTTTTACCTTCATGCAGAAGGATTGTTAGAAACTTCATCCAGATATTTTGCCACATGTGAATGTTCACTAAAAGAGCATTGAAGACTTCTGTTCTGGGGATTTCTAATGATATTTGATGGATGTGACCTGATCATTCTTCCTGTTACTATGTAATTACTTATGTGTTGTTGTTGTTTCAGATTGAGATGTATGAGCGGGTGTCTCAGAAGCCCCCGGACCGTCACACTGACTTCTCCCGCCTGGCCCGTGTCCTGACAGGGAACACCATCGCCCTGGTGCTGGGAGGAGGAGGCGCAAGGTACCTGCCATATAATGCTTTAGTGTCATCTCAGATCAATCCCTCACACATAGCAGGTACACAGAACATTATTCATCCGATTTGCAGGATTTTGATGAATATTCCCTACAGAATGGAAATTTACCTGTGGTGCATGGTAAATACTGAGCGTGTCCGTTCTTACGGCAGGTTTTACCCATTGCTATACATTTGGTGAGATCTACAAGAATAAAACCAATTATTTTAGGTCTTGTGACAATGTCCCTTTACAATTAGAGACAGGGACCTGTAGTTTCTCCCTTTCCATCCCATCCACTCTGTCCTGTCATCAGTGGAATACAATGGGTGGATGTGGGTGATGGTGTAATGCCATGAGCGGGTGAATGGAGCAATGCTGCTCACGTTACAGTCAAGCCTTTGGTTTGTGATGTAATGTTCTGCTTCACTTGTGGCCTGATGGTTTTCCACTCTAAGCACACACCTTTACACCTATAATAAGCGTGAGCATGTAGCCTGCCTCCTTCCATACATACAACATCCCGCAGACAGATGTGGCGCTATGGTTATCCTATACAGCATCAATGCACATTTATGGCCAGATATTCATTGCTACAGATTTGAGAGCAGATTGATTCTCCGGCGTCAAGACACGGGTGACATTAGCAGTAAAGATCCCCACGCTGTGAGCATTCAGAAGTGACCTTCTGTGTCCTCAAACGCTTCCACAGGACGATGCTTCACTTTCTGCGTCTGTCATATAAAAGCCCCTTTGTTCCCGGCAGGTCACTGGAGTTGTATGGCCAGGGATGAATTGGCATATTGTGAATCATTCAATTATCATTTCTGCTGTTGTGCAGCACATTAACCAGTTTATGGTTCGAATAGAGGAGCCTGCAGCGCACATTCCCTGCAGGGAATTTCAGGACGGACTATAGAAACATAGAGGATATTGCTTTCCCCAAACACAATGCCACCCCCACATGTGTATTCAGTGCGTAGGCAGGGCATCTGTTACCGTCTCTCGCTTAAAGGGCAAACGTCACTTTGTCATCTTCACTGAGAGCACGAGTGTATAAATGTACGAGACACAGGTTGTGCCTGTATAAGGGGGCGCAGGTGCCAGGTGTGCGGGTAACATCCTGGGTGTGGAGGAAGTCATTGGAAGCTATAAAGGGCAAACGTCACTTTGTCATCTTCACTGAGAGCACGAGTGTATAAATGTACGAGACACAGGTTGTGCCTGTATAAGGGGGCGCAGGTGCCAGGTGTACGGGTAACATCCTGGGTGTGGAGGAAGTCATTGGAAGCTATAAAGGGTAAAGTCACTGATCCTTCTTACTGCCGGATCACACTCCACATGTTAATTCAGGTCAGTAATGGCAGATAACAGCAATGACACAAGGAGATCTCCATTGTCTGATTTGTCACTTTGCCTCGGAGGTTACATTTTCCAACTCACCCAATGCGCTCTGGGTGGATAAATGAATAATGAGCCCGGCGGCAGCACTTAAGATCCTATAAGACTGATTGCCCCGCTCAAGGGTCACATGACTGCCGCGTGGTGGGCTGACGCTTCACCTCTGAGCCGACACGTTTTATTCATCTCTGCTTTTATGGAAAAGGTTAATTATGGATGATAAATTGGGTAATGAGCTCCAGCTACAAGTAACCTGTAAAGAGATGGCAGTGTAGTGCATTACAGGGGCCTGTGCTGTGCTATGCCATGTGCTGCCCCGAATACCAGCAGAGGCATGGACATGCCATGAGGCGTAGATACATATTATAATATATAAATATATATATACATACATGAGGTAAGACATAGTATCATCACATAATCCTGTATTGAGGCTCTTGTGAGACACTGCTATTCCTGTTGTGATAAAACATTAGTGCATAAGCAGGCGCACACAGCGGTCATATGTCAGATTGCATATAAAATCATGGCTCTCTACACTGTATGAGATGCTGACCTGACCGGCAATGTAAATGTTCTCAGTAGAAACATAAGTGCCCCCCGCAGCACATGGCGCTCCTTCACACACCAGTGCATAGTGCACACTGCTCCTGGATAATCAGCCGCTCACATGGAATAATCATGGGATGGCCGGATAACCTGCGGCTCTCGGCTCGTCTTACATCAGGTTCTCTATCTCATCTGCTGTTTACATCCATGTCTCCTGCCAGAGACGGCTCTGGAGCTGCCAGTCTATACGGAGGACGTGTCAGTCTGACTTTCCATCTATAAACTCCACTAAGTCTTTGTGACTGATCCTGAATCTCCCATCATGATAAATGAGAATTAGTCTTAGTGAGGAGATTGCAGATGAGTTTGCTCTGTAATCTCTTATATAATTCCTCCAGATCTCTGTGTGTAGTTCTCTGGGTCATTCCATCTCTCACCAGATAAATAGGACTTGTAATTCTTGTAGATGATGCAGGATCAGCGGGGGGCGCTGCGTTCTGTCCTGGACAGAAAACTTTCTATAGAGAAGCCCGAAGATAAGATCTGCAGATCTCTTCAAGGTCGCAGGAATAGAGATTTATGTAAATCGACCTGGAATCACGCTGACAGCACGTAATCTGCATGTCTTTGGTGGAGAGCCAAAAATACAGATTACAATTAAGTAATGAGTAATGATAACCAAGTGGCATAATGATATCAGCGCGAGACGAGAGCGCTGGCTCCTCACTGCACCCTCCTCAGGTTTAACACTTTACTCATTGCAGACGCTCTCAGGCCTCAAGTGCATCTCATTTCTATTCTTCATACAAGGTCCTGAGGGACATCTCCATGTGAGGACATGGAAGCTAGAGATTGACTGTGAGTGACTGCTAGCTCCTGGGCTCACCTGTAAGAAGAATAGATAGTCTGCAGTTTGCCCAGGCAGGGAATTGCAATGCTCCGATATAGCTGGATGTCTGTAGCATACAGTGTCCCCAGATGCTTGTATTCTCACGTGCAGGGTCTTCTGCTGACCACCTTTTGTTATTATTTTTCCCTTAGGGGCTGTTCTCAAGTGGGAATCATCAAAGCTCTGACTGAGGCCGGGATTCCCATTGACATGATCGGAGGGACGTCCATCGGGTCTTTCATGGGAGCGCTGTATGCAGAGGAGCGCAGCTTCAACAGAATGAAGATCCGGGCACGGGAGTGGTGCATGGTGGGTAGTGCCTCTAGAGTAGTCGCGCGCAACCTTGTTGTATCCGGGGACCAGCTGCACCCAGGGACTGGGTCTGGTAACTCCCTTACCATGGTCCCTTAGAAAAACTAGTGTGCCCTGCAAATACTCCATCTAACCCCGACCCATATAATGTGCCATTTCTTGCAGCTTTTCAGTTGTCCGTCTTTATAAGACGGAGGTGACAGAATACCCCTTTTTCTATAGCCCCTCATACACCTATAATGTCCCCTTGTCGTTGATTTTTCATTGTGAGGAAAAAAAATATACATACCATATATACTCAATATAAGCCGACACCTAATTTTACCACCAAAAAACTTGGAAAACATATTGTCTAAAGTATAAGTCTAGGATGGGAAATGTCCAGCAGCAGAGCGGCCCTCACACTACGATGTCACATGGTGGTCACCTCTGCGTCATAGTGCGTGTGCCTGGGCAGAGCGCATAGATGCGATGAGAAGAAGATGGACCCGCAAGGAGGAGAGGGGAACGGAGAGAAGTAATTTGTACTTTAAGTTCTTTGGCCTTGGCCCAGCGGTAGGGGACACTTGAAGGGATGGTTTACAATTACAATACAATTACAATAAGTTGGGTACAAGAACCAAACAAAACCCAGTGAGTGACCGTCAGATACCCTGTAATCACCAACAAGTGCAGTATGAAGGTCCTGCACCGAAACTTGTATAACAGAAACCCTGCGCCTTCTGATTTTCACATATGAACACGTGAACGTGCGCGGGAAAGAGGGGAGAAAGCCAATCTACATGTGGCCACAGAGGGTCTCGGCTACTGCCAGGCACATAATCTCTTGTATGTAGACGTGCAGCACACAACCTGTAGAGAAGGAATGTAGAGCTCCTATATGTGAGCTTTCCCTCATTCTCCGGAGATGGTTTTATAATCCATTTGTTGGGAGTAAATCCTGCGGGTCCAGTTTCCTGTATTACACTTGAAGTGCAGCCTAATCTTCTAGATGTTCTTGTTCTCGTTGAAGTGTAAGCTGCTCACAGATTTATTAGCACCTGCCCTCCCCCCAAGTCTGCTGTCAGGGGTACAAAGCTGAACTTCCAGTAGAAGACGAGTGGCGCCCCCTATTCCCTCTTTATATGGTGGTGTCTGAGCTGTGCACATTGTAATGTATATCATCCCATTTCTGCAGAACAGCCGTATTAGCGCTATCATGAGTGTCCCTCACACGGCGGCCATCACTCAGAGTAATTCCTTCTGTATTTTGCCATCAGAGTGGAAGAGGAATTAATCCCTGGAAAGTGGGTGATGTAGAGTGTCTCCTGCGCGGCATAACTAATGCTGACATTACTGTCTGACGAGTTCAAAGCCACAGAAAAGAAAGTCCTCCTGTCTGCAGCCGGCTCCTTCTGGGCGCTCGCTGACATGGAACTAAGTGGGTCACCAAGAACTAATTGGTACCGCTGCGCGTCCCTGGTAATGAGGTGCTATGCAGGACGTATATATGTCAGAGGTGCTCAGAGCCGCCGCTGTTATCATGGTTGTTGGTGTCCTCCTTTATGTCTTTAGGACTGTGATTAGAGAGGCGGATGGATGACAAGTGACTGACTCACAAAGCTGTGGTATCAGTCATAGTGGTCCTGGAAGTGTCCTTGTAGGCAGATGAGGGGGATTTACAGGAAGACAAAACCCCTGTCACCTGCTGTAGCAGAATCTGTGCAGAGATCTATGACCATGAGGGGGGCTGCACCGTCACTGTGATCATCATATGGAGGATGAGGAGGGCCCTGGCTCTGCCATCACCCTTATGTATGGTACTTTTACTTTGACTGAATTCAATACAAACAATTGGAGATTTTGGGCAGGGGTGGGGTGTTCATGATAGCAGAGGTGCTATAAACCACTAAATCTGCCCCCGATCAGAGTAACCTGTATATAAAGGGAGAGGGGAGCAGCACTTGTATTGTGTGTGATCATTGCCGGCCAGTGTAACGCATCAGCGGTGACCACATCCACACAATCGATAGGATTTGTACTTCTGTCAGGAGGATTATTAACCCATGTTCTTTCATCTTCCTCCAAGGACATGACCTCTGTATTCAAGAAGGTCCTAGACCTGACCTACCCCATCACCTCCATGTTCTCCGGTGCGGCCTTCAATAACAGCATCAGCTGCATATTCAAGGACAAGCAGATAGAGGTGACTATACCCCTCATCATCCTCACTACTCCTGAGGTAGATATACAATGTTCCCACCTCTGATGTTATTCTCTCCTCAGGATCTCTGGATTCCATACTTTAACATCACAACCGACATCACGGCCTCGGCCATGAGAGTGCACACAGACGGTAAGTGATTATCATTTGCAGCCGTTATGTAATACATAGATGATCCGTGTCCCGGTACAATGATGGGAGCGCAGCATATCCTGGTTTATAAAGCTCTAGGAGCTGCTGGGCTTTTATCTGACTAATTTGATAATCCTGCAGCCTCCCTGCTCGGGCTTTGTAGCTTCTATCAGGACATCTTGTTCAGTAAATGAAGCTGCAGAGGATGCGCTTGTAGCCGGGGATCTCCTGTAACATGATGGCTGTCATCTCTGCCCTCCTCTTATCTCTCCGGCCTCATTATACTCTTCCCACCTTCACAGCTCCCTCAGATTCTCCGGCAGGTGACTCATGGAGATAGCAGGGACTTCACTCTCCATCATTAATTCTCAATTCTGCAGCTCAGCCCCCACAATGGAGTCCCATGGACCATCTGCAGGCTCCCTGACATTGTACGGGAAGTCACACTCCATCATGATGGTGGATGCACCGTAGTCCCATATTTTAAGGGGTCTCTTTACCTTTTAAAGGTCCCAGCTCATACATGTATTTATGTGTACTGCATGGACTCCCCAGCTGGAGGCCTGAGACCTCTATGACCACCCCCTACAGATCTCCATAATATAATCGGCCTTGGGTAATAATTCCATCTTCTCACATTGCTTAACCCCTCAGACTCCAGCACAGGGTATTGTGAAGAAACGGATAGTTATCAGGCTGATCATCGTTCACCTCCATTCTCATAGTGGTAAATTGTCTTTGCAGGCTGTCTCTGGAGATATGTCCGCGCCAGTATGTCTCTTTCCGGCTACATGCCCCCGATGTGTGACCCCAAGGATGGACATTTGTTAATGGATGGAGGTTACATCAACAATCTCCCAGGTAGGCAGCGTGATCACATCCAGACGAGGAATTACTATACAATATACTAATGAGCATGAAGAGGACATGTGCTCCCTACACATGAAGATGTTCTCTGCACTGTACACATGATGGAGTCATCTCACAAGGGGCAATTACATTTCCTAAGAAAGAATTTGGTACAGTTGCACCATTATTGACACACCCTGTGTGTTTCCATATGGAAACTGCTTCAATACTGTTAAGAAGCATTTGCAGATTGACTGGCAGCACATGGCCCTGCGTGGCTGATAACAGGGAGCAGTAGATTCCCAGCATCACTCGGCTAGGGTGAGGGGTGGTTTGCTCCATACATGGGGCTTCCTGCTGTCTCTACCCTTGTAACATCATCTCTTTGTCTGACAGCCGATGTTGCCCGTTCCATGGGCGCTAAAGTGGTGATCGCCATTGATGTGGGCAGCAGGGACGAGACGGATCTCACAAACTACGGCGATTCCCTGTCCGGCTGGTGGTTACTGTGGAAGAGGTGGAATCCACTGGCTGACAGAGTGAAGGTGAGACTCTCCAGGTCCTACAAGGAACGGCACTTCCATCAGCCCCCCGGGGACCCCCGGTCTAAGCTGTGCCCGTCACATCCAGTGATGTGGAAACCTCAGAGCAGCCGAGCATTCAAGTGGAGTAAATAGGAATAGATTTTGTATCGGCTGGAACTGGTGTAACGAGGGCTTGTTTAACCTCATGTGTGCCACAGCCCAGCCAACTGGCGGAAGGAAAAACTTATATAGGAAAGTTATGTAACCTCATTCTATCTAATGATAGCAGGGAGCAATTTTACAAGCCTGTGGCCCCTAATAATCTCCCCTCAGGTGCTGAACATGGCAGAGATCCAGACCCGCCTGGCCTATGTGTGCTGTGTGCGCCAGCTAGAGATGGTGATGAATAGTGAGTACTGCGAGTACATCCGACCTCCCATCGACAGATACGGAACACTGGAATTCGGCAAGTTTGATGAGATCTGTGTAAGTAATCCTGGTTGTTATAATATAGGACATTAGTGGGGTCACAGATCTGGGGGGGGGTATTTCCACCACACGCGGATCACGAGGGCACAGGCCACATCCGCAGTGATGTGTTTGCATTGCCGGTGACTCCAGACGATGCATCTCGTCCTTATCTCCAGCAGCTGCGGCACAGGCTCCATCACTCATAGGTGACAGGAGAAAGCCTCTCTATTAATTACACACGGCCGCCCCTGTCACTCCTCCTCTATCACACAGAATTATGAGGAGGGTCTGTACAGTGTGCACTGGGATGTACTCATTTCTCAGCTGCACCCTTAGGGTTTGGTGCATTATGGGAAGTGTAATGCAGGAATCAGGATACATATCTGTAGGTATTCTATACGTGCCCACACATTGTATTCACTAAACCCTCTAGTTTTCTGTGGCTGCAGCTGACTGACGTGTACGGGGGTGCAACCACCAACCAATTACGGAGAATAGAAACCCCTTTACCAGTTTCATCAAGGTTATACTGAGCCTTTCACCTCTATTGTGTAGATGATGAGGTCACTAATAGTTCTCACTACTCGGTATATGCCATTCTCATGCCCTGCCTGCTGGAAACTAACCCTTTCTTTCCTGAATTCAGGATGTGGGATTCCAGCATGGAAATACTGTATTCAATGTGTGGGGTCGCAGCGGTGTCATCGAGAAGATGTTAAAAGATCGCCAGGACACCGGTAAAACCAAGACCTCAGACGTAAGTTTTCCTAGAGACACTGTGTATGAGCGGTTACTGTTGGGGTAAATGGATCCTACCCATTGGTGAGCCCCAGCGGATCCACTCTACAGTACATGCTCACTTTTACAGCACATACACTAAATTTGGAACAATTCAGAGCTAAACCTACTGCAACCACTGAATAAGATAATGACAACTCTGGCGTCATCCCTTCGCCGAGAGGAGGGTCTCCAGAATGTGACTGGAAGGTTAATAACCCTCATTATTCTTCTTGTACACAGGGGGCAGTATTATAGTAGTTATATTCCTGTACATAGGGGCAGTATTATAGTAGTTATATTCCTGTACATAGGGGCAGTATTATAGTAGTTATATTCCTGTACATAGGGGGCAGTATTATAGTAGTTATATTCCTGTACATAGGGGGCAGTATTATAGTAGTTATATTCCTGTACATAGGGGGCAGTATTATAGTAGTTATATTCCTGTACATAGGGGGCAGTATTATAGTAGTTATATTCCTGTACATAGGGGGCAGTATTATAGTAGTTATATTCTTGTACATAGGGGGCAGTATTATAGTAGTTATATTCTTGTACATAGGGGGCAGTATTATAGTAGTTATATTCTTGTACACAGGGGGCAGTATTATAGTAGTTATATTCTTGTACACAGGGGGCAGTATTATAGTAGTTATATTCTTGTACACAGGGGGCAGTATTATAGTAGTTATATTCTTGTACACAGGGGGCAGTATTATAGTAGTTATATTCCTGTACATAGGGGGCAGTATTATAGTAGTTATATTCCTGTACATAGGGGGCAGTATTATAGTAGTTATATTCCTGTACATAGGGGGCAGTATTATAGTAGTTATATTCCTGTACATAGGGGGCAGTATTATAGTAGTTATATTCCTGTACATAGGGGGCAGTATTATAGTAGTTATATTCCTGTATATAGGGGGCAGTATTATAGTAGTTATATTCTTGTACATAGGGGGCAGTATTATAGTAGTTATATTCCTGTACATAGGGGGCAGTATTATAGTAGTTATATTCTTGTACATAGGGGGCAGTATTATAGTAGTTATATTCTTGTACATAGGGGGCAGTATTATAGTAGTTATATTCCTGTACATAGGGGGCAGTATTATAGTAGTTATATTCCTGTACATAGGGGGCAGTATTATAGTAGTTATATTCCTGTACATAGGGGGCAGTATTATAGTAGTTATATTCCTGTACATAGGGGGCAGTATTATAGTAGTTATATTCTTGTACATAGGGGGCAGTATTATAGTAGTTATATTCCTGTACATAGGGGGCAGTATTATAGTAGTTATATTCTTGTACATAGGGGGCAGTATTATAGTAGTTATATTCTTGTACATAGGGGGCAGTATTATAGTAGTTATATTCTTGTACATAGGGGGCAGTGTTATAGTAGTTATATTCTTGTACATAGGGGGCAGTGTTATAGTAGTTATATTCTTGTACATAGGGGGCAGTGTTATAGTAGTTATATTCTTGTACATAGGGGGCAGTATTATAGTAGTTATATTCTTGTACATAGGGGGCAGTATTATAGTAGTTATATTCTTGTACATAGGGGGCAGTATTATAGTAGTTATATTCCTGTACATAGGGGGCAGTATTATAGTAGTTATATTCCTGTACATAGGGGGCAGTATTATAGTAGTTATATTCTTGTACATAGGGGGCAGTATTATAGTAGTTATATTCTTGTACATAGGGGGCAGTATTATAGTAGTTATATTCCTGTACATAGGGGGCAGTATTATAGTAGTTATATTCCTGTACACAGGGGGCAGTATTATAGTAGTTATATTCCTGTACACAGGGGGCAGTATTATAGTAGTTATATTCTTGTACACAGGGGGCAGTATTATAGTAGTTATATTCCTGTACATAGGGGGGCAGTATTATAGTAGTTATATTCTTGTACATAGGGGGCAGTATTATAGTAGTTATATTCTTGTACACAGGGGGCAGTATTATAGTAGTTATATTCCTGTACATAGGGGGCAGTGTTGTAGTAGTTATATTCCTGTACATAGGGGGCAGTATTATAGTAGTTATATTCTTGTACATAGGGGGCAGTATTATAGTAGTTATATTCCTGTACATAGGGGGCAGTATTATAGTAGTTATATTCCTGTACACAGGGGGCAGTATTATAGTAGTTATATTCCTGTACACAGGGGGCAGTATTATAGTAGTTATATTCTTGTACATAGGGGGCAGTATTATAGTAGTTATATTCCTGTACATAGGGGGGCAGTATTATAGTAGTTATATTCCTGTACATAGGGGGGCAGTATTATAGTAGTTATATTCTTGTACATAGGGGGCAGTATTATAGTAGTTATATTCTTGTACACAGGGGGCAGTATTATAGTAGTTATATTCCTGTACATAGGGGGCAGTGTTGTAGTAGTTATATTCCTGTACATAGGGGGCAGTATTATAGTAGTTATATTCCTGTGCATAGGGGGCAGTATTATAGTAGTTATATTCTTGTACATAGGGGCAGTATTATAGTAGTTATATTCTTGTACATAGGGGGCAGTATTATAGTAGTTATATTCCTGTATATAGGGGGCAGTATTATAGTAGTTATATTCTTGTACATAGGGGGCAGTATTATAGTAGTTATATTCCTGTACATAGGGGGCAGTATTATAGTAGTTATATTCTTGTACATAGGGGGCAGTATTATAGTAGTTATATTCTTGTACATAGGGGGCAGTATTATAGTAGTTATATTCCTGTACATAGGGGGCAGTATTATAGTAGTTATATTCCTGTACATAGGGGGCAGTATTATAGTAGTTATATTCCTGTACATAGGGGGCAGTATTATAGTAGTTATATTCCTGTACATAGGGGGCAGTATTATAGTAGTTATATTCTTGTACATAGGGGGCAGTATTATAGTAGTTATATTCCTGTACATAGGGGGCAGTATTATAGTAGTTATATTCTTGTACATAGGGGGCAGTATTATAGTAGTTATATTCTTGTACATAGGGGGCAGTATTATAGTAGTTATATTCTTGTACATAGGGGGCAGTATTATAGTAGTTATATTCTTGTACATAGGGGGCAGTGTTATAGTAGTTATATTCTTGTACATAGGGGGCAGTGTTATAGTAGTTATATTCTTGTACATAGGGGGCAGTATTATAGTAGTTATATTCTTGTACATAGGGGGCAGTATTATAGTAGTTATATTCTTGTACATAGGGGGCAGTATTATAGTAGTTATATTCCTGTACATAGGGGGCAGTATTATAGTAGTTATATTCCTGTACATAGGGGGCAGTATTATAGTAGTTATATTCTTGTACATAGGGGGCAGTATTATAGTAGTTATATTCTTGTACATAGGGGGCAGTATTATAGTAGTTATATTCCTGTACATAGGGGGCAGTATTATAGTAGTTATATTCCTGTACACAGGGGGCAGTATTATAGTAGTTATATTCCTGTACACAGGGGGCAGTATTATAGTAGTTATATTCTTGTACACAGGGGGCAGTATTATAGTAGTTATATTCCTGTACATAGGGGGGCAGTATTATAGTAGTTATATTCTTGTACATAGGGGGCAGTATTATAGTAGTTATATTCTTGTACACAGGGGGCAGTATTATAGTAGTTATATTCCTGTACATAGGGGGCAGTGTTGTAGTAGTTATATTCCTGTACATAGGGGGCAGTATTATAGTAGTTATATTCTTGTACATAGGGGGCAGTATTATAGTAGTTATATTCCTGTACATAGGGGGCAGTATTATAGTAGTTATATTCCTGTACACAGGGGGCAGTATTATAGTAGTTATATTCCTGTACACAGGGGGCAGTATTATAGTAGTTATATTCTTGTACATAGGGGGCAGTATTATAGTAGTTATATTCCTGTACATAGGGGGGCAGTATTATAGTAGTTATATTCCTGTACATAGGGGGGCAGTATTATAGTAGTTATATTCTTGTACATAGGGGGCAGTATTATAGTAGTTATATTCTTGTACACAGGGGGCAGTATTATAGTAGTTATATTCCTGTACATAGGGGGCAGTGTTGTAGTAGTTATATTCCTGTACATAGGGGGCAGTATTATAGTAGTTATATTCCTGTGCATAGGGGGCAGTATTATAGTAGTTATATTCTTGTACATAGGGGCAGTATTATAGTAGTTATATTCTTGTACACAGGGGGCAGTATTATAGTAGTTATATTCTTGTACACAGGGGGCAGTATTATAGTAGTTATATTCTTGTACACAGGGGGCAGTATTATAGTAGTTATATTTTTGTACATAGGGGGCAGTATTATAGTAGTTATATTCTTGTACATAGGGGGCAGTATTATAGTAGTTATATTCTTGTACATAGGGGGCAGTATTATAGTAGTTATATTCTTGTACATAGGGGGCAGTATTATAGTAGTTATATTCTTGTACATAGGGGGCAGTATATAACTACTATAATACTGCCCCCTATGTACAAGAAAACCGTTATATCCATCACGTCAGCTCATACAAGGTGCAGGGTGCAGATTGTAGGAAATCTCTGCTCTGTACTGATATATGATGAGATGTGTCTGTGATCCGGTGCCTGTAGTGATGTGCAGTGTATGATATATATCAGCCGCACTGTTCGGGGTGTGATCCTCCATCATGGTGCAGACAGAGACAGCTCTGACTTGTAATAAGAAATCCAGAAACCTTGTTCCAGAGTTCGGTGCAGATCGATATCTGTCTGCAGGGCGTCGGGATGTGGTGGGAGTTCAGCCCATTGACTTTATCTCATTAAAGCAATGACATTTCTCGCTTTTCTACAGTAAATGTTTACAAGGTAAAAGGAAAGTTTGACTTTTTTGTGTTGGTCTCATCGATGTTGTGGCTGTGAGCGGCAGGGGAGTGATTGGTACTCAGAGCCCTTAGTGCACGGCCAAAATGTCATGATAGCCGCCCCCCATGGCCTCTGCACCGGCCACTCAGATGCTTCAAGAGCAGGGCTGAGGCCGGGGAAGATTTATAGGGGTTTGTGGGAACCTTGTGCTTGTTCACACCAGCTTTTCTCCAGAATGCACTCATTGTACAAATAGCTGTGGAGGACGCAGTGACCTTGATGTCCCAGTGGCCAGTCCTCTCTTCCCAAGGGAATTGTCCTGTTAGTCCGAAACTACTAAGGATTTTGGAGCAAAGCGTAGACTTGCGAGAACTTTCTAAAATAAATGTAATCCACAGCTAAAGGCCTAGGAAAGAGTCTGGTAACGGTGGACGATGTGTGGGATCATGTACAGGGACTAGAAATAAATCTCACATACACAAATACCCGTCAGTATGATCCGGGATTTGCTATAAATACGTTAGGTGTGATCTCAGCCGCCGCTCACTTTACGCTTCTGTTACTCTCTTCCTCTCCACAGCTGAACACTTGCCCTAACGCCTCCTTCACAGATCTGGCCGAAATAGTGTCCAGGATTGAACCTGTCAAAGCAGCTGTGGTGGACGGTAAGTGCAGGAGATTGGTCCTGGATGGGGCAGTAATAGAAGATGTGTATCATAAGCAACACTTCACATCTGTCCCTTGAAATCCAGGGTGAGGAAGAGTTCTCCTTACAGAGACTTTGCCAATTAAGGCCGCCATGTAGGCGTGTGGAGACTTATAGCCATTGATGCTCCATTAGGGGGATTCTGGGAAAATATGCAAAGTTTTCCAGGATGGGATAAGGAAAACCACGCCTGTTTTAGCACCTTGTAAGGCAGCTCCCCTGGCATCACGCATCACCTACAAGAAGCTTTATGACATGATGCAGGACTAAAACCAAACCAGTACAGGCGGTCCCCTACTTGAGAACACCTGACTTACAGACGACCCCTTGTTACAAACGGACCTCTGGATGTAGCCTTAGGCTACAAAAAAGAGCTATAACAATTATCAAAGGCGTCTGCAATGAAGCTTTATTGTTACTCCTGGTTCTTATGACATCCAACATTTTTAAAATCCAATTGTCACAGAGAACAAAAAAATTTGGCTGGGATTACAATGATAAAATATACAGTTCCGACTTGCATACAAATTCAACATAGGTTCTGTAGGTTTGTTCTTATCCTGTACTGTATATCTAATCCAGAAGAAACAGGCTCCCAGCAGTGTATAATGTTTCCTCCTGGCTCCTCAGCGCAGGGAACTGGTTTGGTTTTAATGCTTGATGTCAAGGTACAAGGAGCTAAACAAGGCGCGGTTCTCCATATCCCATCCTGGGAAACTTTGCATATCTTTACATAAAACCAGAGCAGATGTAATGTATTGCTTGCTCTGGATTTATAGGCAAAGGAGTATATACGGGTATATACAAGTCATCATTCCTTGTGTGACGCCCCCATCAGGCTCATAAACCCCGTTGTGGGCATATATCAGATAGGAGCATGTCCCACTCATCAGAAGATGATGAGAGCATGCTGGGAGCTGTAGATTTGAGAGGCTTGTGGTCGTTGGTGCACACACCCAGGATAATCTTTGGCTGGGCCTGATCAGTCTTAACGGGAACCTGTCATCAGGAACCTCATATTCACTAAAGACAGGCTACAGAAGCCCATTAAACCTGTATTGCACACCTGCCTTTCTGCTTTCTCTAAGCATTTGCATTACATTATCATTGTGTGTAATAACTTACCTTGCACCTTGGCAGAATCCTTTGTGTAGTCCCAGGGGTTGGGCTTTGGTTTGGAAGCATTAAAAAAAACCATGTGACTTGTCTGTGCTGAAAACCTCCTCCTCAGCTCTCAGCCCCCACCTTTTTTCTCCTGTACAGCTCCTCCCTCCTGCTTCTTCATGGAGCTCACTGCCTGGTGATCTGACAGCACTGGGGGAGGGAGGAGCACAGATAAGTCAGATGTTTTTTAAATGCAACCAAACCAAAGCCCAACCCCTGGGACTACACAGAGGATTCTGTCAGGGTACAAGGTAAGTTATAACACTCCATTATATGGTAATGCAAATTCTTAGAGAAAGCAGAAAGACATCTGTGCACTGCAGCTGCAATAGGCCTCTGCAACTTGTCTTTAGTGAAAGTTTATACCTGTGCATACGCTTCTCCTCTCCTTCGAGTCTGGTGACTTCTCATCTCCTGTAATAAGTAGATTATACAGGTAATATTCATGTCCCCTATAGTTTATGGATATTTCTGCACACGCCGGGAGCTGAAGGGGTTACACACGATGCAGGATTACACGGCTTCTATATGTCACCCGGCTGAGAACTTAATTATTATAATCTGCTGCTGCTATAAAGGTGCCGTAACTTGCTGCAGGGGACGTTCCAGGAGTTACATACACTGAAGCCCCAGTGTCAGGGGGTGGTCCGCAGAGCTCACACTTCATCCCGCAGCTGTGCGCTCTTTATATGGGGGATTTACATTTTCCATACAATACGTCATTCCCTTTTATTATGGTTCTGTTTGAGTAAGAGGAAATGCACAAAACAGAACCCCAAGAAGATCGGGTAATGAAGGGTTACAGCATCATTTACCCCCTCCCAGCAGAACCGTCCAGACCCGACCTCCGTCTCCTGCTGCCGATTCCATCAATTCCTGTAAATCTCGGCACAGTTCTGTCCAGTCTTATGTGTTGAGGGTCTCTGGGGGTCACAGACATCGCCGCACTCCTTGTATAAAGCTATAGAGCTAACAATGGCTTATTGTAAGAGGTCGGCACAGTCAGGGGATCCAAACGTACCCTCAGTGTATTACCGCTGCAGGCCCAGGGGCGGCGCTCTGATGAATAAATGTTTGTCTTCCAGATGAATCTGATTATCAGACGGAATATGAGGAGGAGGAAGTTTCAGACTCTAAAAAAGAAGATTATCTGAATTTCCTGAGCGCCACGAACATTGACGAGGTGTCTGATAGTGTAAGTAGCTGCTGGATTACTGCGCCTGTACACAGAGTAGGATTGCTAGAGCCTGCAGGTTTAGGTAGTACAGTGGTTGGGTTTGGTATTGCAGCTCATACATGAGTGCACTAACCTTTATCGGAAATCTGGGACATACAATAAGCTGAGCTGCACCCGAAATATAAATTCGCAGATTTACCTAAAAGCCCAATCCAGGCTGCAGATATTGTGCCCCCAATGTCCTAACTCTGTATTTTGTGCGCAGGATGATGAAGCGGACATGGAGGTGCGGAAGCGCTTGGTGCGACGACATGCGGGAGACAAGACCTCAGAGAACAGCTGAACAAGTGAAAGCAGAGAGATGATGCGTCCCTGGGGTTCCTCTGCTGTGTACGGTTCTAGCTGTAGTTCCTCCCTAGCATGTGGGGATACAGGTCATGTGATCTGGACATCCACTAGACACAATCTCTCAAGCCTTAAGGAGTCTATACGTCTCCTGTAACTTAGCGGAGCGCAGTGTGCAGGGGACAGGACAGTGGAGATCTAGGGGAGCACTGGTTTTCGGGCTAGTTTTGGAGTGTGGGTGACTACTGTCAGGGATGTCCATGGGAAACCTCTCCCAGCCTCAGATACCTGTTATAAATCCCGGAAAAGGGAAGACAATGATTATTATTATTTTTGTTGTGCGGAGCTGAAGTAGTTTTGTTATCCCTGTTACCCTTTGTTAAGTGCCTAGATTGTCAGCTCCCGGGACTAGGCTTTATGTTATTAGGCTGAAGGAGGAGGATGTGTGCCATGGCTCCTATCAGCTGGAGGCGCCGTGTACACCCTGGATGATTTGCACATGTACAACTAATATTTATTACAGATGTAAAGGTTAGACTGCAGGATATTGCTAACATGTATGTATGTATGTGCCGCCTTTTACACGCTTAACCCCCAATGTGCCAAGCCGGGATTTTCTTACAGGGGCTCCTTCCCCAGGAAGTTTTATTATCTGGTGGTTCATATGAGCTGAACCCTTGTACAGACACGCACCCAGACATAATCCATGTCCAGGAGTCTGTGTGTGCAGTGGGATAGAACATCCATCAGCAAAGTGGAGAACCCCTCGAAGAAAAGCTGTCCAGCTGAGACTTGTAGTTCTCCTGGACCTTGCCTTACGGCTGCCGCAGTGTGTGGGCACATGGAGGACTGGTGGGATCTCTCCGGCGCTGACGCCTTATGCCCATTTATTTTTTTCTTTGCTTGTTTGCCAAATTCTCACACTTAACCACTTGTAGCCAAAGATGGGTCCTGCCAGTCTGGGGGCCGCAGTGTTCATAGGTGGGGGGTGGTCCGGCTGAGCAGTGATGGGTGGGAGAGGATGTACTCATCATCTTATAGAAGAATAAAAGGCCTTCACAGATTCATCTGTCATCAGTGTCATTATTTTATTAAGTATCACCTGAGACTAGATCCAGGGTGCCCCCCAATCTCACACAAGATCTGGGGTGTCCCCCCTAATCACACACAAGATATGGGGAGTCCCCCCCCTAATCTCACACAAAGATATGGGATGCGCCCCCCTCACCTTGCAGAAGCTCCAGGGTGCCCCATAATCTCACACAAGATGTGGGGCGCCCCTCTAGCCTGAAACATTGCCTGGATATGGGGGATCTCTCCACCCTCCGCCTGGAGCTGCTGAGATTGGGGACAATGTGTCTGTGACTTTCTCATTCTAAATAAGATTTTCCTCCGCAGCGTTTACCCAGCAGCACATCAGCGGATCCAAAAATAAATAGGGAATGGGTTTTATTCAGGATTGGAGCGGGAGCCTAATTTGCATACATCACCTACCTGTGATTACACCACAATCAGCATCTAATTGCCAATATCCCAGGAGCTGAAAGCCCTCAACATCCAATTATGGGAGAAGCTCAGAGTGTATGCGGTGCCTGCGCTCCCACTGATTGTCCCATTACTGTCCCCAAACTATTCCTGGTCTCAATGGCTTCTGCTCCATTCATCCTCTGCCGGGGCCTGATAGTGGGGTCCCAGAATCCAGAGGAGGGGGATAGATATGATTGTATCTTGTATATTAGTATCCACCAAAACCACAAGGCTTGATGTGCTGCAGGACCACTTACAATAGCAACGGAGTGAACTGATAGATGGTCTATGGAGAGGGGATATATGGGGGCAGTGATCTGGTTCATGATTTGATACATGAGACCCCCGATACACTGTGACCTTGGTGAATGGGGGGGGGGGGGCACTGGTAGTTGGGGGTCAGGTGAGGATACCCAGTGGCCCCCCCAGGATTGTCAGTGTCTTATTGGCAGAGAAGCTGCAGATAATTATTCAGTGTAATTGTGTCTGTGTATTTCTATAGTATAGAAGATGCAGGATCCTCCATCTGTCACATCATTAACCCATGGGGCGCCAGAGCCGCAAACCTACAAAACAGCATCAGTACAGTCATGGCCAGAAGTTCTGAGAATGATACAAATGGTAATTGTTACAAAGTCTCCGGCATCAGGTGTTATAATGGCAATTTGCATATTCTCCAGAATGTTATAAAGAGGGATCAGCTTAACAGCAATTCATTGCAAAGTCAATATTTGCCTAGAAAGTGAACTTTTTCCCCCAAAACACATTTCCCCTTCATTGCAGGCGCCTTAAAGTGTCAGTGATGTCTCCAGTAACACAGGTGCAGGGGGGCTGATGGGGACAGGGCTGGGGGACAATCACACCCCTGGACACTTTACCAGGAGGCTGGTGCTTGGCATCATTGTTTCTCTTCTGTTACCCATGGTTATCTCTAAAGAAACCCGTGCAGTCATCATTGCACTGCACAAAACTGGCCTCAGGGAAGAGTATCGCAGCTAGAAAGATTGCACCTCAGTCACCAATCTATCGCATCATCAAGGAATCAAGGAGAGAGGCTCCATTGTTACCAAAAAGGCTCTAGGAGCCCAAGAAGGACCAGCAAGCGCCAGGAGCGTCTCTTACAAGTGTCTCAGCTTGGGGATGGGGCTCCCAGCAGTGCAGAGCTCAGGAATGGCAGCAGCAGGTGTGAGGCATCTGCACGCACTGTGACACTGTGGAGACTCCTGGAGCAAGGCCTGGTGTCCAGGAGGGCAGCACAGAAGCCGCTTCTCTCCAGAAACCATCAGGGACAGACTGATATTCTGCAGGAGGTGCAGGGAGTGGACGCTGAGGACTGGGGGACAGACGGATATTCTGCAGGAGGTGCAGGGAGTGGACGCTGAGGACTGGGGGACAGACGGATATTCTGCAGGAGGTGCAGGGAGTGGACGCTGAGGACTGGGGGAAAGGCATTGTCTCTGATGAATCCCCTTTCTGATTGTTGGGAGAAGACAAGGTGAGCGATGCCCCCAGTCCTGTCTCCTGCACCTGTAAAGCTCCTGCAGCCATTCATGTGTGTGGGGGGGGGGGGGGGGCTTCTCAGCCAAGGGAATCGCCCTAATAACACCTCCATGGATAAAGAATGGAGCAGAATGTCCTCCAGGAGCTGCTTCTCCCCACCCTCCAGGAGCAGATGGTGATGAGCAATGCCTCCTCCAGCATGATGGAGCACCTGCCATAAAGGGGAGAACTAAATGGTGCAGGGAACAGAACACAGAGATTCTGGGTCCATGGCTCCGGGAACAGAACACAGAGATTCTGGGTCCATGGCCCGGGAACAGAACACAGAGATTCTGGGTCCATGGCCCGGGAACAGAACACAGAGATTCTGGGTCCATGGCCCGGGAACAGAACACAGAGATTCTGGGTCCATGGCCCGGAGACTCCCCAGATCTTATCCCATTGAGAACTTGTGGTCAATCATCAAAAGACGGGTGGACAAACAAAACCCAACACATTGTGACAGAATGCAGCAGTGACTGTGCAGGAATGGACGGCGATCAGTCAGGATCTGGTGCAGGAGGTGAGTGAGAGCCGCCAGAGAGAATTGCAGAGGTCCTGGAGAAGAAGGAGAGGTCCTGCAGATACTGACTCGCTGCAGTAACTCCTCCTACCTGACAATAAAAGCTTCTGCTCCCCATAATATGATTGCACTTGTATCTCTGTATGTGATAAACATCTGACAGACCAGAGGGACACATCATGTGACAATAGAAGATTTGTGTCATTCCCACAACTTATGGCCAGGACTGTACAGTATAGGGGGAAGAAGGGGGGGGGACCAGTCCATTACATAGATCACTGGAGAGAGAACAAACTCCAATATGATATACAGGATAGGAGTAGTAGTACTGTGCTGTGCCCATATATACAGGATAGGAGTAGTAGTACTGTGCTGTGCCCATATATACAGGATAGGAGTAGTAGTACTGTGCTGTGCCCATATATACAGGATAGGAGTAGTAGTACTGTGCTGTGCCCATATATACAGGATAGGAGTAGTAGTACTGTGCTGTGCCCATATATACAGGATAGGAGTAGTAGTACTGTGCTGTGCCCATATATACAGGATAGGAGTAGTAGTACTGTGCTGTGCCCATATATACAGGATAGGAGTAGTAGTACTGTGCTGTGCCCATATATACAGGATAGGAGTAGTAGTACTGTGCTGTGCCCATATATACAGGATAGGAGTAGTAGTACTGTGCTGTGCTCATATATACAGGATAGGAGTAGTAGTACTGTGCTCTGCCCATATATACAGGATAGGAGTAGTAGTACTGTGCTGTGCCCATATATACAGGATAGGAGTAGTAGTACTGTGCTGTGCCTATATATACAGGATAGGAGTAGTAGTACTGTGCTGTGCCCATATACACAGGATAGGAGTAGTAGTACTGTGCTGTGCCCATATACACAGGATAGGAGTAGTAGTACTGTGCTGTGCTCATATACACAGGATAGGAGTAGTAGTACTGTGCTGTGCTCATATATACAGGATAGGAGTAGTAGTACTGTGCTGTGCTCATATATACAGGATAGGAGTAGTAGTACTGTGCTGTGCCCATATATACAGGATAGGAGTAGGAGTACTGTGCTGTGCCCATATATACAGGATAGGAGTAGGAGTACTGTGCTGTGCCCATATATACAGGATAGGAGTAGTAGTACTGTGCTGTGCCCATATATACAGGATAGGAGTAGTAGTACTGTGCTGTGCCCATATATACAGGATAGGAGTAGTAGTACTGTGCTGTGCCCATATATACAGGATAGGAGTAGTAGTACTGTACTGTGCCCATATACACAGGATAGGAGTAGTGGTACTGTGCTATGCCCATATATACAGGATAGGAGTAGTGGTACTGTGCTGTGCCCATATATACAGGATAGGAGTAGTAGTACTGTACTGTGCCCATATACACAGGATAGGAGTAGTAGTACTGTGCTATGCCCATATATACAGGATAGGAGTAGTGGTACTGTGCTGTGCCCATATATACAGGATAGGAGTAGTAGTACTGTGCTGTGCCCATATATACAGGATAGGAGTAGTAGTACTGTGCTGTGCCCATATATACAGGATAGCAGTAGTGGTGCTGTGCTGATATATACAGGATAGGAGTAGTAGTGCTGGGCCCATATATACAGGATAGGAGTAGTAGTACTGTGCTGTGTCCATATATACAGGATAGGAGTAGTAGTACTGTGCTGTGCCCATATATACATGATAGGAGTAGTAGTACTGTGCTGTGCCCATATATACAGGATAGGAGTAGTAGTACTGTGCTGTGCCCATATATACAGGATAGGAGTAGTAGTACTGTGCTGTGCCCATATATACAGGATAGGAGTAGTAGTACTGTACTGTGCCCATATACACAGGATAGGAGTAGTAGTACTGTACTGTGCCCATATACACAGGATAGGAGTAGTAGTACTGTGCTGTGCCCATATATACAGGATAGGAGTAGTAGTACTGTGCTGTGCCCATATATACAGGATAGGAGTAGTAGTACTGTGCTGTGCCCATATATACAGGATAGCAGTAGTGGTGCTGTGCTGATATATACAGGATAGGAGTAGTAGTACTGTGCTGTGCCCATATATACAGGATAGGAGTAGTAGTACTGTGCTGTGCCCATATATACAGGATAGGAGTAGTAGTACTGTGCTGTGCCCATATATACAGGATAGGAGTAGTAGTACTGTGCTGTGCCCATATATACAGGATAGCAGTAGTAGTACTGTACTGTGCCCATATACCCAGGATAGGAGTAGTAGTACTGTGCTGTGCCCATATATACAGGATAGTAGTAGTACTGTGCTGTGCTCATATATACAGGATAGGAGTAGTAGTACTGTGCTGTGCCCATATATACAGGATAGGAGTAGTAGTACTGTGCTATGCCCATATATACAGGATAGGAGTAGTGGTACTGTGCTGTGCCCATATATACAGGATAGGAGTAGTAGTACTGTGCTGTGCCCATATATACAGGATAGGAGTAGTAGTGCTGGGCCCATATATACAGGATAGGAGTAGTAGTACTGTGCTGTGTCCATATATACAGGATAGGAGTAGTAGTACTGTGCTGTGCCCATATATACAGGATAGGAGTAGAAGTACTGTGCTGTGCCCATATATACAGTATAGGAGAAGTAGTACTGTGCTGTGCCCATATATACAGTATAGGAGAAGTAGTACTGTGCTGTGCCCATATATACAGTATAGGAGAAGTAGTACTGTGCTGTGCCCATATATACAGGATAGGAGTAGTAGTACTGTGCTGTGCCTATATATACAGGATAGGAGTAGTAGTACTGTGCTGTGCCCATATATACATGATAGGAGTAGTAGTACTGTGCTGTGCCCATATATACAGGATAGGAGTAGTAGTACTGTGCTGTGCCCATATATACAGGATAGGAGTAGTAGTACTGTGCTGTGCCTATATATACAGGATAGGAGTAGTAGTACTGTGCTGTGCCCATATATACATGATAGGAGTAGTACTGTGCTGTGCTCATATATACAGGATAGGAGTAGTAGTACTGTGCTGTGCCTATATATACAGGATAGGAGTAGTAGTACTGTGCTGTGCCCATATATACATGATAGGAGTAGTAGTACTGTGCTGTGCCCATATATACAGGATAGGAGTAGTAGTACTGTGCTGTGCCCATATATACAGGATAGGAGTAGTAGTACTGTGCTGTGCCTATATATACAGGATAGGAGTAGTAGTACTGTACTGTGCCCATATACACAGGATAGGAGTAGTAATACTGTACTGTGCCCATATATACAGGATAGGAGTAGTAGTACTGTGCTGTGCCCATATATACAGGATAGGAGTAGTAGTACTGTGCTGTGCCCATATATACAGGATAGGAGTAGTAGTACTGTGCTGTGCCCATATATACAGGATAGGAGTAGTAGTACTGTGCTGTGCCCATATATACAGGATAGCAGTAGTAGTACTGTACTGTGCCCATATACCCAGGATAGGAGTAGTAGTACTGTGCTGTGCCCATATATACAGGATAGGAGTAGTAGTACTGTGCTGTGCTCATATATACAGGATAGGAGTAGTAGTACTGTGCTGTGCCCATATATACAGGATAGGAGTAGTAGTACTGTGCTGTGCCCATATATACAGGATAGGAGTAGTAGTACTGTGCTGTGCCCATATATACAGGATAGGAGTAGTAGTACTGTGCTCTGCCCATATATACAGGATAGGAGTAGTAGTACTGTGCTGTGCCCATATATACAGGATAGGAGTAGTAGTACTGTGCCCATATACACAGGATAGGAGTAGTAGTACTGTGCTGTGCCCATATACACAGGATAGGAGTAGTAGTACTGTGCTGTGCCCATATATACAGGATAGGAGTAGTAGTACTGTGCTGTGCTCATATATACAGGATACGAGTAGTAGTACTGTGCTGTGCCCATATATACAGGATAGGAGTAGTAGTACTGTACTGTGCCCATATACACAGGATAGGAGTAGTAGTACTATGCTATGCCCATATATACAGGATAGGAGTAGTGGTACTGTGCTGTGCCCATATATACAGGATAGGAGTAGTAGTACTGTACTGTGCCCATATACACAGGATAGGAGTAGTAGTACTGTGCTATGCCCATATATACAGGATAGGAGTAGTGGTACTGTGCTGTGCCCATATATACAGGATAGGAGTAGTAGTACTGTGCTGTGCCCATATATACAGGATAGGAGTAGTAGTACTGTGCTGTGCCCATATATACAGGATAGCAGTAGTGGTGCTGTGCTGATATATACAGGATAGGAGTAGTAGTACTGTGCTGTGTCCATATATACAGGATAGGAGTAGTAGTACTGTGCTGTGCCCATATATACAGGATAGGAGTAGTAGTGCTGGGCCCATATATACAGGATAGGAGTAGTAGTACTGTGCTGTGTCCATATATACAGGATAGGAGTAGTAGTACTGTGCTGTGCCCATATATACAGGATAGGAGTAGTAGTACTGTGCTGTGCCCATATATACAGTATAGGAGAAGTAGTACTGTGCTGTGCCCATATATACAGTATAGGAGAAGTAGTACTGTGCTGTGCCCATATATACAGTATAGGAGAAGTAGTACTGTGCTGTGCCCATATATACAGGATAGGAGTATTAGTACTGCGCTGTGCCCATATATACAGGATAGGAGTAGTAGTACTGCGCTGTGCTCATATATACAGGATAGGAGTAGTAGTACTGTGCTGTGCCCATATATACAAGATAGGAGTAGTAGTACTGTGCTGTGCCCATATATACAGGATAGGAGTAGTAGTGCTGGGCCCATATATACAGGATAGGAGTATTAGTACTGTGCTGTGCCCATATATACAGGATAGGAGTAGTAGTACTGTGTCCATATATACAGGATAGGAGTATTAGTACTGTGCTGTGCCCATATATACAGGATAGGAGTAGTAGTACGGTGCCCATATATACAGGATAGGAGTAGTAGTATTGTGCTGTGCCCATATATACAGTATAGGAGTAGTAGTACTGTGCTGTGCCCATATATACAGGATAGGAGTAGTAGTACAGTGCTGATATATACAGGATAGGGGTAGTAGTACTGTGCTGATATATACAGCATAGGAGTAGTAGTACAGTGCTGATATATACAGGATAGTAGTAGTAGTAGTACAGTGCTGATATATACAGGATAGGAGTAGTAGTAGTACAGTGCTGATATATACAGGATAGGAGTATTAGTACTGTGCTGTGCCCATATATACAGGATAGGAGTAGTAGTACGGTGCTCATATATACAGGATAGGAGTAGTAGTATTGTGCTGTGCCCATATATACAGTATAGGAGTAGTAGTACTGTGCTCATATATACAGGATAGGAGTAGTAGTATTGTGCTGTGCCCATATATAAAGGATAGGAGTAGTAGTACTGTGCTGTGCCCATATATACAGGATAGGAGTAGTAGTACAGTGCTGATATATACAGGATAGGGGTAGTAGTACTGTGCTGATATATACAGCATAGGAGTAGTAGTACAGTGCTGATATATACAGGATAGGAGTAGTAGTAGTACAGTGCTGATATATACAGGATAGGAGTAGTAGTAGTACAGTGCTGATATATACAGGATAGGAGTAGTACTGTGCTGTGCCCATATATACAGGATAGGAGTAGTAGTACTGTGCTGTGCCCATATATACAGGATAGGAGTAGTAGTACAGTGCTGATATATACAGGATAGGAGTAGTAGTAGTACTGTGCTGATATATACAGGATAGGAGTAGTAGTACAGTGCTGATATATACAGGATAGGAGTAGTAGTACTGTGCTGATATATACAGGATAGGAGTAGTAGTAGTACTGTGCTGATATATACAGGATAGGAGTAGTAGTACTGTGCTGTGCCCATATATACAGGATAGGAGTAGTAGTACTGTGCTGTGCCCATATATACAGGATAGGAGTAGTATTACAGTGCTGATATATACAGGATAGGAGTAGTAGTACTGTGCTGTGCCCATATATACAGGATAGGAGTAGTAGTACTGTGCTGTGCCCATATATACAGGATAGGAGTAGTAGTACTGTGCTGATATATACAGGATAGGAGTAGTAGTACAGTGCTGATATATACAGGATAGGAGTAGTAGTACTGTGCTGATATATACAGGATAGGAGTAGTAGTACTGTGCTGATATATACAGGATAGGAGTAGTAGTACTGTGCTGATATATACAGGATAGGAGTAGTAGTACTGTGCTGATCTATACTGGTTGGCAGTAATTTAGTTGTTTTATGGAGATTGTTATCACTTTGAAGTTTTATATTGAAATGTCCCTTTAGAAACAAAACTGGGGAAGTATAAGACGCCGGCGCCGCTCGCTGTCAGTGATGTGGATCAGGCTCTGGTACAGCGGATCGATGCCTCGTGGCGCCGGTCCAGCTCCTGTCACCATTGCTGATAATTTGCACGTTTCTCTCATTTATCTGTTCTGCCAATTCAATGCAAAACCACAAAACGCCCCAAGTCCTTCGTGCGGCTCATTCCTGCTCTGTGTGATGGGTGAGAGCGTCTGCTACGGGATACGGGATAGAGGGAGAAGGACGGTGCAAGGAAGGGGCTTTATACATTTTTTTACAAATTAATAAAACCGAGCGTGGTGCGTGTATCCGTGTATCCAGGCGTTTGGTAACTAGCACTGCATGTAACTAGTAAACAATACAAAACGCAACCCAAGCGGAACGTGCCCGCACCCTCCCAGTGCCCCCAGAAGTCGCCTCATTAGTAAACGGAGACCGCGTGCAGCTCATTTATTCTCAGTGTCACTGCAGAGTTCTGTAAGAGAACATTAGTGACCAAGCAGCATCATGAGAGCCCGGGATAAAGCTGAGGCACAGAGGACAGCAGGGTTAGGAGGCTCTGAGCAGCTCCTGGAGCACAACGCATCATCTGTACATGGGCGGAGCAAGACATGGCCGCCTACCGACCGCTGACACCCACAGCTGTAGGGACCCGTCTGCCGGTGCTGATCCTGTGGCACGCAGCCAGGCGGGCACTGCCAACCCCTCGTCATGCCAGAGCTACACTGACCACACTAATTATATTCCCAGAACATCCCATCTAGAACATTATAGGGAATTCTTTTATAAAACACAATGTATCACCCTCTGTATGGCGCTATGTGGCATCAGATCTCTCATATACAAGATCCACAGCAGCACAGAGGGGATCAGGACAGATATAACCCTCATCCATCACGTCTCCCGTAATAATATTGCGCGGCTCAGATTAACCCCATGTGACTCTGCCATAAAGCCTGACAAATGGCACCGGGTGTATGAGGAGGATACTACACCCCGGGATGAGATCGGGTGTCAGGGGAACAATCCCAGTTGTTGGATGTAATGGATTTTCCATCACCGCGAGCGTCAGATACATCATAAAACTATTTATACCGATGTTACAGACTTCACCCCCCCTCCCCCCATAACACATAGGACCCAATGTAAGCTCCCGGGGAGAGAAACGTGCAGAGCCCCACATGCTGTGACACTACAACTCCCAGCATCCCCTCACAGCCAGATACTCTAATCCTGTGTATTGTGGAGTTCATAAATAAAGAGAATTATATTATATTCCTCAGCCGCTTCATCCCAGGAATCCAGCGATAATCTCCATCCAACTGCAGAGAGACATTCTGTATCCCCCGACCATAGAGGTGCGAACACTACACAATACTGAGACCTGGAGCTGCACTCACTATTCTGCTGCTGGTGCAGTCACTGTGTACATACATGACATTACTTATCCTGTACTGATCCTGAGTTACATCCTGTATTATACTCCAGAGCTGCACTCACTATTCTGCTGCTGGTGCAGTCACTGTGTACATACATGACATTACTTATCCTGTACTGATCCGGAGTTACATCCTGTATTATACCCCAGAGCTGCACTCACTATTCTGCTGCTGGTGCAGTCACTGTGTACATACATGACATTACTTATCCTGTACTGATCCTGAGTTACATCCTGTATTATACCCCAGAGCTGCACTCACTATTCTGCTGCTGGTGCAGTCACTGTGTACATACATGACATTACTTATCCTGTACTGATCCTGAGTTACATCCTGTATTATACCCCAGAGCTGCACTCACTATTCTGCTGCTGGTGCTGTCACTGTGTACATACATGACATTACTTATCCTGCACTGATCCTGAGTTACATCCTGTATTATACTCCAGAGATGCACTCACTATTCTGCTGCTGGTGCAGTCACTGTGTACATACATGACATTACTTATCCTGTACTGATCCTGAGTTACATCCTGTATTATACTTCAGAGCTGCACTCACTATTCTGCTGCTGGTGCAGTCACTGTGTACATACATGACATTACTTATCCTGCACTGATCCTGAGTTACATCCTGTATTATACTCCAGAGATGCACTCACTATTCTGCTGCTGGTGCATTCACTGTGTACATACATGACATTACTTATCCTGTACTGATCCTGAGTTACATCCTGTATTATACTCCAGAGCTGCACTCACTATTCTGCTGCTGGTGCAGTGACTGTGTACATACATGACATTACTTATCCTGTACTGATCCGGAGTTACATCCTGTATTATACCCCAGAGCTTCTCTCACTATTCTGCTGCTGGTACAGTCACTGTGTACATACATGACATTACTTATCCTGTACTGATCCTGAGTTACATCCTGTATTATACTCCAGAGCTGCACTCACTATTCTGCTGCTGGTGCAGTCACTGTGTACATACATGACATTACTTATCCTGTACTGATCCTGAGTTACATCCTGTATTATACTCCAGAGCGGCACTCACTATTCTGCTGCTGGTGCAGTCACTGTGTACATACATGACATTACTTATCCTGTACTGATCCGGAGTTACATCCTGTATTATACCCCAGAGCTGCACTCACTATTCTGCTGCTGGTGCAGTCACTGTGTACATACATGACATTACTTATCCTGTACTGATCCTGAGTTACATCCTGTATTATACTCCAGAGCTGCACTCACTATTCTGCTGCTGGTGCAGTCACTGTGTACATACATGACATTACTTATCCTGTACTGATCCTGAGTTACATCCTGTATTATACCACAAAGCTGCACTCACTATTCTGCTGCTGGTGCAGTCACTGTGTACATACATGACATTACTTATCCTGTACTGATCCTGAGTTACATCCTGTATTATACTCCAGAGCGGCACTCACTATTCTGCTGCTGGTGCAGTCACTGTGTACATACATGACATTACTTATCCAGTACTGATCCTGAGTTACATCCTGTATTATACCCCAGAGCTGCACTCACTATTCTGCTGCTGGTGCAGTCACTGTGTACATACATGGCATTACTTATCCTGTACTGATCCTGAGTTACATCCTGTAGATCTTTTATTTTATATAAAAGTAAAAAACATAACAATACAAACCAAACATAATATACAATACATACAATATCTTACCTGCTGGTCCAGCCACATTCACTCCTAGCAAAACAATAACTTACAATACACCGAAATGAATAACACCAAATACTACAACCCCCACCCAACCGATTGTCACATCCTCAACCAAACCAATAAACAATAAGACAAGCCACACCCACAAATAAACATAAATAACTATAAATATACATAAACCCACCCGACACCCTCTAATAACAAACCACCCCACACCCGTTTTTTTTTTTTTTTTTTTTTAAATATATAATAACAAATACACACATCACTACACTAAACTAAATCCCTCGCCCGCACCCTCCCCTTCCCCCCAGACACTGGTCTAACGTCCAAAGTTTGCGTTAAGTAGTCCAGACCAGTGCCCAGGGTCGTTCATAAGTCCCACCACCATCACCCCCCTCCCAACCTAACACTATGTCCCAAACCCCACTATATACAATATATACAACATAACATAAAGAAAACAGAATACAAATAAAACCTGAACAACATAAAACCAAACCACATAAAGCCCAGGTTTGGCACCTGCAAGCCCCTACATCACTACATGCTCAGATACAAAACAAAAATCTACTGTGCAGCTTCAGCCCAACACCAGGAGAGGAGACGACAGACTAAGGGACACTAAAGGAGAACCCCCTCCAAAGGAGAGAGGCCCTCCCCGTGCCCAGCCTCTCATACTCCAGAAAGCGCACCTTCACCAGGTCACCCAGAATGTTCCTAACCACCTCATCCACCGGGAGGATTTTACGCTGCGTCGATACTAAACAGCGTGCGTTCCACGTGTGGTACCTGACCACTAGACTAACTAGGAATAACGTGCAGCGGTCCCGGCCACCCAGACCTCTGAATGCTCCATAGGCCCACTCCGCATAGGAGAGACCGGCCAACCCGGGCCAATGGATGGAAGCGCCCACCCGGTTGTACACCTCTGTGTTAAAGGGGCACTGAAGCAGGAAGTGGTCCATGCTCTCCAGCAGGCCACCGCACTCCTCCCGGGGACAACCCCTTTCCTCAGAGCTCCTACACTTCAGATTGTCCCTCACACACAGCTTTCCATGGAAGCAGCGCCAAGTCACGTCCCAAAACTTCTGGCCCTCAGGGGATCCTGATGGAATTCAATAAACTCAAACCCACCCCCAGATCCCGACTTGGGCAATCCCTGAGGGCCAGAGGCTTCTGGAAACGGGCAAACAGAACCCTCTTGTCAAGGACTTTCCTCGACATGGTCCTGATCTCCCACATTCCCAGACCCCACCGGCGAATCACCTTCAGAACCGGGGTAGCGTAAGCCGGAAGATGCCCATGCGGTGTGCGAAGATCCTTCACTTGTCTTCCTGTCTCCCATTCCTGGAAGAAAGGCCGAAACCATCCCCTGCAGGAGTATACCCACGGAGGAGCCCTCTCTTTCCAGAGGTTTGCAACATTGATCTTAAGAAAGGTATTCACTAGGAACACCACAGGGTTGACCATACACAACCCTCCTTGTCTCCTCGTGCGGTAAGTAACCTCCCTCTTGATAAGGTTCAGCCTATTCCCCCATAACAGCTGGAAGAACAGACTGTAGACCCGAGTCCAGAGGGGTTCCGGCAACATGCACACACTGCCCAGATATATCAGCAACGGGAGCAGGTAAGTTTTAATCAGGTTAACCCTTTCTCTGAGGGTCAAAGACCAACCCTTCCACTGGTCCACCCTCTGAGCGGCGATCTTAAGCCTGCCATCCCAGTTTTGCATGGGGTAATCCCCTTGGCCAAATTCGATGCCGAGAACTTTGGCAGAGTCCTGGGGCCCTGGAAGAGTGTCCGGGAGATCAAACCCTGGATCCCCCTCTCCCAGCCAGAGACTCTCACACTTATCCCGGTTGATCTTGGACCCAGAAGCCTCTGAGTAGCGGTCAACCTCTGACATCACCCATTGCGCCTCCCCTCCCGAGGACACGAAAACGGTGACATCATCGGCATACGCTACCACCCTTAGAGTGGCTTCCGGTGCTACCCGATCCATCCCGACTCCCACCAACGGCCCACGATCCACCCTCCTAAGGAATGGGTCAATCGCGAACACGTATAAAAGTGGGCTCAGAGGGCAACCCTGGCGAACACCAGACCCGACCTCAAAAGAGCGGCCAATCCAACCGTTCACAAGCGGGAAACTCTCTGCCCCTGCGTACAAAACCTTTAGCCAATTGACAAACTCCCCAGGCAGGCCATACCTCAGAAGGACAGACCAGAGGTACTCGTGGTCAACCCGATCAAACGCTTTTGCCTGATCCAAGGACAGCAAGTACCCCTTCCAGTTACCAGCCCTGCCCTGCTCCACTGCCTCCCGGACACAAAGCACAGCACTAAATGTACTGCGGCCTGGAACAGAGCAGTGCTGGGTCCCCGAAAGGAGCCGGGGTGCAAACTGCACCAGCCGATTAAACAGCACCTTTGCCAAAACCTTTCTGTCCGTATTGAGAAGCGCTATGGGACGCCAGTTCTCAATACGAGATCGGTCCTTACCCTTTGACAGAATGATCAGGGCAGACCTCCTCATTGACTTCGGCAGAGCACCCGAGGAAAGACACTCATTGAATACCTCAGTCAAGAGGGGAACCAAGGCGTCCTTAAAGGTCTTGTAAAACTCAGATGTTAAGCCATCCGGACCTGGCGATTTCTTGAGGGCGAGCCCTTCAATCGCCAGGCTGACTTCCTCTTCCCTGATCACTTCGGTCAAAACATCAAGAGAGGGGTCTACTCCTGGCTCAGGGACAGTTTCAGCCAGGAAAGCCGACATCACATCCCGATCTAGATCCTTCCTGCCCAAGAGGTGTGAGTAGAAAGATCTGACGACCTCCAGGATCCCCGATCTGGACCTTTTCAGGGATCCCGTACTGTCAACCAGTCCCGTGACAACTTTACCATTCACTGACATCTTGCAGTTTCTGTAAGGGTCGGGCGAGCGGTATTTCCCGTAATCCCTCTCAAAAACCAAAGATGCGTGTCTATCGTACTGACACCTCTTCAGCAAGGATTTCACTCTGGAGATGTCCTCACGTCTACCTCCAGTCGAGACGAGGTGCTCGAGTTTCCTCCTCAGGCCCTGATACAGGCGGTACCTGTCCAGGCTCCTGAGGCTCGAGAGCTGGCGGAAGAATCTCGCCACCCTTTTCTTGAGCATCTCCCACCACTCTGACTTACTGCTACAAAGGCCCAGCAATGGTACCTGGCTCTGAAGAAAGTCCTCAAAGGATTGTCTTATCTCTGCTTCTTCCAGCAGAGACGAATTGAGCTTCCAGTAGCCTCTTCCCATCCGGGGGGTCTCTGTAACATTCAGAGAAAACAAAATTAAACAGTGGTCGGAGAACTCCACCTCAACAACGGACACTGCTGAAGAAATGGCTTCCTCCTTTAAATAAAACCTGTCTATTCTAGACCTGCAGCTACCCCTATAATAGGTGAACCCCGCGTGGCCTGGGGTGTGCCGGATGTGGACATCCACCAGGCGAGCCTCACTAGCTATGCTATTAAGAGCGACGCTATCATAAGTCAGCTTGTCTCTGGAACCTCCCCTATCCTGGGACCTCGTGACAGCATTGAAGTCCCCTCCAAAGACCACCTGCCGACTTGTAAAAAGGTAGGGCTTGATCCTCATAAAGAGACACTTCCTGTCCCACTTGGACTGGGGACCATAGATGTTAATAAGGCGAAGTTCTTGTCCCTTCATGAGGACATCCAGGATCAGGCACCTCCCCATTTCTAACTCAATAACTCGTCTGCATTCTACCGGTGCGGTAAATAGTACCGCCACTCCGCTATACGGCTCGGCCGCAAGAGACCAATAGGAAGGCCCGTGTCTCCATTCCCTCTTAGCTTTAAACACGGCCGCCAAATCTGGCAGCCTGGTCTCCTGCAAAAATAAAATGTCGGCTTCAACGCGGCCGAGAAAATCAAAGGCCGCAAATCTAGCCGCATCAGACTTAATGCTGGCGACATTAATGGACGCCAGCGTCAACGGAGTGGGTGCCGCCATCATGAGTGATTGAGTTAGACGGCTTTCTTTTTACCCATCTTACCACCACCCTCGGGAAATGAACACCCCCTTTTTAGACATATTGTGGTGTCCATCTCCCGCACCTCTGATGCTTCAGGGGCAGATCCAGGACCTGCCCCCTCATCCTCGTCTCCAGACTCTGGGCCAGTCTCCCCTCCTGAGGACCCTGACTCCCCAGGGGGAGACTCAGCACCTCCTGCAGGCTCCGCCACCTCTGGCCCTTCACCCTCAGCCCCTCCATCGGCAGGAGAGGCTCCATCCAGGGCCAGGAATCGATTTGAAAGTTCGACCAGCGGGGGGTTGGTTGCACCTTCCTTGGGTACCTTAGTCAGGGTGGGAGAAGATCTTACACCTCCCTTCTTTTTACCCTTTTTCTTCTTTTTGGCGCCACGCTTACGCTTTTCCTCTAGCCACGCCCTATTATCCTCGTCCATACTCTCATAATGGGAGGAGTCTGAGGACGTGGCACCTTCCTCTCTCTCGATCCTCCTGACCTCCTCATCCAGTACATCATCCCCTGGGGCCTCAGCGACAGGTGTGGTCTCCAGGACAGCGCCAGAGGTTGTCCCAGCAGCCTGAGACTCCTCCCGCTCTCTCTCCTGTTGACGCTTCTCTAGACGCCTTAGCTGGGCAGGCGTCTTTTTCCTGTCTTTCTTCCCTGGCCCCTCCATTCCTCTGCCTCTGCTAGTCCCCTCCCCAGCAGATTCAGCCTCATGGCTTTCATCCGCTGAGGTTGAGCCTGCATTAGCGAAGGAAAGAGGACAACGACTGTACGGGTGACCGAGATCACCACACAGGTTACACCTTATCTGCCCTGTACAGGATGCAGCGAGATGGCCGACACCCCCAGTTTGCAGTTTGCGCTGAAATGTGTGGGGTCACCGCACCTGTGACACAGCTTAGGCTGCCCCCGGTAGAAGATCAGGATCCGATCCCTCCCCAGGAAGGCTGATGAAGGGATGTGGGCGACTGAGTTACCTGAACGCCTCAACTTCACCATGAAGGTCCAGGCCCCTGACCAGATACCATACTCATCACGATTTTTCTCGGGTACTCCCAGTACCTCTCCATAACGATTCATCCAGGTCATGATGTCAAAGCAAGATAGTGATTCGTTACGGGTAAGAACGGTCACTTTCTTGACTTCGCTCTGGCGGGACACTGCTTGCACAGCAAAGTCCCGCCACTCGGGCTCGTTGTATCTCAGCTCATAGTTGGACCAGAAGAGCTCAAGCCCCTCCGGCCGAACAAAGCTGATATCAAACTCATATGTACCATAGGGATGGATCAAGGCAAAGACGTCAGCCGCCTTGAAGTCCATCTTCAGCAGCAGCTCAACTACCCGTGCCCGAGGGGGACACACATCACTGCCACGCCACCGAAGACGGACCACATTCCTACGGTTAGCACCCGGCCCGGTTGTCGGGAGCGACCATGATGTCTCCCTGCCTCTTTGCTCTCGGAAGGCAGACAGGCCATGCCTCTCTATCCAAAACGACAAATCAACCTCCTGCCCCGCTACATTGATCGTCCTTTCTCCCTTCTGTAAGGCCTGCAGGAGGCGCCGTTGCAAAAAGCCGTCCCCAGAGCCCAGAGACGAGGATGATGGAACCCTACGTCCCCCAGCAGCGACACTGGCATAGCTCTTAATAGGGGCCGCCACTGGGGGAGCAACCGGACCAACCCCTGCACCCACCACATTAACACTACCCACCTGCATGTTACACTCAGCCACGCCACTCACACCACCAGTCACTCCATCACCCACCCCCAAAGCTGGCAAAGATTCTGCACCACTCACATTATCCACCACAACATTACTGACTCCACTCACACTGGCTGGACCAGCAGCAATATTAGCAGTCAAGACCACCTCCGCATCTTCAGGCACAAGGGACGGGGGTCCCCCCGCAGAGCATCGCCCAGAGGGGACCCCAACTTGTGTCACACTTGTGCCCTCCACATCATCGGTAGCAGATGTTATTTTACTTTTCTTAGAGGAAGGTAGGAGTCGCCGCTGATCTTTGGCTGGTATGTGGCACCGCTGATCCCTACCTTCCTCAGCACTCCTCTGCAGACTATCTCCAACACCAACACAAAACAGGACTTTAGGCTTGGGAGGTCCAGAGCCCTCAGCCTCAGCGACCCCTCCACGCTGCCGCCGCTCCACCACCAAGTGATCAGCGGCAACAGCATGAAGAGGCGCCGAGGCACCGGAAGCTGCCACCAGTGCCGGGCTGTCCCCCCCTCCCACTGGGGGACGCACCACAGCACTGGATTTCGATGGTATCACCACAGCCGAGCCGCCCTTACTGTCCGGCCTTGCGGCCGATGCCTCCCCTGCTCCCCCACTGTTACCACAAACAGAGACGGAGCCCATCGCCACATCAGATGTCACACCTGTAATCTCCCCGCTCCCTGGCACTGAGTCCACTGCAGGACCCGTGCTGGGCTGGGTAACGGGGCTCGCACAGTGAGCTGACCCTGCGGCCGACTCGGGTTTTACGGGGAGGGGGCTGTAAACTAGACTCACCACTTCCACGGATTTGGTCTTTTTCCTTCGTGATTTGCTGCCCCCCGGCGCATCCTCCGGCAGATCGTCTCCAAAAGTAAAGTCCTGGAGGTGCACAGGGGACTCGAGCCGTCTGATCTCCTCCATCAGCGCCCCTCCCTGGTGGCTGTCACTATCCTCACCCGGGCCGGCAGAACCGCAGCCAGATGACATAGCCGCTTGTCCTGCAGGGGGCCCACTGTACGGCACCGGGCTTTCCTCCTCCGTCTGACTCTCAGGCTGAAGCCCCATCAGCCGCCTCTGCTTCTCCTCCTCCATCTCCCGGAACCGCTCATCATTAAGGATTTTTTCTTTGAATGGTCCGCTCCTCTCCAGCAGGTAAGCCTTCCTCTCCTCCAAGGCCTGGATGTCAGTCTGGAGCCTGGATATCTCTGCCATAATCTGCTCCTTCCTCCTCTTTGGGGCAGAGCTTGCCCTGGCATGGGCGCACCTGAGCTCCTCCCGCAGTCTCCTCACCGTCTTGCTGGCTTCTTCATACTCAGAGAGGTGGCCCAGAGCCCGGGAGGCATAGGTGGAAATAGACTCCCGGGTCCTCAGCATTCCCCAGCCCTCTTCACTGAGGTCAGCCTCACCTCTCTGAGTACTCAGCTTTCCCGCGGTATCCAGCTTTTCCGAGGTACCCAGCTTTCCCAAGGTATCCAACTTTCCTGGGGTTTTGGCGCTTTTTGAAGCCTTAGCTGGCCTGGGGGGGTTGGGAGCAGCATTGCTGCTGTTCCTTGCAGATCTTCTTACCCCCAAGGCTTCCGCAGCGCTGGCCGGTTCCTGGCTACCCCTGCCCCCCGCCGGCCTAGACCGGGAAGCAGGAGCCTGGGACTTGCTGCCCTGGCTCATGCCTGGAAACCCACTCCCTCCCTGGGAGAGGAGAGAGCAGGCCCCAGGTGGAGGTGGTTTTCCCTGGAGCTCAGGAGCAGCAGCAGCACACAGCCTCTCACAGCAACAGAGAGTTAACGAGCAACACCAGAGATGCACTCACTATTCTGCTGCTGGTGCTGCACTGTGTACATACATGACATTACTTATCCTGTACTGATCCTGAGTTACATCCTGTATTATACTCCAGAGCTGTACTCACTATTCTGCTGCTGGTGCAGTCACTGTGTACATACATGACATTACTTATCCTGTACTGATCCTGAGTTACATCCTGTATTATACTCCAGAGCTGCACTCACTATTCTGCTGCTGGTGCAGTCACTGTGTACATACATGACATTACTTATCCTGTACTGATCCTGAGTTACATCCTGTATTATACTCCAGAGCTGCACTCACTATTCTGCTACTGGTGCAGTCACTGTGTACATACATGACATTACTTATCCTGTACTGATCCTGAGTTACATCCTGTATTATACTCCAGAGCTGCACTCACTATTCTGCTGCTGGTGCAGTCACTGTGTACATACATGACATTACTTATCCTGTACTGATCCTGAGTTACATCCTGTATTATACTCCAGAGCTGCACTCGCTATTCTGCTGCTGGTGCAGTCACTGTACATACATGACATTACTTATCCTGTACTGATCCTGAGTTACATCCTGTATTATACCCCAGAGCTGCACTCACTATTCTGCTGCTGGTGCAGTCACTGTGTACATACATGACATTACTTATCCTGTGCTGATCCTGAGTTACATCCTGTATTATACCCCAGAGCTGCACTCACTATTCTGCTGCTGGTGCAGTCACTGTGTACATACATGACATTACTTATCCTGTACTGATCCTGAGTTACATCCTGTATTATACCCCAGAGCTGCACTCTCTATTCTGCTGCTGGTGCAGTGACTGTGTACATACATGACATTACTTATCCTGTACTGATCCTGAGTTGCATCCTGTATTATACTCCAGAGCTGCACTCACTATTCTGCTGCTGGTGCAGTCACTGTGTACATACATGACATTACTTATCCTGTACTGATCCTGAGTTACATCCTGTATTATACCCCAGAGCTGCACTCACTATTCTGCGAGCACGCACTCCTCTAGCTCTGCCTGGCGTCTTCCTGTAGCCTCCTGTACGGTGGTGCCAGTAATGGGTCTTGTCATACATCAGAGAACAGATTGGATCCCTTGTGGCAGGAGGAGGCTGAGATCTCGGTTATTTTTATCTGTGTGTGATATGACGGAGCGCTACCATGTGCCAGGGATGAGCCAGGATTTAATATGATAGAATCAGACAGAAGTATGTGGCATCTCTCCGTATATCAGCATCTCCTTATATACAGAGGACACGCAGGGTCCTGGCATCTGTCACAGGCTGAACGCTGCTTTCAAGGCTTCCTAGGGGTCTCTAGCTAGGGGGCGCTATTCTCAGGGTATGTAATCAATATTATATAAATATAAAGCTTCATGGTCAGTTCATACCAATGTGTGGCCAACCATAAGGGGAACCTGGCAGTAGGTTTGGACCTTTGCTTGAAGTCTCAATTCTGCTGTCGGTCGCTATGTTTTAAATATTTACGTATTGTGGAACATCCCTTTAAATAAGTTTAAATGCGTTACAATGTGTCGGTACAGTATCACTTACACTTCTTACTGGGTTTGTGCCCGGGAGCTCTGCCATCCATCCGCCCGCCGCTCCACCACGTATGAGGAGTAATAAAGCGTTTTATTACGGGAGGCGATCATCACAGTTTATGAGAAATCACAATTGAAAAGGTCAATCAGAGCGCGAGATCCCTGGTGAATCTCACAGCGCCATATCAGGAGGCATAAAGCTCCTCAGATACCAGTCTAATAGAGACAGCTGTAGCCATACATTACAGGCAGAGGCCGAGGCCGAGGGAGAGCGGGTCTCTCAGCATGTTATAGAGCAGGAGGAGCTGAGCATGTTCGTACATAGTGTCCTATCTGCAGGCAGCATGTTATAGAGCAGGAGGAGCTGAGCATGTTCGTACATAGTGTCCTATCTGCAGGCAGCATGTTATAGAGCAGGAGGAGCTGAGCAGATTGTACATAGTGTCCTATCTGCAGGCAGCATGTTATAGAGCAGGAGGAGCTGAGCATGTTCGTACATAGTGTCCTATCTGCAGGCAGCATGTTATAGAGCAGGAGGAGCTGAGCATGTTCGTACATAGTGTCCTATCTGCAGGCAGCATATTATAGAGCAGGAGGAGCTGAGCATGTTCGTACATAGTGTCCTATCTGCAGGCAGCATGTTATAGAGCAGGAGGAGCTGAGCAGATTGTACATAGTGTCCTATCTGCAGGCAGCATGTTATAGAGCAGGAGGAGCTGAGCATGTTCGTACATAGTGTCCTATCTGCAGGCAGCATGTTATAGAGCAGGAGGAGCTGAGCATGTTCGTACATAGTGTCCTATCTGCAGGCAGCATGTTATAGAGCAGGAGGAGCTGAGCAGATTGTACATAGTGTCATATCTGCAGGCAGCATGTTATAGAGCAGGAGGAGATGAGCATGTTCGTACATAGTGTCCTATCTGCAGGCAGCATGTTATAGAGCAGGAGGAGATGAGCCTGTTCGTACATAGTGTCCTGTCTCCCATCATTACATTGTGGTCTGGGTGGTACATGAATGAAGCTGAAACCTCTGGAATAGAACCAGACATCGTCCTGTGATTACTGCTGCGCTTTCATGTGTCACCAGTGCCCAACATGACATTAACCTCTGCACATCTACAGCGCTGCCCGGCTCCACAGAGATCCAGGTCTGGTACTCTGGTAATCAACATATTCGCTGCATATGTGGGCACCACAAAAACACTCCCACTCCCCCCCAAATCTGTCAGACAAACACGATGCCAGCTGTCTCATCACTACCTTCATCATCCGCCACTGCCAGGTGCCACCCCAGTCCCTGCCACCCTATGACCCCACTAACATACCTGACCCCATGCACACAGGAGGCTGGTACTATGGCACCGGCGCCACATGATAATCACATGAACACGTTCTGCTATTAATTATTCAGGCACCGCAGGACGAGGAGGGAATTATTGTTTTTGGCACGAAAAATGTGACAGACGGCTAATTATTCCATAACTGGTGATGGTGGCAACGAGGAGGCTGAAGTGAACAGCGCTATAGAGCCGGCACAGTACTGTATATACCGCGTGTACAGGGGACATGGGAGGACGAGCGGGGTCCAGAACATCTGGAGAATGGATGTGTCCCGACACCTTTCTATCATAGCCAGCAGTGGACATATCTATCCGTCTGCTTTTTCATATCCATCTAGTACAAAGGAAAGAATAAACAGCACTGAATATCAGACCAAAGACCACAGAGGTATTTTTTCACCTTATTTTGGAGTTCAGCTTATTTTTTCCGTCTACTAAAAGTGTAGGTCCTGTAGCTTTTTGGAGGGAGAACTTACCATTGTTTCTCTGCTGGAATTTGTTATGTCTAGTCGCAGTATATCTATCCCTCTCCTATCTATCCATCTCTTATATAGTTATCCATATTCTAACTAATAAGAAAACCGCAGCACAACAAAATAATGAAAACATTTGGTGTTTATTCCATCTCCTGCTGGAGGTGGAGCAGACACCACTAGGCACATTTAGCAGTTTTTACACCTGAAAACAAGCACACAAGTCGAGACTTAGTTGCAATGGCCGGCGAAGTGCTGGTAATTGTAACATCTCTGCCTTGGAGGGGGTTGCCGGAACGTGCAGAGGTCAGCATGGAGCCTCCTGATCCTGATTTGGCGTGTGCCGGGGGCAGCACCATAGGTTGGCACTCCTAGCGCCCGCCTAAGATTAATGCCCCTGTGATAGGTGTAAACATAAGATTGTGATATGATGTAGTAGAATAAGATAGAAAACTTTTGTCTGTGGGGGAGCCCACAAATGTTGCCAGTCAGATGCCCCAAAATTCCTGGTTATTGGACAAGTCTCCTTTGTCAATGTTGATCCAGAATCAGTGACTACGTCCTCCCTGCAGACATTTCCTATCAGACTGGGAATAGTCCATGTAACACAGAGACGGAGGATTTCCGCCTCCTGTTATGTCCTTAGTAGACACATTATAAATGGCTCTTGTATCCTGGAGCCACACATTGTATTTTTCATTATTGATCATCTGGGTGACAAGACGTGACACTTTCAGCTCCATCCATCCTATAGGACATGTGTAGTAACATACGACCAGTCAAAAGGGAAACTCACCTTTAAATATCAAGGGTAGGACTAGTGAAGTGGCGGCTTTAAGGGGGCCTAAGCAGGTGCAAAAACCTAATATATTGTAAATGGCCCCTAATAACATGGAGAATGAAGGGGCCAGACTTGAATGGTGCCGCGCTGTAGGGGTACAACACAGCGCCCGGCCTACCCGCTGTGCAGGGGGTACGGTAAGGCCATAGCCAGGTACGGCCCTGTCATGGTTATCATCCTGGACAGCAGCATATATGTAATGTGCAATAATGTTATATAAAGGGAAGAGCCCTCAGTATCCCAGGCTCCAGTACAATCCATAGTCATCCATGCATCCGGCTTGTAGAGGAATGAGCCTATGGAAGAGCAGACACACAGTATACACAATCCATTAATCTTCTGTGCTCCTGGAACAATCTCCATAGGGGACGAGGATTAATGATGACCCCATCACATCTCAGGGATTCGGAGGAGCAGACAGGGGCGGCCATAGACAAGTCTACTGTGAAATGAGCTCCCAGATGATCGAGAGTACAAGACGCAGATCAGCCTGAACTCGCCTCCGGAAATCAGAGGTGAATCTGCTCTCACGCCAAGTGCAGGGATGAACGATGCCGCAGCACACACAACCACTACACCAAGCAATGGACCAGACTACAGCGGAGAGGAACACAGACAAGAGAGGGGGAAGCACCACATACACATATATATTTATACCGACACCACAGAGGGAAGAAATCATATCATAATACTATTTACCATCATATAGTCATGAATATGTTATGTCCTCCTTATATCTACATCCAAAGTACAGTGATAATACTGCCCCCTATGTACAAGAATATAACTGCTATAATACTGCCCCCTATGTACAGGAATATATCTACTATAATACTGCCTCCTATGTACAAGAATATAACTGCTATAATACTGCCCCCTATGTACAGGAATATAACTGCTATAATACTGCCCCCTATGTACAAGAATATAACTACTACAATACTGCCCCGATGTACAAGAATATAACTACTATAATACTGCCCCCTATGTACAAGAATATAACTACTATAATACTGCCCCTATGTACAAGAATATAACTTCTATAATACTGCCCCCTATGTACAGGAATATAACTACTATAATACTGCCCTCTATGTACAGGAATATAACTACTATAATACTGCCCCCTATGTACAGGGATATAACTACTATAATACTGCCCCCTATGTACAGGAATATAACTACTATAATACTGCCCCCTATGTACAAGAATATAACTACTATAATACTGCCCCCTATGTACAAGAATATAACTACTATAATACTGCCCCCTATGTACAAGAATATAACTACTATAATACTGCCCCCTATGTACATGAATATAACTACTATAATACTGCCCCTATGTACAAGAATATAACTTCTATAATACTGCCCCCTATGTACAGGAATATAACTACTATAATACTGCCCCCTATGTACAGGAATATAACTACTATAATACTGCCCCCTATGTACAGGAATATAACTACTATAATACTATCCCCTATGTACAGGAATATAACTACTATAATACTGCCCTCTATGTACAGGAATATAACTACTATATTATATGCCCCCTATGTACAGGAATATAACTACTATAATACTGCCCCCTATGTACAGGAATATAACTACTATAATACTGTCCCCTATGTACAGGAATATAACTACTATAATACCACCCCCTATGTACAAGAATATAACTACTATAATACTGCCCCCTATGTACAAGAATATAACTACTATAATACTGCCCCCTATGTACAAGACTATAACTGCTATAATACTGCCCCCTATGTACAGGAATATAACTACTATAATACTGCCCTTATGTACAAGAATATAACTACTATAATACTGCCCCCTATGTACAAGAATATAACTACTATAATACTGCCCCCTATGTACAAGTATATAACTACTATAATACTGCCCCTATGTACAAGAATATAACTACTATAATACTGTACAGGAATATAACTACTATAATACCACCCCCTATGTACAAGAATATAACTACTATAATACTGCCCCCTATGTACAAGAATATAACTACAATAATACTGCCCCCTATGTACAAGACTATAACTGCTATAATACTGCCCCCTATGTACAGGAATATAACTACTATAATACTGCCTCCTATGTACAAGAATATAACTACTATAATACTGCCCCCTATGTACAGGAATATAACTACTATAATACTGCCCTTATGTACAAGAATATAACTACTATAATACTGCCCCCTGTGTACAAGAATATAACTACTATAATACTGCCCCCTATGTACAAGTATATAACTACTATAATACTGCCCCTATGTACAAGAATATAACTACTATAATACTGTACAGGAATATAACTACTATAATACCACCCCCTATGTACAAGAATATAACTACTATAATACTGCCCCCTATGTACAAGAATATAACTACTATAATACTGCCCCCTATGTACAAGACTATAACTGCTATAATACTGCCCCCTATGTACAAGAATATAACTACTACAATACTGCCCCCTATGTACAGGAATATAACTACTATAATACTGCCCCCTATGTACAGGAATATAACTACTATAATACTGCCCTTATGTACAAGAATATAACTACTATAATACTGCCCCCCTATGTACAAGAATATAACTACTATAATACTGCCCCCTATGTACAAGTATATAACTACTATAATACTGCCCCCTATGTACAAGAATATAACTACTACAATACTGCCCCTATGTGCAAGACTATAACTACTATAATACTGCCCCCTATGTACAAGAATATAACTACTATAATACTGCCCCCTATGTACAGGAATATAACTACTATAATACTGCCCCCTATGTACAGGAATATAACTGCTATAATACTGCCCCCTATGTACAGGAATATAACTACTATAATACTGCCCCCTATGTACAGGAATATAACTACTATAATACTGCCCCCTATGTACAAGAGCATAACTACTATAATACTGCCCCCTATGTACAGGAATATAACTAGTATAATACTGCCCCCGATGTACAGGAATATAACTACTATAATACCGCCCCCTATGTACAAGAATATAACTACTATAATACCGCCCCCTATGTACAAGAATATAAGTACTATAATACCGCCCCCTATGTACAAGAATATAACTACTATAATACCGCCCCCTATGTACAAGAATATAACTACTATAATACCGCCCCCTATGTACAAGAATATAACTACTATAATACCGCCCCCTATGTACAAGAATATAACTACTATAATACTGCCCGCTATGTACAAGAATATAACTAGAATAATACTGCCCCCTATGTACAAGAATATAACTACTATAATACTGCCCCCTATGTACAGGAATATAACTACTATAATACTGCCCCCTATGTACAGGAATATAACTACTATAATACTGCCCCCTATGTACAAGAATATAACTACTATAATACTGCCCCCTATGTACAGGAATATAACTACTATAATACTGCCCCCTATGTACAAGAATATAACTACTATAATACTGCCCCCTGTGTACAGGAATATAACTACTATAATACTGCCCCCTATATACAGGAATATAACTACTATAATACTGCCCCCTATATACAAGAATATAACTACTATAATACTGCCCCCTATGTACCGGAATATAACTACTATAATACTGCCCCCTATGTACAAGAATATAACTACTATAATACTGCCCCTATGTACAAGGATATAACTACTATAATACTGCCCCCTATGTACAAGAATATAACTACTATAATACTGCCCCCCTATGTACAGGAATATAACTACTATAATACTGCCCCCTATGTACAGGAATATAACTACTATAATACTGCCCCCTATGTACAAGAATATAACTACTATAATACTGCCTCCTATGTACAAGAATATAACTACTATAATACTGCCCCCTATGTACAAGAATATAACTACTATAATACTGCCCCCTATGTACAGGAATATAACTACTATAATACTGCCCCCTATGTACAAGAATATAACTACTATAATACTGCCCCCTATGTACAAGAATATAACTACTATAATACTTCCCCCTATGTACAAGAATATAACTACTATAATACTGCTCCCTATGTACAAGAATATAACTACTATAATACTGCCCCCTATGTACAAGAATATATCTACTATATACTGCCCCCTATGTACAAGAATATAACTACTATAATACTGCTCCCTATGCACAGGAATATAACTACTATAATACTGCCCCCCTATGTACAGGAATATAACTACAATAATACTGCCCCCTATGTACAAGAATATAACTACTATAATACTGCCCCCTATGTACAAGAATATAACTACTATAATACTGCCCCCCTATGTACAATAATATAACTACTATAATACTGCCCCCCTATGTAGAGGAATATAACTACTATAATACTGCCCCCTATGTACAGGAATATAACTACTATAATACTGCCCCCTATGTACAAGAATATAACTACTATAATACTGCCCCCTATGTACAGGAATATAACTACTATAATACTGCCCCCTATGTACAGGGATATAACTACTATAATACTGCCCCCTATGTACAAGAATATAACTACTATAATACTGCCCCCTATGTACAGGAATATAACTACTATAATACTGCCCCCTATGTACAGGAATATAACTACTATAATACTGCCTTCTGTCATGTACTATGAATAATGATGTGATGTTATTTGGATTTTGGGGCCCTCTTCCTAGATGCACTCAGTCTGGTACCGGTTGTCACCTGTAGTGTTTACTGTTGGGGAAACTATTAGGACCACAGAGAACAAGGTGACCCACGTGTAGTACTGGATGTATCTGCAGTATACTCCAAGACAATAGCATCCATTGTGTCCCAGATACAAAGTATCCAGCAAGTACATGAGAAGTCCGGATCACACGGGATAATTCTGGAATCTGCTTGTGCGGCTCTGGACCGGTATCACTGGACTGGAACTATAGGGAGGTTGTTCTCTAGTCACACACAAAGCTTCATGTATAAGCTGTGCTGGATGCGATATGATGAATAGTATAATTTTTGTGTATGTTACTATATCATCCTGTATATTACTATATTATATATTACACTATGTTACTATATCATCCTGTATATTACTATATGGTATATTACACTATATTACTATATCATCCTGTATATTACTATATGGTATGTTACACTATGTTACTATATCATCCTGTATATTACTATATGGTATATTACACTATGTTTCTATATCATCCTGTGTATTACACTATGTTACTATATCATCCTGTATATTACTATACGGTATGTTACACTATGTTACTATATCATCCTGTATATTACTATATGGTATATTACACTATGTTACTATATCATCCTGTATATTACTATATGGTATATTACACTATGTTACTATATGATCCTGTATATTACTATGTGGTATATTACACTATGTTACTATATCATCCTGTGTATTACACTATGTTACTATATCATCCTGTATATTACTATATTATATATTACACTATGTTACTATATCATCCCCCATATTACACTATGTTACTATATCATCCCCGTATATTACACTATGTTTCTATATCATCCTGTGTATTACACTATGTTACTATATCATCCTGTATATTACTATATTATATATTACACTATGTTACTATATGATCCTGTATATTACTATATGGTATATTACACTATGTTACTATATGATCCTGTATATTACTATATGATATATTACGCTATGTTACTATATCATCCCCCATATTACACTATGTTACTATATCATCCTGTATATTACTATATGGTATGTTACACTATGTTACTATATTATCCTGTATATTACACTATGTTACTATATGATCCTGTATATTACTATATGATATATTACGCTATGTTACTATATCATCCCCTATATTACGCTATGTTACTATATCATCCCCTATATTACACTATGTTACTATATCATCCTGTATATTACACTATGTTACTATACCATCCTGTATATTACTATATGGTTTATTACACTATATTACTATATCATCCTGTATATTACACTGTTACTATATGATCCTGTATATTACTATATGGTATATTACACTGTTACTATATCATCCTGTATATTACTATATGGTATATTACACTGTTACTATATCATCCTGTATATTACTATATGGTATATTACACTATATTACTATATCATCCTGTATATTACACTATGTTACTATATGATCCTGTATATTACTATATGGTATATTACACTATGTTACTATATGATCCTGTATATTACTATATGGTATATTACACTATATTACTATATCATCCTGTATATTACACTGTTACTATATCATCCTGTATATTACTATATGATATATTACGCTATGTTACTATATCATCCCCCATATTACGCTATGTTACTATATCATCCCCTATATTACACTATGTTACTATATCATCCTGTATATTACTATATGGTATGTTACACTATGTTACTATATCATCCTGTATATTACACTATGTTACTATATGATCCTGTATATTACACTATGTTACTATATCATCCTGTATATTACTATATGGTATATTACACTATGTTACTATATGATCCTGTATATTACACTATGTTACTATATCATCCTGTATATTACTATATGGTATATTACACTATATTACTGTATCATCCTGTATATTACACTATGTTACTATATCATCCTGTACATTATTACGCTATGTTACTATATTATCCTGTATATTACTATATGGTATATTACACTGTTACTATATCATCCTGTATATTACTATATGGTATATTACACTGTTACTATATCATCCTGTATATTATTACGCTATGTTACTATATTATCCTGTATATTACACTATGTTCCTATATCATCCTGTATATTACACTATGTTACTATATGATCCTGTATATTACTATATGATATATTACGCTATGTTACTATATGATCCCCTATATTACACTATATTACTGTATCATCCTGTATATTACACTATGTTACTATATCATCCTGTATATTATTACGCTATGTTACTATATTATCCTGTATATTACACTATGTTACTATATGATCCTGTGTATTACTATATGGTATATTACACTATGTTACTATATTATCCTGTATATTACACTATGTTACTATATCATCCTGTATATTACACTGTTACTATATCATCCTGTATATTACTATATGATATATTACACTATGTTACTATATCATCCTGTATATTACTATATGGCAGGCAGTGGTGGGGAACCTATGGCACGGGTGCTAGAGGCGGCACTCAGAGCCCTTTCTGTGGGCACCCGGGCCATTGCCCCAGCGCACCAGACAGGACTCAAAGAATCTTCCTGCAGGTCCAAGCAACTTAAAAGATCCTGCTTCCAGTCATATTTAAAGTGATAATTACTTTGCTACTTGGGACTGTAGGAAGAGGGAGAATGTGTACGCAGGACCAAATTATCTTTGGAAGACCTCCTGCTGGCCCCACAATTCAATGATGCACATTTTCCATCTTGTCCTCAGGAGGCCAATATGACTGAAAGTTATTGAAGAACAGGGAGCAATAAGTTACTGCTTTAATTTTTGGTTGGCAGCCCCCAATAAATTTGGGGATTTTTGGGTTGCAGTTTGGGCACTTGGCCGCTAAAAGGTTCGCCATCACTCCTATATGGCATATTACACTGTTACTATATCATCCCGTATATTACTATATGGTATATTACACTATGTTACTATATCATCCTGTATATTACTATATGGTATATTACACTATGTTACTATATCATTCTGTATATTACTATATGGTATATTACACTATGTTACTATATCATTCTGTATATTACTATGTGGTATATTACACTATGTTACTATATCATCCTGTATATTACTATATGGTATGTTACACTATGTTACTATAAGATCCTGTATATTACTACATGGTATATTACACTATGTTACTATATTATCCTGTATATTACACTATGTTCCTATATGATCCTGTATATTACACTATGTTACTATATCATCCTGTATATTACTATATGGTATGTTACACTATGTTACTATATCATCCTGTATATTACTATATGGTATATTACACTGTTACTATATCATCCTGTATATTACTATATGGTATGTTACACTATGTTACTATATCATCCTGTATATTACTATATGGTATGTTACACTGTTACTATATCATCCTGTATATTACTATATGGTATGTTACACTGTTACTATATCATCCTGTATATTACTATATGGTATGTTACACTATGTTACTATATCATCCTGTATATTACTATATGGTATATTACACTATGTTCCTATATCATCCTGTATATTACTATATGATCCTGTATATTACTACATGGTATATTACACTATGTTACTATATTATCCTGTATATTACACTATGTTCCTATATGATCCTGTATATTACACTATGTTACTATATCATCCTGTATATTACTATATGGTATGTTACACTATGTTACTATATCATCCTGTATATTACTATATGGTATATTACACTGTTACTATATCATCCTGTATATTACTATATGGTATGTTACACTATGTTACTATATCATCCTGTATATTACTATATGGCATATTACACTGTTACTATATCATCCTGTATATTACTATATGGTATATTACACTATGTTACTATATCATTCTGTATATTACTATATGGTATATTACACTATGTTACTATATCATTCTGTATATTACTATATGGTATGTTACACTATGTTACTATATCATTCTGTATATTACTATATGGTATGTTACACTATGTTACTATATCATTCTGTATATTACTATATGGTATATTACACTATGTTACTATATCATCCTGTATATTACTATATGGTATGTTACACTATGTTACTATATCATCCTGTATATTACTATATGGTATATTACACTATGTTACTATATCATTCTGTATATTACTATATGGTATATTACACTATGTTACTATATCATTCTGTATATTACTATATGGTATGTTACACTATGTTACTATATCATTCTGTATATTACTATATGGTATATTACACTATGTTACTATATCATCCTGTATATTACTATATGGTATGTTACACTATGTTACTATATCATCCTGTATATTACTATATGGTATATTACACTATGTTACTATATCATCCTGTATATTACTATAAGGTATGTTACACTATGTTACTATATCATCCTGTATATTACTATATGGTATATTACACTGTTACTATATCATCCTGTATATTACTATATGGTATGTTACACTGTTACTATATCATCCTGTATATTACTATATGGTATGTTACACTATGTTACTATATCATCCTGTATATTACTATATGGTATATTACACTATGTTACTATATCATTCTGTATATTACTATATGGTATGTTACACTATGTTACTATATCATCCTGTATATTACTATATGGTATATTACACTGTTACTATATAATCCTGTATATTACTATATGGTATATTACACTATGTTACTATAAGATCCTGTATATTACTACATGGTATATTACACTATGTTACTATATTATCCTGTATATTACACTATGTTCCTATATGATCCTGTATATTACACTATGTTACTATATCATCCTGTATATTACTATATGGTATATTACACTATGTTACTATATCATCCTGCATATTACTATATGGTATGTTACACTATGTTACTATATCATCCTGTATATTACTATATGGTATATTACACTGTTACTATATCATCCTGTATATTACTATATGGTATGTTACACTATGTTACTATATCATCCTGTATATTACTATATGGTATATTACACTATGTTACTATATCATTCTGTATATTACTATATGGTATATTACACTGTTACTATATCATCCTGTATATTACTATATGGTATGTTACACTATGTTACTATATCATCCTGTATATTACTATATGGTATATTACACTATGTTACTATATCATTCTGTATATTACTATATGGTATATTACACTGTTACTATATCATCCTGTATATTACTATATGGTATGTTACACTATGTTACTATATCATTCTGTATATTACTATATGGTATATTACACTATGTTACTATATCATCCTGTATATTACTATATGGTATATTACACTATGTTACTATATCATCCTGTATATTACTATATGGTATGTTACACTATGTTACTATATCATCCTGTATATTACTATATGGTATATTACACTGTTACTATATCATTCTGTATATTACTATATGGTATATTACACTATGTTACTATATCATCCTGTATATTACTATATGGTATATTACACTATGTTACTATATCATCCTGTATATTACTATATGGTATATTACACTGTTACTATATCATCCTGTATATTACTATATGGTATGTTACACTATGTTACTATATCATCCTGTATATTACTATATGGTATGTTACACTATGTTACTATATCATCCTGTATATTACTATATGGTATGTTACACTATGTTACTATATCATCCTGTATATTACTATATGGTATGTTACACTATGTTACTATATCATCCTGTATATTACTATATGGTATATTACACTGTTACTATATCATCCTGTATATTACTATATGGTATATTACACTATGTTACTATAAGATCCTGTATATTACTATATGGTATATTACACTGTTACTAAATCATCCTGTATATTACTATATGGTATATTACACTATGTTACTATAAGATCCTGTATATTACTATATGGTATATTACACTATGTTACTATATTATCCTGTATATTACACTATGTTCCTATATGATCCTGTATATTACACTATGTTACTATATCATCCTGTATATTACTATATGGTATATTACACTATGTTACTATATCATCCTGTATATTACTATATGGTATGTTACACTATGTTACTATATCATCCTGTATATTACTATATGGTATATTACACTGTTACTATATCATTCTGTATATTACTATATGGTATATTACACTATGTTACTATATCATCCTGTATATTACTATATGGTATATTACACTATGTTACTATATCATCCTGTATATTACTATATGGTATGTTACACTATGTTACTATATCATCCTGTATATTACTATATGGTATGTTACACTATGTTACTATATCATCCTGTATATTACTATATGGTATATTACACTGTTACTATATCATCCTGTATATTACTATATGGTATATTACACTATGTTTCTATATCATCCTGTGTATTACACTATGTTCCTATATGATCCTGTATATTACACTATGTTACTATATCATCCTGTATATTACTATATGGTATATTACACTATGTTACTATATCATCCTGTATATTACTATATGGTATGTTACACTATGTTACTATATCATCCTGTATATTACTATATGGTATATTACACTGTTACTATATCATCCTGTATATTACTATATGGTATATTACACTATGTTACTATATCATCCTGTATATTACTATATGGTATATTACACTATGTTACTATATCATCCTGTATATTACTATATGGTATATTACACTATGTTACTATATCATCCTGTATATTACTATATGGTATGTTACACTATGTTACTATATCATCCTGTATATTACTATATGGTATATTACACTGTTACTATATCATTCTGTATATTACTATATGGTATGTTACACTATGTTACTCTATCATCCTGTATATTACTATATGGTATGTTACACTATGTTACTATATCATCCTGTATATTACTATATGGTATGTTACACTATGTTACTATATCATCCTGTATATTACTATATGGTATATTACACTGTTACTATATCATCCTGTATATTACTATATGGTATATTACACTATGTTACTATAAGATCCTGTATATTACTACATGGTATATTACACTATGTTACTATATTATCCTGTATATTACACTATGTTCCTATATGATCCTGTATATTACACTATGTTACTATATCATCCTGTATATTACTATATGGTATATTACACTATGTTACTATATCATCCTGTATATTACTATATGGTATATTACACTGTTACTATATTATCCTATATATTACACTATGTTACTATATCATCCCGTATATTACACTGTTACTATATCATCCCGTATATTACACTATGTTCCTATATGATCCTGTATATTACCCTATGTTACTATATCATCCTGTATATTACTATACGGTATATTACACTATGTTACTATATCATCCCGTATATTACACTATGTTCCTATATGATCCTGTATATTACACTATGTTACTATATCATCCTGTATATTACTATACGGTATATTACACTATGTTACTATATCATCCCGTATATTACTATATGGTATATTACACTGTTACTATATGATCCTGTATATTACTATATTATATATTACACTATGTTACTATATCATCCCCTATATTACACTGTTACTATATCATCCCCTATATTACACTATGTTACTATATGATCCTGTATATTACTATATGATATATTACACTGTTACTATATGACCCTGTACATTACACTGTTACTATATGATCCTGTATATTACACTATGTTACTATATCATCCTGTATATTACACTATGTTACTATATTATCCTGTATATTACACTATGTTACTATATCATCCTGTATATTACTATGTGGTATGTTACACTGTGTTACTATATCATCCTGTATATTACTATATGGTATGTTACACTGTGTTACTATATCATCCTGTATATTACTATATGGTATGTTACACTGTGTTACTATATCATCCTGTATATTACTATATGGTATGTTACACTATGTTACTATATCATCCTGTATATTACTATATGGTATATTACACTGTTACTATATCATCCTGCATATTACACTATGTTACTATATCATTCTGTATATTACTATATGGTATGTTACACTATGTTACTATATCATCCTGTATATTACTATATGGTATATTACACTATGTTACTATATCATCCTGTATATTACTATATGGTATATTACACTATGTTACTATATCATCCTCTATATTACACTGTTACTATATTATCCTGTATATTACACTATGTTACTATATCATCCTGTATATTACACTGTTACTATATTATCCTGTATATTACACTATGTTACTATATCATCCTGTATATTACTATATGGTATATTACACTATGTTACTATATCAACCCGTATATTACTATATGGTATGTTACACTATGTTACTATATCATCCTGTATATTACACTGTTACTATATCATCCTGTATATTACACTATGTTACTATATTATCCTGTATATTACACTATGTTACTATATGATCCTGTGTATTACTATATGGTATATTACACTATGTTACTATTTCATCCTGTATATTACACTATGTTCCTATATCATCCTGTATATTACACTATGTTCCTATATCATCCTGTATATTACTATATGGTGTATTACACTATGTTACTATATCATTCTGTATATTACACTGTTACTATATGATCCTGTGTATTACACTATGTTACTATATGATCCTGTATATTACTATATGGTATGTTACACTATGTTACTATATGATCCTGTATATTACTATATGGTATGTTACACTATGTTACTATATGATCCTGTATATTACTATATGGTATATTACACTATGTTCCTATATCATCCTGTATATTACACTATGTTCCTATATCATCCTGTATATTACACTATGTTCCTATATCATCCTGTATATTACTATATGGCATATTACACTATGTTACTATATCATCCTGTATATTACTATATGGTATGTTACACTATGTTACTATATCATCCTGTATATTACTATATGGTATATTACACTATGTTACTATATCATCCTGTATATTACTATAAGGTATGTTACACTATGTTACTATATCATCCTGTATATTACACTGTTACTATATTATCCTGTATATTACACTATGTTACTATATCATCCTGTATATTACTATATGGTATATTACACTATGTTACTATATCATCCTGTATATTACTATATGGTATATTACACTATGTTACTATATCATCCCGTATATTACTATATGGTATGTTACACTATGTTACTATATCATCCTGTATATTACACTGTTACTATATTATCCTGTATATTACACTATGTTACTATATCATCCTGTATATTACTATATGATATATTACGCTATGTTACTATATCATCCTGTATATTACTATATGGTATATTACACTATGTTACTATATCATCCCGTATATTACTATATGGTATGTTACACTATGTTACTATATCATCCTGTATATTACACTGTTACTATATCATCCTGTATATTACACTATGTTACTATATTATCCTGTATATTACACCATGTTACTATATGATCCTGTGTATTACTATATGGTATATTACACTATGTTACTATTTCATCCTGTATATTACACTATGTTCCTATATCATCCTGTATATTACACTATGTTCCTATATCATCCTGTATATTACTATATGGTGTATTACACTATGTTACTATATCATTCTGTATATTACACTGTTACTATATGATCCTGTATATTACACTGTTACTATATGATCCTGTATATTACTATATGGTATGTTACACTATGTTACTATATGATCCTGTATATTACTATATGGTATGTTACACTATGTTACTATATGATCCTGTATATTACTATATGGTATATTACACTATGTTCCTATATCATCCTGTATATTACACTATGTTCCTATATCATCCTGTATATTACACTATGTTACTATATCATCCCCTATATTACACTATGTTACTATATCATCCTGTATATTACTATATGGCATATTACACTATGTTACTATATCATCCTGTATATAACACTGTTACTATTTCATCCTGCATATTACACTTTGTTCCTATATCATCCTGTATATTACTATATGGTATATTACACTGTTACTATATCATCCTGTATATTACTATGTGGTATATTACACTATGTTACTATTTCATCCTGTATATTACACTATGTTCCTATATCATCCTGTATATTACACTATGTTCCTATATCATCCTGTATATTACACTATGTTACTATTTCATCCTGTATATTACACTATGTTACTATATCATCCTGTATATTACACTATGTTCCGATATGATCCTGTGTATTACTATATGGTATATTACACTATGTTACTATATGATGCTGTATATTACTATATGGTATATTACACTATGTTACTATATCATCCTGTATATTACTATATGGTATGTTACACTATGTTACTATATCATCCTGTATATTACTATATGGTATATTACACTGTTACTATATCATCCTGTATATTACTATATGGTATATTACACTATGTTACTATATCATCCTGTATATTACTATATGGTATATTACACTGTTACTATAAGATCCTGTATATTACTATATGGTATATTACACTATGTTCCTATATGATGCTGTGTATTACTACATGGTATATTACACTATGTTACTATATCATCCTGTATATTACTATATGGTATATTACACTATGTTACTATATGATCCTGTGTATTACTACATGGTATATTACACTATGTTACTATATCATTCTGTATATTACTATATGGTATATTACACTATGTTACTATATCATTCTGTATATTACTATATGGTATATTACACTATGTTACTATATCATTCTGTATATTACTATATGGTATATTACACTATGTTACTATATCATCCTGTATATTACTATATGGTATATTACACTATGTTACTATATCATTCTGTATATTACTATATGGTATGTTACACTATGTTACTATATCATCCTGTATATTACTATATGGTATATTACACTGTTACTATATCATCCTGTATATTACTATATGGTATATTACACTATGTTACTATATCATCCTGTATATTACTATATGGTATATTACACTGTTACTATAAGATCCTGTATATTACTATATGGTATATTACACTATGTTCCTATATGATGCTGTGTATTACTACATGGTATATTACACTATGTTACTATATCATCCTGTATATTACTATATGGTATATTACACTATGTTACTATATGATCCTGTGTATTACTACATGGTATATTACACTATGTTCCTATATGATCCTGTGTATTACTACATGGTATATTACACTATGTTCCTATATGATCCTGTATATTACTACATGGTATATTACACTATGTTACTATATGATGCTGTATATTACTACATGGTATATTACACTATGTTCCTATATGATGCTGTACACATTACTAGATGATGTATGACACTATGTGGGGTCCCCCATGCTCAGTGTAGCAGCAGGCACACGTGTGTGCTGCCCCTCCTGCTCCTGCCCTGTGCACATCCTCTGCCCATACATGGTGGCAGCTTCCTGCCCTGCTCAGCCTCCTCCTCCTGCACAGGCTGCAGCCTCAGTCACACACAGGAGCATCTCCTCCGCACAGGGCCGCCAGCTCCTCAGCTCCTCTCCTCATCACCCAGCTTTCCCACTGAGACTGCTCCCCCCTGGGCTGGTCGGATGTGGCCCCCAATCTCTTCTCTCGTCAAGGATGGGCACAGCTGTCTCCAAGAAGAAGGCACTGAGGAATGACACCATCTCCCATGTAGCAGCTAAAGTTAGGTAAGTGCATGGCACTGGCTCTAATACTGATGGGGGCAATAGATTGTAAGCTCTGGGGCCCAGGTGCATAGGAATGGATCAGTGCATTGGATTCAGACTGCTGTCAGATTGCAAGCTCTTGGGTCCAGTCTCTTGTTAGCAGTGTAGATGTACTGGTCCTAGTGCAGTTACATAACCCAGAGGGTTCATGCTGACTGCAGCACCTTGTCTATGGGAACCCTGCACCCCGACCCCTGTGTGGACCACCTGCACCCAATCCTCAGGTGATCCCCGGCAGGGTACACATCACTGTGCCTTGTGTTATCATAGGAATGAAGCTTAATTATAGTGTGACCCGTGTAAGGGCACACAGGGGAGCGCAGGCTCTATGGAGACACCGGCGAGGGAGGAACACTACACATATCTCTCTACTACTCTCTATGATGCAACCTTTACATCGGCCGGGACTACTCTACCCATCATCACGTAGTCATGCTCTGAACCCCCTTCTATTTCTGAATATTGACCCCCCCAATTTAGTTCAATTACACAATATGTAGCCAAGGTCAGGCTGAAGGGTCTTCAAAACTGAGGGTCTGTGCCGGTATAACAGAGCCCCGGGGGCACCGGTATCACAGAGCCCCGGGGGCACCGGTATCACAGAGCACCGGTATCATAGAGCCCTGGGGGCACCGGTATCACAGAGCCCCGGAGGTACCGGTATCACAGAGCCCCGGAGGTACCGGTATCACAGAGCCCCGGGGGCACCGGTATCACAGAGCCCCCGTGGCACCGGTATCACAGAGCACCGGTATAACAGAGCCCCGGTGGCACCGGTATCATAGAGCCCGGGGGCACCGGTATCACAGAGCCCCGGTGGCACCGGTATCACAGAGCCCCGGGGGCACCGGTATCACAGAGCCCCGGGGGCACCGGTATCACAGAGCCCCGGGGGCACCGGTATCACAGAGCCCCGGTGGCACCGGTATCACAGAGCCCCGGGGGCACCGGTATCACAGAGCCCCGGGGGCACCGGTATCACAGAGCCCCGGGGGCACCGGTATCACAGAGCCCCGGTGGCACCGGTATCACAGAGCCCCGGTGGCACCGGTATCACAGAGCCCCGGTGGCACCGGTATCACAGAGCCCCGGGGGCACCGGTATCACAGAGCCCCGGGGGCACCGGTATCACAGAGCCCTGGGGGCACCGGTATCACAGAGCCCCGGTGGCACCAGTATAACAGAGCCCTGGGGGTTGTGATATGCTTGTGGTGACGCTGAGCTGGGTGTAGTGTTAGTGTTGGAGTCCAGTTATTTCTCAGCTGCTGCTGGTCATGGGATATAGGTTGCATTTACAGCTCTGCTACATCTGTGCATGTGCTTTATGATCGTGCAGATGCCGCACTTGTTATCCTGTATTAGTACCTATAGATTTATCTTTGATGAATACTTCCTCTACCCCTGGTTTTACATCCTAGGTCTCTCCGAGTGTTGTAAAACTACAACTCCCATCATGCCCTGGCAGATAGTCTGCATTATTTGGTATACATCGTAGTAACTAGACACCAGGTTAATCCTAAATGTCCTTTAAACCCTCTCCCTACAGCAGCAGCACCCCTCCATAGCCAGTCACAATGACATTGACTCTGCTACCTGTCTATACCCCCATAATATGTACCTTACATGGTGGTCCGCCACCTCCAGGTGTTGTTCATGGATAAATGTAACTCTCCAGCATTATAAAACTACTACCCCCAGAGATGTACACACATACGCAGATGTACACCGCTGCTCCAGCTGCTGACAGGCTCTCACTGCTGCTCTATCTGCTTATATTTCTCTCGCTGCTGATCCAGTTACCAACGGGCTCTCTCGGCCGCTCTAGCAGCCGACGGGCTCTCTCGGCCGCTCTAGCAGCCGACGGGCTCTCTCGGCCGCTCTAGCAGCCGACGGGCTCTCTCGGCCGCTCTAGCAGCCGACGGGCTCTCTCGGCCGGTCTAGCAGCCGTCGGGCTCTCTCGGCCGCTCTAGCAGCCGACGGGCTCTCTCGGCCGCTCTAGCAGCCGTCGGGCTCTCTCGGCCGCTCTAGCAGCCGTCGGGCTCTCTCGGCCGCTCTAGCAGCCGTCGGGCTCTCTCGGCCGCTCTAGCAGCCGACGGGCTCTCTCGGCCGCTCTAGCAGCCGACGGGCTCTCTCGGCCGCTCTAGCAGCCGACGGGCTCTCTCGGCCGCTCTAGCAGCCGACGGGCTCTCTCGGCCGGTCTAGCAGCCGTCGGGCTCTCTCGGCCGCTCTAGCAGCCGACGGGCTCTCTCGGCCGCTCTAGCAGCCGACGGGCTCTCTCGGCCGCTCTAGCAGCCGACGGGCTCTCTCGGCCGCTCTAGCAGCCGACGGGCTCTCTCGGCCGCTCTAGCAGCCGACGGGCTCTCTCGGCCGCTCTAGCAGCCGACGGGCTCTCTCGGCCGCTCTAGCAGCCGACGGGCTCTCTCGGCCGCTCTAGCAGCCGACGGGCTCTCTCGGCCGCTCTAGCAGCCGACGGGCTCTCTCGGCCGCTCTAGCAGCCGACGGGCTCTCTCGGCCGCTCTTGACTTGTTCACTATATACTAAGATATATTGAAATTAAATGAGCTTTCAAAGACTGGGGATAGATAAGAGCTAATGACAGGAGTATAGTCATATGTCATTACAACGAGCGGCGCGTCCAGAATAATAACTCTGCTGCTTTACAATACGGTGCATTAGTAACTCCACCACGTTCTGGGTCGATACAATTACCTTGAATTGGAAATTGTACGTATAGTTATTGTCTGATGGAGGAGACATAGAATTACAGACATGAGACCACAGGCTGTTACCATGTGCTGCACGGGCTATGGAGGTACATGGTATATATAGGTATATATACACTCTGTGACCTTGACTGATGATGGCGTCGCAGCCATTGGGAGGTAGATGTGAAGATTTAGATTTCATCTATGGGGAAAGTAATGGGGCAGATGTGATACGATTCTTGCATGTAGTTTGTATGATTTTCCTCCGCTGTGTGCGGAGCCATATTATATGTTGGTGCCATACAATGTATGCCCTGAGCAGTCCAGTGTCGGTAGATATTTCCTCCTTGGGTCAGGTCCCTGGTAGTGTCACCTTCTGGGACTACAGAGTTGTGCAGGAGGTTTGTGCCAATGTATCAGGCTGCATCATGACTCCTGCAGCGGCTCCTATAGCACACGATGATCCATCAGCCGTATAGGACTCTTCTATGTTTAGGCACAAATTACATAAAAAGTAAAAAAAAAAGTTTTCCATCTCCTGTGGCCAGGGCATGGTGTTAACCTCTCGAGTGCTGGAGGCAGGTACAGAGCATTAAAGGACCAAAATCTTTACATATCAGAGAGCGGAGGCTGAGGATGAGACAGGAATATGAAGCACATAAAGGGTTATAAAATGTCATATTCAGCCACAGTCACTGCCAGGAAGAGCGGGGCTTCATTTCTTGGCACAGCTGGGTATTACCAGGGAAGGGGGAGGGCGGTGCTCCAGGGAATATCACAGAATCCTATTGTCACACCTGAAGGCAGAACCGACCTTTACTAAAATTATAGTCATAAAGTAGGGATCACGGATTTTAATTTCATTAAATTCAACTCGCCACAGGATGTAATGGCTGATAACAGAGAGTAATAGATTGTATCGCCCCTGTACAGTCTCCTCTCCCCGGGTGTAATGGCTGATAGCAGAGAGTAATAGATTGTATCCCCCCCCCCCCCTACAGTCTCCTCTCCCCGGGATGTAATGGCTGATAGCAGAGAGTAATAGATTACATCCCGGGGAGAGGAGACTGTACAGGGGGGGATACAATCTATTACTCTCTGCTATCAGCCATTACATCCCGGGGAGAGGAGACTGTACAGGGGGGGATACAATGGCTGATAACAGAGAGTAATAGATTGTACCCCCCCTGTACAGTCTCCTCTCCCCGGGATGTAATGGCTGATAACAGAGAGTAATAGATTGTACCCCCCCTGTACAGTCTCCTCTCCCCGGGATGTAATGGCTGATAACAGAGAGTAATAGATTGTATCCCCCCTGTACAGTCTCCTCTCCCCGGGATGTAATGGCTGATAACAGAGAGTAATAGATTGTACCCCCCCTGTACAGTCTCCTCTCCCCGGGATGTAATGGCTGATAACAGAGAGTAATAGATTGTATCCCCCCCTGTACAGTCTCCTCTCCCCGGGATGTAATGGCTGATAACAGAGAGTAATAGATTGTACCCCCCCTGTACAGTCTCCTCTCCCCGGGATGTAATGGCTGATAACAGAGAGTAATAGATTGTACCCCCCCTGTACAGTCTCCTCTCCCCGGGATGTAATGGCTGATAACAGAGAGTAATAGATTGTACCCCCCCTGTACAGTCTCCTCTCCCCGGGATGTAATGGCTGATAGCAGAGAGTAATAGATTGTATCCCCCCCTGTACAGTCTCCTCTCCCCGGGATGTAATGGCTGATAACAGAGAGTAATAGATTGTACCCCCCCTGTACAGTCTCCTCTCCCCGGGATGTAATGGCTGATAACAGAGAGTAATAGATTGTACCCCCCTGTACAGTCTCCTCTCCCCGGGATGTAATGGCTGATAACAGAGAGTAATAGATTGTATCCCCCCCTGTACAGTCTCCTCTCCCCGGGATGTAATGGCTGATAACAGAGAGTAATAGATTGTATCCCCCCTGTACAGTCTCCTCTCCCCAGGATGTAATGGCTGATAACAGAGAGTAATAGCTTGTATCCCCCTGTACAGTCTCCTCTCCCCGGGGTGTAATGGCTGATAACAGAGAGTAATAGATTGTATCCCCCTGTACAGTCTCCTCTCCCAATGGCTGATAGCAGAGAGTAATAGATTGTATCCCCCCCATGTACAGTCTCCTCTCCCTGGGATGTAATGGCTGATAACAGAGAGTAATAGATTGTATCCCCCCCTGTACAGTCTCCTCTCCCCGGGATGTAATGGCTGATAACAGAGAGTAATAGATTGTATCCCCCCTGTACAGTCTCCTCTCCCAGGGATGTAATGGCTGATAACAGAGAGTAATAGATTGTACCCCCCTGTACAGTCCCCTCTCCCCGGGATGTAATGGCTGATAACAGAGAGTAATAGATTGTATCCCCCCCTGTACAGTCTCCTCTCCCCGGGATGTAATGGCTGATAACAGAGAGTAATAGATTGTATCCCCCCTGTACAGTCTCCTCTCCCCAGGATGTAATGGCTGATAGCAGAGAGTAATAGATTGTACCCCCCTGTACAGTCTCCTCTCCCCGGGATGTAATGGCTGATAACAGAGAGTAATAGATTGTACCCCCCCTGTACAGTCTCCTCTCCCCGGGATGTAATGGCTGATAACAGAGAGTAATAGATTGTATCCCCCCCCCTGTACAGTCTCCTCTCCCCGGGATGTAATGGCTGATAGCAGAGAGTAATAGATTGTATCCCCCCTGTACAGTCTCCTCTCCCCGGGATGTAATGGCTGATAACAGAGAGTAATAGATTGTACCCCCCTGTACAGTCTCCTCTCCCCGGGATGTAATGGCTGATAACAGAGAGTAATAGATTGTATCCCCCCCTGTACAGTCTCCTCTCCCCAGGGTGTAATGGCTGATAACAGAGAGTAATAGATTGTATCCCCCCCTGTACAGTCTCCTCTCCCCGGGATGTAATGGCTGATAACAGAGAGTAATAGATTGTATCCCCCCATGTACAGTCTCCTCTCCCCGGGATGTAATGGCTGATAACAGAGAGTAATAGATTGTATCCCCCCTGTACAGTCTCCTCTCCCCAGGATGTAATGGCTGATAACAGAGAGTAATAGATTGTATCCCCCTGTACAGTCTCCTCTCCCTGGGATGTAATGGCTGATAACAGAGAGTAATAGATTGTATCCCCCCCTGTACAGTCCCCTCTCCCCGGGATGAAATGGCTGACAACAGAGAGTAATAGATTGTACCCCCCCTGTACAGTCTCCTCTCCCCGGGATGTAATGGCTGATAACAGAGAGTAATAGATTGTATCCCCCCCCCTGTACAGTCTCCTCTCCCCGGGATGTAATGGCTGATAGCAGAGAGTAATAGATTGTATCCCCCCTGTACAGTCTCCTCTCCCCGGGATGTAATGGCTGATAACAGAGAGTAATAGATTGTACCCCCCTGTACAGTCTCCTCTCCCCGGGATGTAATGGCTGATAACAGAGAGTAATAGATTGTATCCCCCCCTGTACAGTCTCCTCTCCCCAGGGTGTAATGGCTGATAACAGAGAGTAATAGATTGTATCCCCCCCTGTACAGTCTCCTCTCCCCGGGATGTAATGGCTGATAACAGAGAGTAATAGATTGTATCCCCCCATGTACAGTCTCCTCTCCCCGGGATGTAATGGCTGATAACAGAGAGTAATAGATTGTATCCCCCCTGTACAGTCTCCTCTCCCCAGGATGTAATGGCTGATAACAGAGAGTAATAGATTGTATCCCCCCTGTACAGTCTCCTCTCCCCGGGATGTAATGGCTGATAACAGAGAGTAATAGATTGTATCCCCCCTGTACAGTCTCCTCTCCCCGGGATGTAATGGCTGATAACAGAGAGTAATAGATTGTATCCCCCCTGTACAGTCTCCTCTCCCCAGGATGTAATGGCTGATAACAGAGAGTAATAGATTGTATCCCCCCTGTACAGTCTCCTCTCCCTGGGATGTAATGGCTGATAACAGAGAGTAATAGATTGTATCCCCCCCTGTACAGTCCCCTCTCCACGGGATGTAATGGCTGATAACAGAGAGTAATAGATTGTATCCCCCCTGTACAGTCTCCTCTCCCCGGGATGTAATGGCTGATAACAGAGAGTAATAGATTGTATCCCCCCTGTACAGTCTCCTCTCCCCGGGATGTAATGGCTGATAACAGAGAGTAATAGATTGTATCCCCCCCCTGTACAGTCTCCTCTCCCCGGGATGTAATGGCTGATAACAGAGAGTAATAGATTGTATCCCCCCTGTACAGTCTCCTCTCCCCGGGATGTAATGGCTGATAACAGAGAGTAATAGATTATATCCCCCCTGTACAGTCTCCTATCCCCGGGATGTAATGGCTGATAACAGAGAGTAATAGATTGTACCCCCCCTGTACAGTCCCCTCTCCCCGGGATGTAATGGCTGATAACAGAGAGTAATAGATTGTATTGTGTTGTGTTGCGGGGCAGTACAGCGGGGGGTATAATATAATGCCCCCATCACACGTGCTGCACTGGCCCCTCTCTGGCAGTGACCTTGCAGTGTGGATTTGGGAGCAGTCGGTCCGCATTATGTCCTCTGTGTTGAGGTGTGAGGTCCCGGGTGCCTCCAGGCAGGGTGAGCACCTCTGAGGACGACATGTGGTGGCAGCGATGCTGATGGAAGACGACATCCCAAGGATTACTCCAGAGCGGCTCCTCACATGTGTCTGCTCCAGATGCTGAGGGAGCAGCAGACCCCAACACCCTGCAGGCCACAGGTGGAGACCACCAGTACATAGTCCCTCGGAGACGCCCCGCCATCACTATAGGGAACATGCTGATGAACATGCAATTACACCATAGCTCAGCTCCTATGGTTTGCCATGATCTGGATAGTTCCCATAAGGTCTTTCCAGGCACTGAACATGCAGGAGACAATGTAACCAGAGGAGCAAAGTGTGTACAGCAACTGATCAAGTGGCTGTAATCAAATGAAAAAAGTGTGTATAGATTTTGAACAAGCAGAGGGTGTTGTAATACCTGGAGAAACCTGTGTATAGATACTGAACAAGCAGAGGGTGTTGTAATACCTGGAGAAACCTGTGTATAGATACTGAACAAGCAGAGGGTGTTGTAATACCTGGAGAAACCTGTGTATAGATACTGAACAAGCAGAGGGTGTTGTAATACCTGGAGAAACCTGTGTATAGATACTGAACAAGCAGAGGGTGTTGTAATACCTGGAGAAACCTGTGTATAGATACTGTTCAAGCAGAGGGTGTTGTAGTAACAGGAACAAAGTGTGTATAGATAATGCAGGGGGTGCTACAATCACAGCAGCAAAGTATGTGAAGATACTGTACAAGCAGGAGATATTGTAATCACAAGAGCAAAATGTATAAAGAATCTGAACAAGCAGGGGATATTGTGATTACAGGAGAATTTAATGAACAGACCGTGAACAAGTAGGGGCACTGTAAGCAAAAAGGAGCTAGGTATGCAAGACCCTGAACTAGCAGGGGCTGTTGTGTGCAGATATTGAACAGACAGGAGGTATGGTAATCGTAGGGGCAGGTGTGTACAGACACTGAACAAGCAGGGGCGGCTAGAATTAATACTGTTATCCCCATTTTTATATGATCGGGAGGGTCTACCTGTTGCTCTGCTCCTCTAGGGATCTGTAATATTTGTGCCTATTTTGCAGCATCTTACACAGTGTAAACCCCAGAGACTGGGCAGCCGTTATCTCCAGCTTCTCCATCCGCATCCGATTCCCGCACAGTAAATTATTATTTTTATGGCGATTCTCATAGAATTTGTAATATAAACCACAATATGGGATCTGGATGTGAGCACTAAGTGCTTCAAGGAGTGTAATCTGCTAATAGACATGTATAACGGGCGCTCTGTATATATAACTGCTGCTCTGTATATAACTGTACAACGGGCGCTCTGTATATATAACTGCTGCTCTGTATATAAGTGTATAACGGGCACTCTGTATATACATGTATAACGGGCACTCTGTATATATAACTGCTGCTCTGTATATAACTGTACAACGGGCGCTCTGTATATATAACTGCTGCTCTGTATATTCGTGTATAACAGCCGCTCTGTATATATACGTGTATAACGGGCGCTCTGTATATATAACTGCTGCTCTGTATATAAGTGTACAACGGGCGCTCTGTATATATACGTGTGTAACGGGCGCTCTGTATATATACGCGTGTAACGGGCGCTCTGTATATATACGCGTGTAACGGGCGCTCTGTATATATACGCGTGTAACGGGCGCTCTGTATATATACGCGTGTAACGGGCGCTCTGTATATATACGCGTGTAACGGGCGCTCTGTATATATACGCGTGTAACGGGCGCTCTGTATATATACGCGTGTAACGGGCGCTCTGTATATATACGCGTATAACGGGCGCTCTGTATATATACGCGTATAACGGGCGCTCTGTATATATACGCGTATAACGGGCACTCTGTATATATACGCGTATAACGGGCACTCTGTATATATACGCGTATAACGGGCACTCTGTATATATACGCGTATAACGGGCACTCTGTATATATACGCGTATAACGGGCACTCTGTATATATACGCGTATAACGGGCACTCTGTATATATACGCGTATAACGGGCACTCTGTATATATACGCGTATAACGGGCACTCTGCATATACGCGTATAACGGGCACTCTGCATATACGCGTATAACGGGCACTCTGCATATACGCGTATAACGGGCACTCTGCATATACGCGTATAACGGGCACTCTGCATATACGCGTATAACGGGCACTCTGCATATACGCGTATAACGGGCACTCTGCATATACGCGTATAACGGGCACTCTGCATATACGCGTATAACGGGCACTCTGCATATACGCGTATAACGGGCACTCTGCATATACGCGTATAACGGGCACTCTGCATATACGCGTATAACGGGCACTCTGCATATACGCGTATAACGGGCACTCTGCATATACGCGTATAACGGGCACTCTGCATATACGCGTATAACGGGCACTCTGCATATACGCGTATAACGGGCACTCTGCATATACGCGTATAACGGGCACTCTGCATATACGTGTATAACGGGCACTCTGCATATACGTGTATAACGGGCACTCTGCATATACGTGTATAACGGGCACTCTGCATATACGTGTATAACGGGCACTCTGCATATACGTGTATAACGGGCACTCTGCATATACGTGTATAACGGGCACTCTGCATATACGTGTATAACGGGCACTCTGCATATACGTGTATAACGGGCACTCTGCATATACGTGTATAACGGGCACTCTGCATATACGTGTATAACGGGCACTCTGCATATACGTGTATAACGGGCACTCTGCATATACGTGTATAACGGGCACTCTGCATATACGTGTATAACGGGCACTCTGTATATACGTGTATAACGGGCACTCTGTATATACGTGTATAACGGGCACTCTGTATATACGTGTATAACGGGCACTCTGTATATACGTGTATAACGGGCACTCTGTATATACGTGTATAACGGGCACTCTGTATATACGTGTATAACGGGCACTCTGTATATACGTGTATAACGGGCACTCTGTATATACGTGTATAACGGGCACTCTGTATATACGTGTATAACGGGCACTCTGTATATACGTGTATAACGGGCACTCTGTATATACGTGTATAACGGGCACTCTGTATATACGTGTATAACGGGCACTCTGTATATACGTGTATAACGGGCACTCTGTATATACGTGTATAACGGGCACTCTGTATATACGTGTATAACGGGCACTCTGTATATACATGTATAACGGGCACTCTGTATATAAGTGTATAACGGCCGCTCCATGGCTACTCCTAGAGACAGGCCATAGAGCGCCATCTAGTGCTCGGACCATACAACACAGTTCTATATTTGCAACCATCTCCAGCAGATAAAAGTAGATTATGGATTGTGAAGGGGGACATTTGGCCAAAATTCAAAGCCCCCTTATTTGTCTTCTGCCAATTTTCGACGTGGTACCCCTTTAGACTTATTGAAAGCATAACTGTAATATTTAGTTTTACTTGCATAAACTTCTAATATTAGATTGCAAGCTCCCGGGGACAAGTAGAGAAGCCTCCCCTGTGCGGAGCGGATTGTACGCGGCGCGGCGTGTACTAGGGGGTCTGAGTGACAGATCACAGGGGCCTCTCACCGGAGGCTGGAGCTGTGGGCGGCAGCTACAAGGATTATTTTTATAGATGTGGCGTGGGCTGCAAACAAGATGATTACGGGTGTTCAGGAAAGGAGAGGACATGGCGGAGACAAGCCAAGGAGCTCGAGCGCCAGCGATTGGACTGATTCACTAAACACTGGATTTGGCTGAAGTTTACCGCCAGAGTAATTAATGTCTTCATTACAATCTTCATTAAGACAATCGGCCTCCCGCGGCTCCCATTGTGTCCGCCTCATTAGCCGCATAAGGGCCTGGAAGGAGAAGCCGAGACGTGGTCAGATACACACAACATCCTCTAGACACCAGGAGAACGACTATTGCTCCTCCGAAAGATAGACAGAGAAGATGTGGAAGCAACAGATAAAATGGCAACATTTATCATTTAATTGCCTGTGTAGTGTGCAGGGGGCACCAGATTCTGGATTTCTGGCGCATGTTCTCCATGAATATGCACTGCTACGACGGAGTGCAACACTTTTTTTTTGTGCACCATTAACATGGGGCATGCGACTCAATTCTGTCAAACTACCCCCTATGTACGAGAGTAAGGACTTTTAAGAAATCAGAATTTTCTACACTCACATTGCTGGAGCCCTTTTCTTGTTTTTCTGTTGTTGGAATAACTACTATAATACTGCCCCCTATGTACAGGAATATAACTACTATAATACTGCCCCCTATGTACAAGAATATAACTACTATAATACTTCCCCCTATGTACAGGAATATAACTACTATAATACTGCCCCCTATGTACAAGAATATAACTACTATAATACTGCCCCCTATGTACAAGAATATAACTACAATAATACTGCCCCCTATGTACAGGAATATAACTACTATAATACTGCCCCCTATGTACAGGAATATAACTACTATAATACTGCCCCCTATGTACAAGAATATAACTACTATAATACTGCCCCCTATGTACAGGAATATAACTACTATAATACTGCCCCCTATGTACAGGAATATAACTACTATAATACTGCCTCCTATGTACAGGAATATAACTACTATAATACTGCCCCCTATGTACAAGAATATAACTACTATAATACTGCCCCCTATGTACAGGAATATAACTACTATAATACTGCCCCCTATGTACAGGAATATAACTACTATAATACTGCCCCCTATGTACAGGAATATAACTACTATAATACTGCCCCCTATGTACAAGAATATAACTACTATAATACTGCCCCCTATGTACAGGAATATAACTACTATAATACTGCCCCCTATGTACAGGAATATAACTACTATAATACTGCCCCCTATGTACAGGGATATAACTACTATAATACTGCCCCCTATGTACAAGAATATAACTACTATAATACTGCCCCCTATGTACAAGAATATAACTACTATAATACTGTACAGGAATATAACTACTATAATACCACCCCCTATGTACAAGAATATAACTACTATAATACTGCCCCCTATGTACAAGAATATAACTACTATAATACTGCCCCCTATGTACAGGAATATAACTACTATAATACTGCCCCCTATGTACAGGAATATAACTACTATAATACTGCCCCCTATGTACAGGAATATAACTACTATAATACTGCCCCCTATGTACAGGAATATAACTACTATAATACTGCCCCCTATGTACAGGAATATAACTACTATAATACTGCTCCCTGTGTACAGGAATATAACTACTATAATACTGCCCCCTATGTACAAGAATATAACTACTATAATACTGCCTCCTATGTACAGGAATATAACTACTATAATACTGCCCCCTATGTACAGGAATATAACTACTATAATACTGCCCCCTATGTACAAGAATATTACTACTATAATACTGCCCCCTATGTACAGGAATATAACTACTATAATACTGCCCCCTATGTACAGGGATATAACTACTATAATACTGCCCCCTATGTACAAGAATATAACTACTATAATACTGCCCCCTATGTACAGGAATATAACTACTATAATACTGCCCCCTATGTACAGGAATATAACTACTATAACACCGCCCCCTATGTACAAGAATATAACTACTATAATACTGCCCCCTATGTACAGGAATATAACTACTATAATACTGCCCCCTATGTACAAGAATATAACTACTATAATACTGCCCCCTATGTACAGGAATATAACTACTATAATACTGCCCCCTATGTACAAGAATATTACTACTATAATACTGCCCCCTATGTACAGGGATATAACTACTATAATACTGCCCCCTATGTACAAGAATATAACTACTATAATACTGCCCCCTATGTACAGGAATATAACTACTATAATACTGCCCCCTATGTACAGGAATATAACTACTATAACACCGCCCCCTATGTACAAGAATATAACTACTATAATACTGCCCCCTATGTACAGGAATATAACTACTATAATACTGCCCCCTATGTACAAGAATATAACTACTATAATACTGCCCCCTATGTACAGGAATATAACTACTATAATACTGCCCCCTATGTACAAGAATATAACTACTATAATACTGCCCCCTATGTACAGGAATATAACTACTATAATACTGCCCCCTATGTACAGGAATATAACTACTATAATACTGCCCCCTATGTACAGGAATATAACTACTATAATACCGCCCCCTATGTACAAGAATATAACTACTATAATACTGCCCCCTATGTACAAGAATATAACTACTATAATACTGCCCCCTATGTACAAGAATATAACTACTATAATACTGCCCCCTATGTACAGGAATATAACTACTATAATACTGCCCCCTATGTACAAGAATATAACTACTATAATACTGCCCCCTATGTACAGGAATATAACTACTATAATACTGCCCCCTATGTACAGGAATATAACTACTATAATACTGCCCCCTATGTACAGGAATATAACTACTATAATACCGCCCCCTATGTACAAGAATATAACTACTATAATACTGCCCCCTATGTACAAGAATATAACTACTATAATACTGCCCCCTATGTACAGGAATATAACTACTATAATACTGCCCCCTATGTACAGGAATATAACTACTATAATACTGCCCTCTATGTACAAGAATATAACTACTATAATACTGCCCCCTATGTACAGGAATATAACTACTATAATACTGCCCCCTATGTACAAGGATATAACTACTATAATACTGCCCCGTATGTACAAGGATATAACTACTATAATACTGCCCCCTATGTACAGGAATATAACTACTATAATACTGCCCCGTATGTACAGGAATATAACTACTATAATACTGCCCCCTATGTACAAGAATATAACTACTATAATACTGCCCCCTATGTACAGGAATATAACTACTATAATACTGCCCCGTATGTACAGGAATATAACTACTACACTATGACATCCTATGACCTTGCAGCCTGCAGTACAGAGCAGTGATGTGTGAAGCTTGCAGCAGTGACAATTGTCTTCAGTGATGATACATTATATATTATCACGGTACATTATTTAGAGGGATGTGTTGAGGCAGTGAAAGTGCAAGGTAATTACATTTCAGTCCCTGCTGCTTCATATTCTTCAATTATTTACTCACAATAGGTAGGATTTAGAAGCACATGCCGCTATTCTTCATACATAAAGTGGACCTGCCATGTGCACATTATACCTCCATACTACTTCATCCTGTGCACTAGGGCCCTGTAGGGTTGCAATACTAGTCACAGTCTATAGCCAGGGGTGGCGCTGCTTCTGCTTGGTTACTAAGTTCTTAGTATCAGTAATGTATGAGATATAGAGCTGCACCCGGGCGGATTGTGACTTGTTTTTTTCTCTCTTTTTAAGAGCGGCGAGGGCCTTTGGAGAATACTTATCACAGACTCATCCGGACAACCAAAACGGATCAGGTAAGAGCCAACTCCACTTATGTAATAAGCGCTTCTTGTTATAAAAAATTCCTTTTCTACTCATGTTGAAAACTTCAATGTAATAATTCAGGGACTGTAAAGAGGCTGAGAGACATATCCTGCTAAATCCTGACTAGAGATGAGCGAACACTAAAATGCTCGGGTACTCGTTATTCGAGACGAACTTTTCCCGATGCTCGAGTGCTCGTCTCGAATAACGAACCCCATTGAAGTCAATGGGAGACTCGAGCATTTTTCAAGGGGACCAAGGCTCTGCACAGGGAAGCTTGGCCAAACACCTGGAAACCTCAGAAAAGGATGGAAACACCACGGAAATGGACAGGAAACAGCAGGGGCAGCATGCATGGATGCCTCTGAGGCTGCCTAATCGCACCATTATGCCAAAATTATGGGCAACAGCATGGCCATGCCAGAGTGACAGAATGAAGCTAGATAGCATCTAAAACATGCAATAATTGACCCTGACACTATAGGGGACGGCATGCAGAGGCAGCGGCAGCAGGCTAGAGAGTGGCATGGCGATATACCCTAAATGGACTCAGGCTTCAAACCAATGGGTGGCAGAGAGGAACCAAAGGAGGTGAGCAAGAAGCGCTCAAATAATATCGCTACATGATAAAAGTTTGCCAGTATATTTTGTGGATTACACAGCAGGGTGGCGACAAAGTTAACATGGAAGCCATGAAAACAACCCAAAATTCTGCCTGACACAGCTCGTTTGATAAGGGGACCATGTATGGAGGCAGTGAACTAGTAGTAGATTAAAGGTGCTGCAGTTAAAACTATGTTAGTTGGATCTTGGCATGGAGCTGGCGCTCCGCTGCCAGGCGAGCTTTCGCCAATCCAAGCCCCTGTCTATAGGCTACTCCCCAAACAGCACTTCTAAGAACCTTTTGTATAAGATCAAGTGTAGTAGCGTTCTTATAAGTTTGGGTTATGGCAGGTGAGGGGAATGTAAACAGATGCGCAAGAAGCGCTGAAATAATATCGGTAAATGATAAAAGTTTGCAAGTATATTTTGTGGATTACACAGCAGGGTGGCGACAAAGTTAACAAGTTTGATGTGGAATGCCCTGTAATAGCTCTTGGGCGGTGTGCCTTTTATCAACTAGGCTCAGCAGTTTGAGCACCGCCTGCTGTCGCTTAGCGACGGCACTGCTGCTGTGCCTAGAGCTACCGACTGATGGCGCCATGCCCACGGATGGTAATTCGGAGGAGGAGGTGGAGGAGGGTTGGGAGGAGGTATAGTAGGCCTTTGAGACCTGGACCGAGGTAGGCCCCGCAATCCTCGGCGTCGGCAGTATATGACCAGCCCCAGGGTCAGACTCGGTCCCAGCCTGCACCAAGTTAAGTGTAGTAGCGTTCTTATAAGTTTGGGATATGGCGGGTGAGGGGAATGTAAACAGATGCGCAAGAAGCGCATGATGCGCATGGAGCTGGCGCTCCGCTGCCAGGCGAGCTTTCGCCAATCCAAGCCCCTGTCTCTAGGCTACTCCCCAAACAGCACTTCTAAGAACCTTTTGTATAAGATCAAGTGTAGTAGCGTTCTTATAAGTTTAGGATATGCCGGGTGAGGGGAATGTAAACAGATGCGCAAGAAGCGCTGAAATAATATTGGTAAATGATAAAAGTTTGCCAGTATATTTTGTGGATAACACAGCAGGGTGGCGACAAAGTTAACAACTTTGATGTGGAATCCATGAAAACAACCCAAATTTCTGCCTGACACACCTCGTTTGATAAAGGGACGATGTATGGAGGCAGCTATATGGATGACTTTTGGAGGTAGCAATGGAGACAACGTGTGGAGGCTGCTATGGAGACAATTTAATTTGGATAGTGCCTGTATGTGGCAGTCCCAAAAATTTTTCAAACCAGAGGAGCAGGTAGGTGGCCCTGCAGTAAAATGGAATAGATTGAGTGCCTGTATGTGGCAGTCCAAAAAAATTTTCAAACCAGAGGAGCAGGTAGGTGGCCCTCCAGAAAAATTGAATAGATTGAGTGCCTGTATGTGGCAGTCCCAAAAATTGTTTAAAACAGAGGACCGGGTAGGTGGCCCTCCAGAAAAATTAAATGCATGAAGTACTATAGCTAGAGCCAGTGGGCCCTGTCAAAAAATAGCCAGTTTCCTCTGCTTTACTGTACAAAGAGGAGGAGAAGGAGGAAAATGAGGAGGAGGAGGAGTGGATCAATTATTCAGGTTGAGCTTCCTTCACCTGGTGGAGATTGGAAATTCTGAGAAATCCAGCCTTTATTCATTTTAATAAGCGTCAGCCTGTCAGCGCTGTCAGTCGACAGGCGTGTACGCTTATCGGTGATGATGCCACCAGCTGCACTGAAAACCCGCTCGGACAAGACGCTAGCGGCAGGGCAGGCAAGAACCTCCAAGGCGTACAGCGCCAGTTCGTGCCACATGTCCAGCTTTGAAACCCAGTAGTTGTAGGGAGCTGTGTGATCATTTAGGACGATGGTATGGTCAGCTACGTACTCCCTCACCATCTTTCTGTAAAGATCAGCCCTACTCTGCCGAGACTGGGGACAGGTGACAGTGTCTTGCTGGGGTGACATAAAGCTGGCAAAAGCCTTGTAAAGCGTACCCTTGCCAGTGCTGGACAAGCTGCCTGCTCGCCTACTCTCCCTCGCTACTTGTCCCGCAGAACTACGCACTCTGCCGCTAGCGCTGTCAGAAGGGAAATACTGTTTCAGCTTGTGCACCAGGGCCTGCTGGTATTCATGCATTCTCACACTCCTTTCCTCTGCAGGGATGAGAGTGGAAAGATTTTGCTTGTACCGTGGGTCCAGGAGAGTGAACACCCAGTAATCGGTGCTGGAATAAATTCTTTGAACGCGAGGGTCACGGGATAGGCAGCCTAGCATGAAATCTGCCATATGCGCCAGAGTCCCAACGCGTAAGAATTCACTCCCCTCACTGGCCTGACTGTCCATTTCCTCCTCCTCCAACTCCTCTTCTTCTGCCCATACACGCTGAACAGTGAAGGACTCAACAATGGTCCCCTCTTGTGTCTCGCCAACATTCTCCTCCTCTTCCTCCTCATCCTCCTCCACCTCCACCTCCTCCGATATGCGCTGAGAAACAGACCTGAGGGTGCTTTGGCTATCAACAAGGGAATCTTCTTCCCCCGTCTCTTGTGACGAGCGCAAAGCTTCCGACTTCATGCTGATCAGAGAGTTTTTCAACAGGCCAAGCAGCGGGATGGTGAGGCTGATGATGGCGGCATCGCCACTGACCATCTGTGTTGACTCCTCAAAGTTACTCAGCACCTGACAGATATCAGACATCCACGTCCACTCCTCATTGTAGACTTGAGGAAGCTGACTGACCTGACTACCAGTTCTGGTGGAAGTTGACATCTGGCAGTCTACAATCGCTCTGCGCTGCTGGTAAACTCTGGATAACATGGTCAGTGTTGAATTCCACCTCGTGGGCACGTCGCACAACAGTCGGTGAGCGGGCAGTTGGAGGCGGCGCTGCGCTGCCCTGAGAGTGGCAGCATCTGGGCTGGACTTCCTGAAATGCGCACAGATGCGGCGCACCTTCGTGAGCAAATCAGACAGATTGGGGTATGTCTTGAGGAAACGCTGAACTATCAGATTTAACACATGGGCCAGGCATGGCACATGTGTCAGTCTGCCTAGTTGCAGAGCCGCCACCAGGTTACAGCCGTTGTCACACACAACCATGCCTGGCTTCAGGTTCAGCGGTGCCAGCCACAGATCAGTCTGCGCCGTGATGCCCTGTAATAGCTCTTGGGCGGTGTGCCTTTTATCGCCTAGGCTCAGCAGTTTGAGCACCGCCTGCTGTCGCTTAGCGACGGCACTGCTGCTGTGCCTAGAGCTACCGACTGATGGCGCCATGCCCACGGATGGTAATTCGGAGGAGGAGGAGGTGGAGGAGGGGTGGGAGGAGGACGAGGCATAGTAGGCCTGAAACACCTGGACCGAGGTAGGCCCCGCAATCCTCGGCGTCGGCAGTATATGACCAGCCGCAGGGTCAGACTCGCTCCCAGCCTCCACCAAGTTAACCCAATGTGCCGTCAGCGATATATAGTGGCCCTGCCCGGCAGCACTCGTCCACGTGTCCGTGGTCAGGTGGACCTTGTCAGAAACGGCGTTGGTCAGGGCACGGATGATGTTGTCTGACACGTGCTGGTGCAGGGCTGGGACGGCACATCGGGAAAAGTAGTGGCGGCTGGGGACCGAATACCGAGGGGCGGCCGCCGCCATGAGGTTGCGAAAGGCCTCGGTCTCTACTAGCCTATAGGGCAGCATCTCCAGGCTAAGCAATCTGGAGATGTGCACATTAAGGGCTTGGGCGTGCGGGTGGGTTGCACTATATTTGCGTTTCCGCTCCAGCGTCTGGGGTATGGAGAGCTGAACGCTGGTGGATGCTGTGGAGGATCGTGGAGGCGACGATGGGGTTTTTGTGGCAGGGTCCTGGGCAGGGGGCTGACTATCAGCTGACACAGGGGAAGGAGCAGTGGTGTGCACGGCCGGAGGTGAACGGGCTTGTTGCCACTGAGTGGGGTGTTTAGCATTCATATGCCTGCGCATACTGGTGGTAGTTAAGCTAGTAGTGGTGGAACCCCTGCTGATCCTGGTTTGGCAAATGTTGCACACCACAGTCCGTCGGTCATCCGGTGTTTCCTTAAAAAACCTCCAGACTTCTGAAGATCTAGCCCTCGCCGCAAGAGCCCTCGCCACGGGAGCTTCACTAGTTGACACATTTGGCGCTGATGCACCAGCTCTGGCCCTGCCTCTCCGTCTGGCCCCACCACTGCCTCTTCCAACCTGTTCTGCTATAGGACTCTCCTCTGTCTCAGAAGCACTGTGTTCACCCGGCCTCTCAACCCAGCTTGGGTCTGTCACCTCATCATCCTCCGATCCCTCAGTCTGCTCCCCCCTCGGACTTCCTGCCCTGACAACAACTTCCCCACTGTCTGACAACCGTGTCTCCTCATCGTCGGACACCTCTTTACACACTTCCACTACGTCAAGAAGGTCATCATCACCCACAGACTGTGACTGGTGGAAAACCTGGGCATCGGAAAATTGCTCAGCAGCAACCGGACAAGTGGTTTGTGACTGTGGGAAGGGTCCAGAAAACAGTTCCTCAGAGTATGCCGGTTCAAATGCCAAATTTTCCTGGGAGGGGGCAGACTGGGGGGGAGGAGGCTGAGGTGCAGGAGCTGGAGAAGTGGCGATTTCGGTGACATGGGTGGACTGCGTGGAAGACTGACTGGTGGACAAATTGCTCGAAGCATTGTCAGCAATCCACGACATCACCTGTTCGCACTGTTCTGGCCTCAACAGTGCTCTACCACGAGTCCCAGTAACTTCAGACATGAACCTAGGGAGTGTAGCTCTGCGGCGTTCCCCTGCTCCCTCATAAGCAGGTGGTGTCTCACCCCGGCCAGGACCACGGCCTCTGACCCCTGCAGTAGTTGGACGCCCACGTCCCCGCCCTCGTCCTCTACCCCTAGCCCTCGGGTTAAACATTTTTAAAATGAGAGTTATAGCTTTAATTTTTTTTTAACTTTTTTTTGTGTTTTTTTTTTTTTTTTTGTGTTTTTGAGTTTTTAAAACCAAACGATGCTATCCTATTGCTATGGCTATTTTCTAGCCAAGTATGAAAGCACACTACTATGCCAGATGAGATGACGCAGAGTTATTAAACAAAATAAACGTAAAATAAAAAAGGACAAATGGCAGACTGTGCCTAATTGAAATCCAACCCCTACTAAATTTTCCCACTTCGGTCTTTGCAATGGATATGTGCGTCACTAAGCGCAAAACACAGCGGTCGCAAGTCTCACTACAAATTGCTCACAATTGGCAAGTACAGCCACCAGCAGATCAACCAGAAATCAAATATATAACGCTACTGTAGGCGTAAGTAAGTCGTTTGGATTCTCCTATGGCTATTTTCTAGCCAAGTATGAAAGCACACTACTATGCCAGATGAGATGACACTGAGTTATTAAACAAAATAAACGTAAAATAAAAAAGGACAAATGGCAGACTGTGCCTAATTGAAATCCAACCCCTACTAAATTTTCCCACTTTGGTGTTTGAGGTGGATATGTGTGTCACTAAGAGCTAAACACAACGGTAGCAAGTCCCCCTGCTAATTCCTCACAAAATGGTACTAGATGCAAATAAAAAAAAAAAAAAAAGTAGAACGTTATTGTAGCCCTAAGAAGGGCTGTTGGGTTCTTTGAGAATCACTCCTGCCTAACAGTAAGCTAATAGAACACCCTAACGCTTTCCCTGACCAGCAGCAGCTCTCTCCCTAGCGGCATCCAGACACAGAATGATCCGAGCAGCGCGGCCAGCGGCTAGTCTATCCCAGGGTCACCTGATCTGGCCAGCCAACCACTGCTATCGACGTGTAAGGGTACCACGTCATGCTGGGTGGAGTGCAGAGTCTCCTGGCTTGTGATTGGCTCTGTTTCTGGCCGCCAAAAAGCAAAACGGCGGGAGCTGCCATTTTCTCGAGCGGGCGAAGTATTCGTCCGAGCAACGAGCAGTTTCGAGTACGCTAATGCTCGACCGAGCATCAAGCTCGGACGAGCATGTTCGCTCATCTCTAATCCTGACCCATCTGTATTCAACCTTGTATCAAGAGAAAGTTGAATAACCTGTTATCATTCAACAGCACATATAGGGGGCAGTATTATAGTAGTTATATTCCTGTACATAGGGGGCAGTATTATAGTAGTTATATTCCTGTACATAGGGGGCAGTATTATAGTAGTTATATTCCTGTACATAGGGGGCAGTATTATAGTAGTTATATTCTTGTACATAGGGGGGCAGTATTATAGTAGTTATATTCCTGTACATAGGGGGCAGTATTATGTACTATTAGTATTGCAGTAGTTATATGTTTGCACATAGGGGGCAGTATTATAGTAGTTATATTCCTGTACATAGGGGGCAGTATTATGTACTATTAGTATTGCAGTAGTTATATGTTTGCACATAGGGGGCAGTATTATGTACTATTAGTATTGCAGTAGTTATATGTTTGCACATAGGGGGCAGTATTATAGCAGTTATATATTTTTTTCCATTTGTTGAATACCCAGGAGATGATTATAAATAATACTGTCACTTTCCATCGTTGTGACTTTTAGTTAATGAGCAATGGGCCCAGAATGTTCAAGGTGACACTGAAGATTGTGACATGCGTTTAGCATCTCTATAACAGCGCAGCAGCTGCCATGTTGTGTTCTCTCATAGCCGTAGTCTGGCAGCTCTTTATACTGTCGCATGTGGCGCTTGATACTCCTACAGGGAGCATCTGTATGTAAAAAAAAACATTTATTGAAACTAATTACATTGATCCGTTTTTCTCATTATCCCACTACCCAGCGGGGTCCCATCCCTACAACCTGCTCATACAGTGATTGAAACAAGTAATTAGGTCTCAGAAAAGTTAATTTGCTCTGCCCTGCGCGCTCTGTACCCCGCACAATAGCCGCGCGTTCTCTCAGGATGGAAACGCACTTTGTTTGTGCTGATGGTTCGCTCTACAAGCCGTAGGGGTGCAAGTACTTGCTGTCACACTGCGGTATGGAAATGCGGAGATCCACAGACATTTGCATCCCGTTATGAAAATGATATGAAGGCTGAGGCTTAGAATTCTCACTTACTGTCACTGTGACCTTGGAGAACTTTTGTCATGGTAGAATAATGCGTTTTGTTGGGAATTTGGGTTTTTATGGAATGCAATTGTCTTGGCACCTGTGGAAGTGACCTGTGATGCCAGGAAAAAGGCATTTATCTAAAGAAAGGGGGGAAACGTGAGGCGGCCAAGTCTACACAAAGGCAGGATATCATGTGCAATGATCTTATAGGGGGCAGCAGACTTGGATGAGTTACTGTCATCTTCAGGTGGAGTCAGCGAGAAACAAAATATCTGATCTAGAAATATCATCAATTGTGTTTAGGTCCTGGGAGAGAAGCCAGGAAGGAGCGAATGCGTTGTGCGAGAGATTACAAACTTGAAAACAAAATATAAGGTTTTGTGAAATATGGTTATCAGCGTGTCCCTGTCCTGTACCCCCAGTGTCAGCGTGTCCCTGTCCTGTCCCCCGAGTGTCAGCGTGTCCCTGTCCTGTCCCCCCAGTGTCAGCGTGTCCCTGTCCTGTCCCCCCAGTGTCAGCGTGTCCCTGTCCTGTCCCCCCAGTGTCAGCGTGTCCCTGTCCTGTCCCCCCAGTGTCAGCGTGTCCCTGTCCTGTCCCCCCAGTGTCAGCGTGTCCCTGTCCTGTCCCCCCAGTGTCAGCGTGTCCCTGTCCTGTCCCCCCAGTGTCAGCGTGTCCCTGTCCTGTCCCCCCAGTGTCAGCGTGTCCCTGTCCTGTCCCCCCAGTGTCAGCGTGTCCCTGTCCTGTCCCCCCAGTGTCAGCGTGTCCCTGTCCTGTCCCCCCAGTGTCAGCGTGTCCCTGTCCTGTCCCCCCAGTGTCAGCGTGTCCCTGTCCTGTCCCCCCAGTGTCAGCGTGTCCCTGTCCTGTCCCCCCAGTGTCAGCGTGTCCCTGTCCTGTCCCCCCAGTGTCAGCGTGTCCCTGTCCTGTCCCCCCAGTGTCAGCGTGTCCCTGTCCTGTCCCCCCAGTGTCAGCGTGTCCCTGTCCTGTCCCCCCAGTGTCAGCGTGTCCCTGTCCTGTCCCCCCAAGTGTCAGCGTGTCCCTGTCCTGTCCCCCAAGTGTCAGCGTGTCCCTGTCCTGTCCCCCCAAGTGTCAGCGTGTTCCTGTCCTGTCCCCCCAAGTGTCAGAGTGTCACTGTCCTGTCCCCCAAGTGTCAGCGTGTCCCTGTCCTGTCCCCCCCAAGTGTCAGCGTGTCCCTGTCCTGTCCCCCAAGTGTCAGCGTGTCCCTGTCCTGTCCCCCCAAGTGTCAGCGTGTCTCTGTCCTGTCCCCCAAGTGTCAGCGTGTCCCTGTCCTGTCCCCCAAGTGTCAGCGTGTCCCTGTCCCCCAAGTGTCACCGTGTCCCTGTCCTGTCCCCCAAGTATCAGCGTGTCCCTGTCCTGTCCCCCAAGTGTCAGCGTGTCCCTGTCCTGTCCCCCAAGTGTCAGCGTGTCCCTGTCCTGTCCCCCCAAGTGTCAGCGTGTCCCTGTCCTGTCCCCCCAAGTGTCAGCGTGTCCCTGTCCTGTCCCCCAAGTGTCAGCGTGTCCCTGTCCGGTCCCCCCAAGTGTCAGCGTGTCCCTGTCCTGTCCCCCCAAGTGTCAGCGTGTCCCTGTCCTGTCCCCCAGGTGTCAGCGTGTCCCTGTCCTGTCCCCCAAGTGTCAGCGTGTCCCTGTCCTGTCCCCCCAAGTGTCAGCGTGTCCCTGTCCTGTCCCCCAAGTGTCAGCGTGTCCCTGTCCTGTCCCCCCAAGTGTCAGCATATTCCGGTCCTGTCCCCCAAGTGTCAGCGTGTCTATGACCTCCCAGTGTTATGCTGTCCCCTGTCTTCTATGTTGGATTTCTGGGCTCATGAAGCATTATCCACTCTCCCATCCCCCATGTATTATTGTGTCATTGTCCTGTCGCCCATTTGTTAGTTACACTCTGTGACCTTTCTTCACTAGTGTTGTTATGTCACAATCCTGTCCTCCTCCTAATAGAGTAAATCTCTCCATCCATTCTTGGCGATGCCGTCCTTCTATAATAGAGTTTCTGACCTTTGAACCCTTATACACACAATATCCCCGGCCGTGCTGCCGCTAGGAGTTAACACTTGTCCTGTAACAATGGACCAGTCCTTCTACGGAGGAAAACATCATCTCGGCTTTTAGCAGTTTCTCCCATGATTTCTCACATAATGGAGATTGTCTTTCCCTCTGGAGATGTGGAACACTGAACAGAATCTGGATTTAATTATTGGCAGCCAAGTTTTAATTAACTGAGCTCCAGCCTTGTGTCCTACAAGCTGCTTCTGTGTATTCAGCAATGGCGTCACTGGAGGCTGCGCCATTGTATTCCCCCCCCACACTGGAGGCCGCGCCATTGTATCCCTCCCCCACACACTGGAGGCCGCGCCATTGTATCCCTCCCCCACACACTGGAGGCCGCGCCATTGTATCCCTCCCCCCGCACACTGGAGGCCGCGCCATTGTATCCCTCCCCCCGCACACTGGAGGCCGCGCCATTGTATCCCCCCCCCGCACACTGGAGGCCGCGCCATTGTATCCCTCCCCCCGCACACTGGAGGCCGCGCCATTGTATCCCTCCCCCCGCACACTGGAGGCCGCGCCATTGTATCCCTCCCCCCGCACACTGGAGGCCGCGCCATTGTATCCCTCCCCCCGCACACTGGAGGCCGCGCCATTGTATCCCTCCCCCCGCACACTGGAGGCCGCGCCATTGTATCCCTCCCCCCGCACACTGGAGGCCGCGCCATTGTATCCCTCCCCCCGCACACTGGAGGCCGCGCCATTGTATCCCTCCCCCCGCACACTGGAGGCCGCGCCATTGTATCCCTCCCCCCGCACACTGGAGGCCGCGCCATTGTATCCCCCCCACACACTGGAGGCCGCGCCATTGTATCCCCCCCACACACTGGAGGCCGCGCCATTGTATCCCCCCCACACACTGGAGGCCGCGCCATTGTATCCCCCCCCACACACTGGAGGCCGCGCCATTGTATCCCCCCCCACACACTGGAGGCCGCGCCATTGTATCCCCCCCACACACTGGAGGCCGCGCCATTGTATCCCCCCCACACACTGGAGGCCGCGCCATTGTATCCCCCCCACACACTGGAGGCCGCGCCATTGTATCCCCCCCACACACTGGAGGCCGTGCCATTGTATCCCCCCCACACACTGGAGGCCGCGCCATTGTATCCCCCCCACACACTGGAGGCCGCGCCATTGTATCCCCCCCACACACTGGAGGCCGCGCCATTGTATCCCCCCCACACACTGAAGGCCACGCCATTGTATCCCCCTCACACTGGAGGCCGCGCCATTGTATCCCCCCCACACAGTGGAGGCCGCGCCATTGTATCCCCCCACACACTGGAGGCCGCGCCATTGTATCCCCCCCACACACTGAAGGCCACGCCATTGTATCCCCCTCACACTGGAGGCTGCGCCATTGTATCCCCCCCACACAGTGGAGGCCGCGCCATTGTATCCCCCCACACACTGGAGGCTGCGCCATTGTATCCCCCTCACACTGGAGGCTGCGCCGTTGTATTTATGGTGTAATAGTAACTACACCTACTCATGTGAGACATTGGAGTTTTCCTATGAAAAAAAAGGTTCAAACAAAAAGTAGTTCAGACCTAAATCCAGCCCTGGATCATGATCTATCACAGCGTCAGTATACAGGACTTCAGACCAGAATACATGTATAATATATTATGTATATACACACTCAATGACCCTCACCCAATGTAATCTCTGAATCCTCCTCCATCTCCTTGTTTCTGCAGACCATCTCCTCGTCCAAGAAGATTCCCCGGAGATGCTCCAGGCTTCTCAGAACAAGCGTCGCCTCTCTGCCATCTCAGACAGCAAATTGGAAAGAAGTTTCTCTGAGGAGCGCGGGGAGAAGTTGACCAGTGAAGGACCAAAGCCTCGTGTCTATACCATCTCCGGAGAGAGGCCAATGTTGTCCGACCACGAGAGCGACAGCATGGAGCTGGTGGTGATGAAGAGCGGGCAGGACGAAAGGCATCACCACCATCACTCCCATCATCATCATCATCATCATCACCATCCTCTGCAAAACTCAGGCAGCGCTCACAACATCACAAGGCCTTGTAAAAGTTGGTCAGGAAGCCGACAGAACTCCAAAGAGTGCCCAAACTGTGCCAAACTCAGCGTGCCGGCACAGCACTCATTCGATCTAGAGCAACATCAAGCCAATGAGTCTGGATGGCGCAAGAAGAAGCTGGAGCGCATGTACAGCATCGATAGAGTATCTGGTGAGAGCCAGGGCCCTGGGGGTCCAGACTCCAGAGGAAGGGTCCTGCCCAGACTTCAGAGGGGAAAAGGGGGGGGGGGAGTTGTGGAGTTTGTGGAAACCCATCTACCTTTGCACCCCTATAGCTACACTGCAGGGATAGGATAGCGCAGGTACATTGACATATACAATGTATAATTTGATTCTTTTTTCCCCCTTTTGGGCAGATGATGTTCCCATTCGGACCTGGTTCCCCAAGGAAAACCTTTTTACCTTTCAGACTGCCACCACAACTATGCAAGCGTGAGTACAGATCCCCTTGTCCTAGCGTCACTGACCCCATCATTTCTATGCAGGTTTATTCTCCTGAGCGCAGAACAATCCTAGGACCCCCCCCATTGCTCGCTAACAATAACATTACAGCAATGGCTATGACTTGGCTGCAGGCGTTCTCACATCCACCTGTGTCTGGACCAGTGAGCTGACACTGAGGTTTAATTCATGTGCTGATCTATGGATCCTGACAGAATGAGACTATCCTGCTCCTGTAGATAAACCTGCCGCGTCAGCATCTCCTTCCCCCTGCGCCACCTGACAAGGATTAATATCCCCAGACTTTCCGCTTTTGCAACTCTAACAAAGGCGAATCTCTCAGGACAGTCAGCAAAGTGGAGTTTTACCCTCATTATACCAATAATTTACAGAAACACAATATGGCTCCGGCCCAGGAAACCGCAGGAGGGTGCAAAATCTGCATAGAGTATAATACCAACACCGCAGGGATATTCAGTGTCCATAGCAATGTGTAGCGGCCATATAATGCGGGGCAGTGTGTAGCCACCATCTATCTGCTTGTATTATTGTTCCTCATCACTTATTGTGACTTTTCTCTTCTTCCTCTCCGCTGTCTGTGATCAGAATCTCGTAAGTATCCACTGAATGCACCTCCTGTGTCTTGTACGGATAGACGCAGCTGCGCATCCATCCGCTCTGTGCATGCACCTGTGGTTATCGTGGAATTGCATGATGTGTTTGTATCGATCCCATACGTCATGTAGATGGACATTGCTGTTACATCCAATTACAGAAACAACTGAGCTCATTGGGATTATTGATAAAGACAAAAGACCAGAGGGAAACTCCAATCACTCTGTACTCAGGGGATATATAGTGTCTGGTCACAGGACTGCATCTTATGTCAGCACAATCATCATCCGGCTTGTACATAGGGGGCAGTATTATAGTAGTTATATTCCTGTACATAGGGGGCAGTATTATAGTAGTTATATTCCTGTACATAGGGAGCAGTATTATAGTAGTTATATTCCTGTACATAGGGACAGTATTATAGTAGTTATATTCTTGTACATAGGGGGCAGTATTATAGTAGTTATATTCCTGTACATAGAGGGCAGTATTATAGTAGTTATATTCTTGTACATAGGGGGCGGTATTATAGTAGTTATATTCTTGTACATAGGGGGCAGTATTATAGTAGTTATATTCTTGTACATAGAGGGCAGTATTATAGTAGTTATATTCCTGTACATAGGGGGCAGTATTATAGTAGTTATATTCCTGTACATAGAGGGCAGTATTATAGTAGTTATATTCTTGTACATAGGGGGCGGTATTATAGTAGTTCTATTCCTGTACATAGGGGGCAGTATTATAGTAGTTCTATTCCTGTACATAGGGGGCAGTATTATAGTAGTTCTATTCCTGTATATAAGGGGCAGTATTATACTAGTTATATTCTTGTATATAGGGGGCAGTATCATACTAGTTATATTCTTGTACATAGGGGGCAGTATTATAGTAGTTGTATTCTTGTACATAGGGAGCAGTATTATAGTAGTTATATTCTTGTACATAGGGGGCAGTATTCTAGTATATACATTCTTGTACATAGGGGCAGTATTATAGTAGGTATATACCTGTACATAGGAGTAATTATTAGTTATGCTCTTGTACACAGTCTTATAATATAGTTTTGTTAATGATGGTTGTTGTAGTAGCTATGTAGCCACAATCTGTGTGATATAGTGGTAACATTTCTATGTAGAATATGCAGTAATATGGATAACCTCTGTCATGTTGTGATATACAGTCACTGTATGGTTTCCCAATACACATGTGCATGAGGCACCAAGCATACGATCACGGTGTCACTGTAGGGGTATCCTGTATCCTTATAACGTATATGGGTGGTCACTGTGCTCCTGGATTTTGGTCTGGCTGTGATCCCGGGTCTATGTTGTCTCCATCTCTCGCCTGTGTGTGGTCAGAGCACGGCTTCTGCCTCTGTCCTGTCTGTTCCTGTGGTTTGTCGCCTGACCTGGACATGGTGTGCTACTGTATTGGCTTGGTTTAGTTACTGACATACACCGGTTTCTCAGGGCCTTCCGGGGTTATGCCGAGAGGAAAAGACGGAAACGAGAGAATGACTCTGCAGCTGTTATACAGAGGTAGGGCGAGCTCCTAGTATGCTGCATGCCTAAACCCTGAAGGTCCGTGTGACCTGGACCCAGGGGAGGATCATAGTATTCATGTGTATAAGCTCCATCACTATCAAGACTGCACTGGGTGGTTAGAAAGACAAGTGAATGATAGCACCAACACATTCCACCATGTAGTACAGCTGAGAATACATCCTATAGATTTTTTCGATTACACAAAGTAAAATATAGATCACAAGTTTCCCTGTTGCTGCTTCATTGCAGTTATCAAGCGGCTTCACAGCACAGAACGCGTTCATCTTCCTGTCATTCCCTTCAGTGTTTATAAAGGGGGTGTTCAAGTGGAAAATCTCCCTGCTGTTCCCTTCAGGAACATGTAATGTGAAGGCATCCATTCCTGACAGCCACGGCGCGGGGTCCTGATCGCAGCGGTGCCACGTGCCACGTGAAGGAGAGGGGGCAACAAGGCAGCTGCTTCACCAGGTCCTGCGTGACAAGGCATCATGTACCGATGGATTAAGCCATGCCTTGTCTCTTCTTCTCCTAGAGGGAGACACAACGGGTCACTCCATGCTGGGACTTGTAGTGCTAGGATTTTTAGCACACCTCCACAAAATTATGTATTGATACTTTGTCTACAGAATTAATTTCGGATTGATTGTGGTCCGACACTGAGCACCCCTATAGATACACTTTTTTCAGCACCGGATACTCCGTATAGAACAGGATGCAGACAGTGCCGTTCTCTGTGTAGTGGTCAAAGCAGGGTACTGCAGATGAGCTCCTATAACTCTTGTATAAACTCCAGGTCATCAGCAGTTACTACATTATGTATCATACAGGGACCTGGCCGTTACACCTGCGGACACTGCCAGACCAAAATTCAGTGGGTGACTGCTTGTACAATATTGACACATACACTGCAGATTTAAAGGAACACTCCAGGCTGTGCAAGTAAAGGGGCGGCACATGAGTTTTCTTCTGTCCCACCTATGTAGAGCCTAGAACATTCCTTTAAACTGGACTTGAATGACCTTCTGGCTGTGTATAGATTTTATAGCTGCTGATCCTCCCTCGATACTTGTAATAAAACCGCTGGCCTTGGCAAAGTTGTGGAGCAGACCCCTCCTCATGCCCGGGAGTCCTGCAGTTTTATTCCAGTCTTTAATCACAGCCCAGCGGCCAGGGGCGGCTTAATAACCAGATTTCTTCCGCAGTATACAGACTCTGCTAGATTCTCGCTTAGGTTCTCTTCTCTTCTTTTCCCGTAGGAATTTCCGCAAACACTTACGGATGGTGGGAAGCCGGAGGATGAAAGCACAAAGTAAGAACCAGGGAAATTTCCCCCGGATAGGGGTATTTATAGACTTTCATATAGGAATTCCCTGGTGTGGGAGGAGGTCATGCACTTATTCGTGTAGCATGGTGATGCAGGTTTTACAGACGTATGGAAGTATAGCTGGTGCCGCAGCAGTTGTGTAATACAGGAGGTAAAACACATCATGGTCGTCCATCAATGACCCCCGGAGGGCTGACGTATGGAAGTATAGCTGGGAATATTTCGAATATTTCAGTTTCCAAATTTTTAATGCTGCGACGCGAGTTCACTGAAAAGTCACCCAGGGGCCTATTGATACCTGGAGCCGACACCAGTTGTGTAGTACAGCAGGACCACTGTTCCTTGCGAGGTATATTTAATGTGTATAAACTGCTCTGTATAAACAATAAGAGGGCAGAAGGACCTCAGCTCAACCAGCAATCGCATTTTCACTACACAATAGTTTCCACCAGAGTGGTCTGGGAGCAGGGTGTCCTCGTCCGACTACTGAGAACACATGCACCCTCAGCCAAACACTTACTGGGGTTTATTGCTGCTGCACCTGATGTCTTTGCATTGCTTTAGGAAAGACAAGGAAGTATACACCAGCTTTGATGGGTGCAGACCTTGGGCACATGCACATTTAATATGATTTGGGGCACTAAACCACCAGAGCACAAGGACCTATGGATGGTTTGGTTTTCCAAATAGCCCTGACAGGTTCCATTTAAATCCTAATGGAGAAGCAGGCTGGAGAGCAGCTGGGATAAGCACTTTGTGACAAGTTAGCGGGATAAGAAGATGCTCTCATTTATACTCATTAGTAAAGCCGCTGCCTCCGCTCTGCTTGATATTTGTAGCCTTCGCTGACCGCAGAGAAAGAAGCTTCAGCCGGTCCTGGAGCGATCCCACCCCAGTCAAAGCCGACTCCATTCATGACTCCAGAGAAAGTGAGTACCAAGAAAATGTTACACAACCTAGTGGTGGCCGCTACGAGGAAGCCTGCGGCGGGGCCTGGAACCTCCACTGACCTGTACGGATCATTACCCCCTTAGGCCATGATCTGCAGAACTCCTGCACCGCTCTGGATGAAGAATGTGAGGATCTGAACTGGGAAGCCGAAAGAGAAATGGAAGTCATGTCCTGCGAGGGAGAAGATTTCATTCCACCCAAGATCATGGTAGGAATTGTGTATATTGTATATGATCTGGGACCCCATCATCCTCCAGCCATACTTATATTATCAGTGAAATGACCATTCTCCAGCATCTAATCCTATGGAAACAAAGCAACGATCAGAATTAGATTCTTCGTGAAACGAGTTTGAAACCAGTACCACAGCATCTACACGTCCTACAGATCTGGTGTATGGAAGGGGATATAAGGAGGTGTAACCCCACATAACCTGGGGCGTCCATATACACGTCCAGTCCAGTGATCAGGTTTTTCTTTCTATCCGCAGCTAATATCATCCAAAGTTCCTAAAGCAGAATATATCCCGACTATAATCCGGAGAGATGACCCCTCCATCATCCCCATTCTCTATGTAAGACATCTATATGGTGTCATGTATATACACTCCACACCCTGTATATCGTATATGAAGCTAATCCTGTCCTCACTCTCCTTCTAGGATCATGAACATGCGACATTTGATGACATCTTAGGTAGGTTCTATACAATAGCTTCATCTGATGATATGCAGAATCTGTGCATTGTTTCTGAGATCGCCTGTTTGTGCGTCTTGTAGCGTCCCAGTTATAATTTGATGATAAGTTAATGTGACATCCCATTTCTCAGGACTCATTATACACTCGGGTCAGGGAGATGCAGTACATAACAATATTTGTTACATTGTATCTATTCCTGTTTGTAACGTTGTTTTCCCTTCTTCCAGAGGAGATTGAGAAGAAGCTGAATGTATATCGGAAGGGCTGCAAGATCTGGGAGATGCTGATCTTCTGCCAGGTAAGTGACTGCTGTAAGGTAAAGGGCTCTAGATGCCCCTGGCCAGGTGTGGGGTTTCTTGTTGGCGCCCCCTAGTGCTGCAGTGCCAGTTTCTCTCGGCTCAGCTGTGTCATCGCTCTCCCTCTCACCGCTTTGGTCTTCTTTATAGGGGGGACCCGGCTACCTCTACCTTTTGAAGAATAAAGTTGCTACTTTTGCCAAAGTGGAGAAGGAGGAAGATCTAATTCTGTAAGTTCTCTACAGGAGAAGTCCCCATAAGCTTCTTATACTATGGAAATGTTGTGCTGCCATTATCATTCTCAATCCTCCGTAAAATCCTGAAGTCCTGAATAATTGATCCCCAGATCCCAGCACCTCATTTATTCTCACAGTGCAGAGAGCTCTCCCCGGGATACATGTATACAGATCAGTGACGTAGGAGAGATGCATCAATAATTCATCCGATGCATGAAACCTGACAATTGTTATATATTCCATATATATTCATATATACATTGTAGCCTACCACAGTATACTGTGTGATGTATAAATGCTGCACACTTCTGATAGAAATGGAAATCAACACATAGCGAGTGTATCATTACACACCAAACACAATGACACCCTATAACCTCAATGTAAACCCATCTGGTACAGGTTATACCAGCTGTACATATATCATTATATACAGGAGATCCCCAGGTTATACCGGCTGTACATATATCACTATATACAGGAGATCCCCAGGTTATACCGGCTGTACATATATCACTATATACAGGAGATCCCCAGGTTATACCGGCTGTACATATATCACTATATACAGGAGATCCCCAGGTTATACCAGCTGTACATGTATCATTATATACAGGAGATCCCCAGGTTATACCAGCTGTACATGTATCATTATATACAGGAGATCCCCAGGTTATACCAGCTGTACATATATCATTATATACAGGAGATCCCCAGGTTATACCAGCTGTACATATAGCATTATATACAGGAGATCACCAGGTTATACCGGCTGTACATATATCATTATATACAGGAGATCCCCAGGTTATACCAGTTGTACATATATCATTATATACAGGAGATCCCCAGGTTATAGCGGCTGTACATATATCATTATATACAGGAGATCCCCAGGTTATAGCGGCTGTACATATATCATTATATACAGGGGATCCCCAGGTTATACCGGCTGTACATATATCATTATATACAGGAGATCCCCAGGTTATATCAGCATGCATTATCAGTATATACAGGAGATCCCCAGGTTATACCAGCTGTACATATATCAGTATATACAGGAGATCCCCAGGTTATACCGGCTGTACATATATCATTATATACAGGAGATCCCCAGGTTATACTGGCTGTACATATATCATTATATACAGGAGATCCCCAGGTTATACCGGCTGTACATATATCATTATATACAGGAGATCCCCAGGTTATATCAGCTGTACATATATCATTATATACAGGAGATCCCCAGGTTATATCAGCTGTACATATATCATTATATACAGGAGATCCCCAGGTTATATCAGCTGTACATATATCATTATATACAGGAGATCCCCAGGTTATATCAGCATGCATTATCAGTATATACAGGAGATCCCCAGGTTATACCAGCTGTACATATATCAGTATATACAGGAGATCCCCAGGTTATACCGGCTGTACATATATCATTATATACAGGAGATCCCCAGGTTATACCAGCTGTACATATATCAGTATATACAGGAGATCCCCAGGTTATACCAGCTGTACATATATCAGTATATACAGGAGATCCCCAGGTTATACTGGCTGTACATATATCATTATATACAGGAGATCCCCAGGTTATATCAGCTGTACATATATCATTATATACAGGAGATCCCCAGGTTATATCGGCTGTACATATATCAGTATATACAGGAGATCCCCAGGTTATAGCGGCTGTACATATATCATTATATACAGGAGATCCCCAGGTTATATCAGCATGCATTATCAGTATATACAGGAGATCCCCAGGTTATACCAGCTGTACATATATCAGTATATACAGGAGATCCCCAGGTTATACCGGCTGTACATATATCATTATATACAGGAGATCCCCAGGTTATACTGGCTGTACATATATCATTATATACAGGAGATCCCCAGGTTATACCGGCTGTACATATATCATTATATACAGGAGATCCCCAGGTTATATCAGCATGCATTATCAGTATATACAGGAGATCCCCAGGTTATACCAGCTGTACATATATCAGTATATACAGGAGATCCCCAGGTTATACCGGCTGTACATATATCATTATATACAGGAGATCCCCAGGTTATACCGGCTGTACATATATCATTATATACAGGAGATCCCAGGTTATACCGGCTGTACATATATCATTATATACAGGAGATCCCCAGGTTATACCGGCTGTACATATATCGTTATATACAGGAGATCCCCAGGTTATACCAGCTGTACATATATCATTATATACAGGAGATCCCCAGGTTATACCGGCTGTACATATATCATTATATACAGGAGATCCCCAGGTTATATCAGCATGCATTATCAGTATATACAGGAGATCCCCAGGTTATACCAGCTGTACATATATCAGTATATACAGGAGATCCCCAGGTTATACCGGCTGTACATATATCATTATATACAGGAGATCCCCAGGTTATACCGGCTGTACATATATCATTATATACAGGAGATCCCAGGTTATACCGGCTGTACATATATCATTATATACAGGAGATCCCCAGGTTATACCGGCTGTACATATATCGTTATATACAGGAGATCCCCAGGTTATACCAGCTGTACATATATCATTATATACAGGAGATCCCCAGGTTATACCGGCTGTACATATATCATTATATACAGGAGATCCCCAGGTTATATCAGCATGCATTATCAGTATATACATGATCTGTGCTGTATCTATAGGTGGTCGTCATTATATCATTCTATTATTCCTAGGTTTTGGAAAAAACTGAGCAAGTTAATGAGCAAAATCAATCCTGAACCCAACATGATTAATATTATGGGGTGCTATGTGCTGGGGAACCCCAATGGTGAAAAGGTAAGAGCTCCTGATACATTGTAGCGGGATGTCTGCTGGGATATGGAATGAAGGCTTCTCCCTGTAGTCTTGCTGGAAACAGTAATAATTTCTGAGCAGTCATGGTGGCTCAGTGAGCTCGTATATGTGAAGGATTGGTCTCTGTACTCATCATGTCACTTTGTCCTCTCAGCTATTCCAGAATCTGAAGAACCTTATGAGTCCTCATCGAATTGAATTCAAGTCCCCCCTTGAGTTATCTGCACAAGGTAAGTGTAGCAGTACTTCAGATATCACATGACAATCTACAGCATTGGGTGGCTTAGTAATTGGGCCCTGAGCCCTATGATAATATACAGAAAAAAAAGAGACTCAGTAATTACATGTCACCATTAAACCACCCACCTGAAGCCGAATGACAATATACAGGGGTGAGTGGCTCAGTGATTACATGTCACCATTAAACCACCCACCTGAAGCCGAATGACAATATACAGGGGTGAGTGGCTCAGTGATTACATGTCACCATTAAACCACCCACCTGAAGCCGAATGACAATATACAGGGGTGAGTGGCTCAGTGATTACATGTCACCATTAAACCACCCACCTGAAGCCCAATGACAATATACAGGGGTGAGTGGCTCAGTGATTACATGTCACCATTAAACCACCCACCTGAAGCCCAATGACAATATACAGGGGTGAGTGGCTCAGTGATTACATGTCACCATTAAACCACCCACCTGAAGCCGAATGACAATATACACGGGTGAGTGGGTCAGTGATTACATGTCACCATTAAACCACCCACCTGAAGCCGAATGACAATATACAGGGGTGAGTGGCTCAGTGATTACATGTCACCATTAAACCACCCACCTGAAGCCGAATGACAATATACACGGGTGAGTGGCTCAGTGATTACATGTCACCATTAAACCACCCACCTGAAGCCGAATGACAATATACACGGGTGAGTGGCTCAGTGATTACATGTCACCATTAAACCATCCACCTGAAGCCGAATGACAATATACAGGGGTGAGTGGCTCAGTGATTACATGTCACCATTAAACCACCCACCTGAAGCCGAATGACAATATACAGGGGTGAGTGGCTCAGTGATTACATGTTCGCTGCGAGGCTAACAGATATGATGACCATTGATTACAAGTCACCTGTAGCCCTTACACAAACCCCATAATAATCTACAGAGTGGCTCACTAATTATATGTCTGCTATAAGCCCCGAACTGTGAACCCCATGACAACATACAGCAACGAGTGCTTCACTGATTACATGCCCCTGTAACACCCCTATCCAAAGCCCCATGACAATATACAGAGGAAAGTGGCTCAGTGATTACATATCCCCTTAAGCCATCTGCCTAAAGCCCCATGACATTCTACAGTGGAGAGTGGCTCAGTGATTACATGTCCCCTGTGAGCCCCCCACCCTCAGTCCAATGACAATATACAGTGGTGAGTGGCTCAGTGATTACATGTCCCCTGTAAGCCCCCCACCCTCAGTCCAATGACAATATGCAGTGGTGAGTGGCTCAGTGAGTACATGTCCCCTGTGAGCCCCCATATTACACATTGGAGAGTGGCTCAGTGATTACATGCAGCATCACAGGGGCAGCTGCTCATTGTTTTCATTTCCTCTCCAGATAATTAGCGCTCCTTGATTAGATCTCCCCGGAGTTAGCGGGATCGGTCATGCTGTCCAGACTTGTCACTGTCTTGGCAGATTCCGAGCGGCTTCTGGAAATATTTCAAGTTCTGCCAATTTGTCCATAAGATGATAATTACAGAGCGTTCACACAGAAGATTATCCTCATCTCATTGTCACATAAATAGGAGCGGATAGAGGCTGCTGGTTATAAATCTCCCCCGGGGGCCGGGGTTTTACAGTCTGGTCTCCTCCTTAATATCAGTAGGGGGGGGGGGAATAATAAGATGTATCCTATACAGATACAAGGCCAAGGTGTACAGCCCCATTATTGGGGTCTCAGCACTGGGGTCGGGCTGCTCGTCTGCACAGACAATTCTCACATTGTTTCTCTTCCATTTCCAGGAAAGCAATTAATTGAAAAGTTTTTTGATTTCCGACTGTATCGTCTCTGGAAGACGCGACAACACTCCAAGCTGCTGGACTACGATGACATTTTGTGAACCTAGGACCACGCTGACGTGTGAGGAGCACTTTTTTGCTGATTTCCAGGGGGGCTGAAAGAGTCTACTGGGATCTTCCCCCCCACAAAAGGTGGAGAATGGAGGACGGGGGAGCATGGAAGAGGTTGGAAGAGGCCAATGATGGCTGCCGGAGCTTACGGAAGGAGTTGGCTTGAAAAGTTTGCGCTGGAAGATTTAGCTTGTAGAGAAACGGAGAACGAGAAGACGTCTTCATTCTGAGCTTCACTAATTCAGGGCAAACACTAAACCAAGAATCGCCGAGGGGGGGGGGTCTTCATCCAGGGCCCCTTCAAGACTTAAGCTCAGGTTTTATATTAAGACAATAACACTTCTTGCACTGGAGAGCAAGGATCCCATCGAGCCTTCAACACCCACAGAGAACTTTTTGTAGCAAAACCCAGGGGACTTTTCTACTTCACAGGACGGAGGAGAAGTATCAGTGATGGATATATCTATATAGAACATATACGTATATATCTTCGTAGGGTTTTTTTTAGATTATATACGTGGGTTGACTTAGACTTTAAGTGCAATTTCTTTTTAAACAAGCAAATAGCGTATTTAATTGTTGAACATGGTGTGTGAGGCGTCCGGGGGCGCGGGAGGCTTTAGTGCGACCACATCTCTTTGTAGACGTATAGATCACCAGCAATCATGTGTTGTTACCCTCCTCGCACCCTCACGCGCATCGTCTTGTGTCACACACGGATATAAATCGCATTTACACGTCTTCTCGGATCGGGTTGACCCGGTCACTTAGCACTTTTTTTTTTTTTGCAATATATCGATATTATAGATAGTATGTGAACATAGTAGACCAATAGAAATCTATGTACAGTATACAACTGATATACATATTATATATACTAGGGGAGAGAGCCATTGTCTAGACACTATTACGCGGGTTGTGGCGCCCTCTGCTGGCCTGGTGTGTACGGGCATCCTGTTACCTAGTGTTTGTCATTCTGGGTGGGGGGGAAATAACTAATAGGTATATTGCTGCATTTTATACTCTCTATATCTATAGAATTGTGTCATTCGCTGGTCTAGACCCAGGTTTTTGATTGATTTTGGGTCTTGAGTAAGCGAAGGTTACATATTTAATCACTGATGTTACATGTCTGACAACTCGCATATAAAACGTGTCCTGGCGCAGTTAATTCTGAGTCTTAAAAATTTTCGAGTTCAGGATTTCTTCTGCGATTGGCTCTCCAGCATTGATATAACCCAGTATGTCCTCAGAACCTGTAGAATTCTGTAAAAGTAATAATTTTGTATATAGACTATATACATGTATAGACACACAGTGCTGTGTAAGTAAAGCAGGTCAATACCCAGGTTTTTATGAAGCTGCTGATCCCACATACACTGCAGACTAAGGGGGCTGCTAGATTGAACCCCCTTTTTCTGTAAGCTGATAACATTGTAGCCAATGAATCATTTCACATTGCATTGAAAGGTGATCTACTAAGGGAAGGTCCTGACTACAGTCTTCTCAGGAGGTTACACTGTATATTGCCTGATGCACGGGCACTTAGTGCAATTCCTTCATGTCTCCACTAGGAGGGGCAGTTATTACCCTACATATAATGAAGACTTCATAATTACACAAATTGTTACGTTAAAATGCACAGCTACAACATATGGGGAGGTTTCGGAAAATTAAAATTTTTACATTCAAAATTAAAAAAAAAAAAGTTGCAGAAAGTTACCCATGGTTCACGTTACCTTTGGTGTCACGTCAGGACCCCTTCAGTGGATTGTGCGGGGATATGACTGCAATATGTGATCATAGAAGCCACTGCCAGTCCTCGGACGTGGCTCACAGCTCAGGATCGGCTTCAGTGCTGACGACACCTGGGGGATATGATTGATTCATTTACTGACGGCTCCATTACTGCAGGGGATCAAGTAGCATTTACTCTTTTTTATGCACCGTCTGGTCATATGTACAGATAACACGTGCGATGCTGTCCTGCAGATCACTGGCTGCGTCACACATATGTATATCATAAACCCCCATACATGGACCTGGACTACACTTCAGGGAAGCCTCCAGGTCGCGACCTCTTGATCCGTGACGGCTTGACCCAGCCAGGTCAAGAGATGACCGATGTCGAATGCTTAGTAGGAACACAGAAGCACATCTTATAGTAGTAAACTAGCCAGATGGGAAAGGTGCCTATAGACTAGAGCACAGCACCCATGACAAGGGAGAACAGTGCACCCGTCACCATGGCCGGGCTATACTTATGTTCATTGCTGGTAAATGAATGTACAGTAAATTCTGCAACTACGACACGGAAGCAAATCTAAGCCCAATAACCAGCTGATGGTATAGATTTCTATGTATCTAATCAATGAAATATTATCAATCTTGTGCGTGTCTGATGTGACTCCTCACAGAGCTGCATTCATTAGTGGGTGATAAGTAATTAAGGACTGAGACCTCCTCTAGCACCTCCACTGGAGGAAAGAAGTATTACAACCGTCGTATCTCAGAATTCATTATAGAATATGTAAAAATGTGTTTTCTATAGTAGACAGCCCCATTATATAGAATAATATGATCATGTATTTATTTGCATTGCAGGTACTTACAGAGTTCTGGTCAGTGTGATGTATGGAATGACAGCTCTGAGGTGTACGAGTCTTATGTATGACTGTATATAGAGATAGAAGTGTATAGAAGTATATACAGACATTATAATACATTATGAGGTTATGAAGCAATGGATAGTTAAATCTATGCTCGGATGCAAATGTTTATAGGAATATACAAATATGTATCAAAGAATTAGTATTGTACAATGATAAGTAATTGAGGACACACTAGTTCCTGAGCAAATTAATCGATTTTTTTTTTGCAAGTTTGCAAATATGTAATAAGTAATAAATGTGCTGACTGTTAGGAGAGAAGTGATTATAATGTACATGTAAACAATGGGGAGAAAAGCGGGGGACACACAGGGGTGAACAGGGTGAGTGCTACACACAAATTGGGAACTATACAAAATCCTGGGACCCATAGTGCGTCCCGATTGAACAGTTTATATTTATTTCGGAGTGACTTATGGCCTCGGCCACACCGGGGATGTGGACAGGTGTGATCACCCTCCCAAAGAGCTTTATTTAACCCGTGGTTGACCCACGGAGGACCACGAAGGATGGTGGCTGATCCTACCAATAACTTCTCTCTTGTCAGTGCCTCCATCGTGATGAATCTGCTTTAGCTGGAAGCAGTCGCTGTATGACCCCTTCTCTGTAGGTTTATTATGTGGCAGGCTGAGATTTTGCATTGGAGGGGAAAAATTGTATTTTTTATCAAAGTGCAAAATAAAATAAAGACGTAGCCATGTGAGGTTTTTTTTTCCCCTTTTCTGGATGACAGTGCAGTGATGTGTATTCCCACTGTCAATTTGTTAATAAAAAGGTAAAATTATACAGATTTTCTCATCTCATTTATTTCTGTGTTCGGCAAACTTATAGTGCGATTATAAATGCTTATAGGGATATTCCCAGTTTATAAAGCGGGTACTGGATTAGGACAGGTATCCACCATGGATATAACATGTAGCTTCCATTCAATGACAACAAGCGGAGGTCTTGGGAATAACGAGAACCTAAATATTTGCAATGCTTACACGCTATATAAAACAGATACAATGGGGCTTATTTACTAAAGTTCCGCGGATCACATTTCCATCGGACTGTTCACTTTATTTGGGGATTGCACAGCTGTGACAGGTATTTAGAAGGGGATTGTGTTGCGCGTGATCGGATGCAGTGGCACTGGCTTTCATGTGACAGAAATCAGGGCGGCCATCGGACGATGGGACTGATTCGGACTGAGCGCGGGATTTAATATTCAAATTGTGTCACAGGACAATGCACTTACATGCATCAGGAAGAAGAAGGTGAACTCCGGGGACCTGAGCGGGGAAGCGACACATGCAGGATATCGGGGGCAGGATCTTAGTGACTCCCCGCACAGCGCATTATACATGGACAATGCACTTACATGCATCAGGAAGAAGAAGGTGAACTCCGGGGACCTGAGCGGGGAAGCGACACATGCAGGATATCGGGCGCACGATCTTAGTGAATCACGGCAGAGGAGATTGTCGTCGGACAATGCACTTCGGTTGAACTCCATTGGCCGGGTAAGTAAATGTGCCCCGATGTGTCCACATTCCTCACTACCATCTAATAAGGAGGGGAGGAAGTGATATTTGATGTATATTTATGCAGTGATGTATATACACGGACACACAGGATTGTTCCATCACACACACATGATCCCCTGCGGTCTTAATTGTACAACCATCGCCTAATGACGCCATTATTATTCAGATGTGGTGGCAGTGCAGCTGTGTACCATGTATATGAAGTACAGACCCTGCAGGGGAAAGAGATGCAGAACCAGATAGTCATGTGTTAGTGAAGCTCATGGACACGGAGGCCTCTGTGCAGACTGAGGTTAAGCCTAAGGTCTGGGGCATATACTCAGAGGCGTAACTTGAGGGGGTGCTGAGGTTGCGATTGCACCAGGGCCCAAGAGTTTTAGGGGGCCCTTATGGTGTCACTTTCCCATATGAGAAGACTATTACTATAAACCATACCTTATAGTCGGGGGCCTGGCACAGACTTTGCACTGGGGCCCATCAGCTTCTAGTTACGCCTCTGCATATACTAGAAAAAGCTCCTGGCATTATATACATTAAAAGTATCACACAAAACAACCAGAATGTCTCACATCAGAAGTTATGTCATTGTCCATAGTGACACCGCAGGGAGGTCATTGCTGTAACTATAATGGGCACCAATATATCTTCCCTCTAGTACAGAGCCCCACTGATTATACATAATAACATACCGGAGCATTATATGGATTATCTCCAGGATTATCAGGACACAACAGAATCAGTTGAATGTGCACCTTCCTGAATGATTAATCAGATCAATAACTATGATTGGTGATGGGTCTATACATCCCAGGAGCGGAGGAGTCTGGTATAACACAAGGATGAACACTCAGCCATCCACTTACCTCAGCGATGCCGGTGACCTCTGCGGGGGCCAGCAATGACATGTTCCGAGCTGAAAGACACAAACATAATAATATCCAATGTAATCAGGTTGTGACAGAACGGAGATCGATAGGATGTGATATTACTAGAGCAGATCCATAAGGGAAGAACGACGAGCATGGGAATGCAGTATAGGAGAAACTCATTCACATCCAACTCTTTTCTTAAGGGGGTTTATCCAGGGTTTGCAAAAATATGGCTGCTTTCTTCCAAAAACAGCGCCGCTCCTGACCAAGGGTAGTGTGTGGTATTGCAATTTAGCCGCATCCATCACTACACAATGGAATTGCGATACCAGCACAAAGCATGTTACGGGTGGTAAGTTTTGCACCGTGTTGCCAGTGGAAGAAATTCAAGATGTTACAAGAAAACTAATGGACACGTACAGATTGGATTTCTCTTCCTGGTGTCAGTGATTTTTGCCGCACGCCTTACTCATCCGTTCTTATCTTTTAGTGTTCACTGACAACATTGCATCAGCGGGAAAAAAACTGAAGTGTGAAAAATCCCAATGAAAAAAAATGGGTCATTAAAGAGAACCCGTCATGCAAAATAACCCCCCTAAACTAAATATATTTTCATAAACTGCCATTAGAGAGCATTGCCTCTATCCCTTCATTGTCCCTCTACATGCCTGTAAACCTAAGCAATGAGGTCCTAAAGCTGTATGCAAATGACCTGTGAAATGTCCAATGAGTCATTAGCATATTCAAGCTGTCCACTCTATTCATGAGTGGGAGGTACAGCCACACCCCCAGTGCTTGACTGACAGGCTGTATAATGGTGTGAGGCTGTATAATGATGTGCTTCCTGGTGCTGGTGGCCACACCCCCAGTGCATGACTGACAGCCTGTATAATGATGTGAGGCTGTATAATGATGTGCTTCCTGGTGCTGGTGGCCACGCCCCCTGCAGCCTGTGTGTGTGTGTACAGGAGAGATACAGCAGCTCCAGGCAGCCATGTTATAGCAGAACATGTCAGATTCATGTGTAGCTGATGTCTGTGTCTCTCACCTGTATATTAGGAGGATGCAGCATGTCAGCAGATGCAGCACATACACTAGCCATGCTTTACTATACATTACACACAGACATGAGCAGGGGGAGGAGAGGGGAGGGGCAACAGTGGTGACATCACTGCCTCTGACCATGTGACCAGCCTCATTTACATGATAAAAAATAGATGATTTTACAATGAATAATGTATGAAATAACTAGATAAAGGCTGGGATGGGATCCATGTGAGCTGCTCCAACAGGTAGAGGTGACAGGACTAGTGGCAGAGACCTGATGACAGGAGTGCTTTAAGGCATTCGGGAAAAAAAAAAATCACTGAAGCCAAGTAGGAAAAAACCAATCTGTGTGTGTCCATGAGCCCAAATCACTGATGTGAAAGTAAAACGCCAATGTGAAACCACACTAAGGCTACATTCACACCACCGTTGGGGGACTTATATATACGGCCAAAAGCTTGTAGCAGTATATACATCCCCCATAGGCCGGCAATGGGGGAACGGAGTGGTACGGTGCAGCACTGTACCGCTCCGTACCCGCTGTGCGCCATATATCTCTATGCGCGGAGAACGTATGCCCGCCATACTACGGCCTGGCGGGCATACGTTAATGTGAATGTAGCCTTAGTTCCATTTATTAAGTTGAGTGGCAAAGCCTGCACTTCCATGCCCTCTATAGAAGCACAAGGTCACAGGGGTAAAGCCTCTAGAGCCGGATCATTACAGGCAGTCCCCGGGTTACATACAACATAGGGTCTGTAGGTTTGTTCTTAAGTTGAATTTGTATGTAAGTCGGAACTGTATATTTAATCATTGTAATCCCAGCCAGAACTTTTTTTGGTTTCTGTGACAATTGGATTTTTAAAATGTTGGGTTGTCATGGGAATCAATATTAACACTAAAGCTTCATTACAGACACCTGATAACTGTTATAGCTGATTATTGTAGCCTAGGACTAAAGTACAATAAATTACCAATATCCAGGGGTCCGTTTGTAACTAGGGGTCGTATGTATGTTGAGTGTTCTTAAGTAGGGGACCGCCTGTATACAATTTGTCACCAATAACCAAACCCCTATTTATTAGTGGATAAAATGTAAGTTCTGACCATTGAACATGATGATTAAATCACCTACCAGACCTCCTGACGGAAAGGAAACCGTTACTGTGTGGTAGAGGGGTGACAGCTGTCCAGAACTACAACTCCCAGCATGCTCTGACACTGCTAGGACACAATGATATAAATGCTGAGCTGTGTGGATTTGATAAGCTCTGCCCCATGTTGTAGTCCTGCAGCCTCACCTGAGCACTGGGTCATGTGACTAGACTAGGGAGGGGGAGGGGGAGGGGGAGGGGGGGGGGGGAGTTTAACCCCTTATCACCTCTGCTTGTTTTCAGCTCAATGACCAGACTCGATTTTTCGGAACGCTTTAACATATCTGGGTGTTTTCTGGAGACACAATGGGGCAGATTTACTTACCCGGTCCATTCGCGATCCAGCGGCGCGTTCTTTGCGGTGGATTCGGGTCCGGCCGGGATTCACTAAGGTAGTTACTCCGCCGTCCACCAGGTGGCGCTGCTGCGCTGAAGAGCATCAGAACGCACTGGAATACACAGAGGACGGCCGAGTGAAGGTAAGTGCAAGCTCTGCGACCGATTTTCAGTTTTTAAATGCGGCGGTTTTTCCGAATACGTCGGGTTTTCGTTCGGCCACGCCCCCCCGATTTCCGTCGCTCGCATGCCAGCGCCGATGCGCCACAATCCGATCGCGTGCGCCAAAATCCCTGGGCAATACAGGGAAAATCGCCGCAAATCGGAAATATTCGGGTAACACGCCGGGAAAACGCATGATAATTCACATTTCCGGAATGTCTGCTTTATGTTGCGATGATATTTTTATGCGTCCTCTCATTTTTCTAGGATGTTATGAGGCGCAGAACTTTAGGTGCGATTTTTCAAATTTTCATGAAAATCGCCAAAACTCACATTTTGAGGGACAACTCAGCTGTGATTTAGAAAGTCCTAAATAATAGTTAAACGCCATTAATTACCCCACTATTGAAACTTCACCCCTCAACGTATGTAAAACAACTTCTCTAAAGTCTATTAACCCTTTAAGTGTTTCACATCGGTTAAAACAATACGGACCTGCGATTTAGAAACTTTTGTTTTTGGGGGGGGGGGGGGGGCGGGGGGGAATACATTCATTTAGGCCAAAAATGACACTTTCATAATGAATAAAATGAAGCGCTCTGATGCCCAATTTCTCCTTATGGTACTGAACTGTACTGATCCCCCATATGTGGTGGTAACTGCTGTACGGGCGCACGGCCGAGCATAGGAAGAAAGCAGCACCATCCAGAGCAGATTTGTATTGTCACATTGGGGGTCATTTACTAAGGGCCCGATTCGCGTTTTTCCCGAATATTTCCGATTTGCGCCGATTTTCCCTGAATTGCCCCGGGATTTTGGCGCACGCGATCGGATTGTGGCGCATCGCCGCCGGCATGCACGCGACGGAAATCGGGGGGCGTGGCCGAACGAAAACCTGGCGGATTCGGAAAAAAACGCCGCATTTTTTTTAAAAAAAGTGTTGCGGGACTCTTCACCAGGTATAGGATGGTGCATTCCAGCGGGCCTCGGGGAACTTCAGCGCAGCAGCGACACCTGGTGGACGGTGGAGGAACTGCCTTAGTGAATCCCGGCCGGACCCGAATCCACCGCAGAGAAGGCGCCGCTGGATCGCGAATGGACCGGGTAAGTAAATCTGCCCCATTGTACAAGCTATGAAATTTTTATTTGTTTAGGTAATGGGAACATACGAGGCTTATTATTTGCGAGGTGAGATACAATGTATAGATAATTCATTTTGGGGGTCTATAGCTGATTCATGAGATTTTATTAACTATTTGAAGGGGGATACGAACAAAATTATCCATTTTTGTTTTGGATTTTTAGCCCTTTTTCCCCCCGCTCGCCATAATATAAAAATAATATTTTATCAGTATTCTCTGGTTCACTACGATTACGGTGATACCTCATTTATATAGTTTATCTTATCTTATATTAAACCAATATTGTTTTTACTATATATAACTTTTTAGGGGCAGAACTTCTATATTTTTCTGTTGACAGATCTAGTTGAGGGTTTTTATCATTTTGTTCTTTTCAGCGCTATCATATTAGGGCACGTTACTTTTTTGATCATTTTTTAGAACATTTTTTGTGAGGCTATTTGGTTAAAAATGGTATATTACAGGAGGTTTTCCTTGTTTTTTTTTTTTTTACGTCGTTAACCGAGTGGGTTCATTATTGTTTTAGATTTATTGTACAGATCGATAGGGACACAGTGATATCAAATATGTACGTTTTTGTGTTTTATATAGTTTATCTGGATTTTAGAAGTAATTGGGCTAATTAAGGGATTTTTATGTTATTTAATTATTAAAAAATGATTTTCTGTTTTTTTTTATTTATTTTTTTTACATTTTTTACATTTTCCAGACTTGGGCTTTAACAAGCGTTTATCTGAGCAGCCTCCCATCATAGTGTGCTCTCTCCAGCAGCTCCCCATCATAGTGTGCTCCCTCCAGCAGCTCCCCATCATAGTGTGCTCCCTCCAGCAGCTCCCCATCATAGTGTGCTCCCTCCAGCAGCTCCCCATCATAGTGTGCTCCCTCCAGCAACTGCCCATCATAGTGTGCTCCCTCCAGCAACTCCCCATCATAGTGTGCTCCCTCCAGCAGCTGCCCATCATAGTGTGCTCCCTCCAGCAGCTCCCCATCATAGTGTGCCCCCTCCAGCAGCTCCCCATCATAGTGTGCTCCCTCCAGCAGCTCCCCATCATAGTGTGCCCCCTCCAGCAGCTCCCCATCATAGTGTGCTCCCTCCAGCAGCTCCCCATCATAGTGTGCTCCCTCCAGCAGCTCCCCATCATAGTGTGCTCCCTCCAGCAGCTCCCCATCATAGTGTGCTCCCTCCAGCAGCTCCCCATCATAGTGTGCTCCCTCCAGCAGCTCCCCATCATAGTGTGCTCCCTCCAGCAGCTCCCCATCATAGTGTGCTCCCTCCAGCAGCTCCCCATCATAGTGTGCTCCCTCCAGCAGCTCCCCATCATAGTGTGCTCCCTCCAGCAGCTCCCCATCATAGTGTGCTCCCTCCAGCAGCTCCCCATCATAGTGTGCTCCCTCCAGCAGCTCCCCATCATAGTGTGCTCTCTCCAGCAGCTCCCCATCATAGTGTGCTCCCTCCAGCAGCTCCCCATCATAGTGTGCTCTCTCCAGCAGCTCCCCATCATAGTGTGCTCCCTCCAGCAGCTCCCCATCATAGTGTGCTCTCTCCAGCAGCTCCCCATCATAGTGTGCTCCCTCCAGCAGCTCCCCATCATAGTGTGCTCCCTCCAGCAGCTCCCCATCATAGTGTGCTCCCTCCAGCAGCTCCCCATCATAGTGTGCTCCCTCCAGCAGCTCCCCATCATAGTGTGCTCCCTCCAGCAGCTCCCCATCATAGTGTGCTCCCTCCAGCAGCTCCCCATCATAGTGTGCTCCCTCCAGCAACTCCCCATCATAGTGTGCTCCCTCCAGCAGCTCCCCATCATAGTGTGCTCCCTCCAGCAGCTCCCCATCATAGTGTGCCCCCTCCAGCAACTCCCCATCATAGTGTGCTCCCTCCAGCAGCTCCCCATCATAGTGTGCTCCCTCCAGCAACTCCCCATCATAGTGTGCTCCCTCCAGCAACTCCCCATCATAGTGTGCTCCCTCCAGCAGCTCCCCATCATAGTGTGCTCCCTCCAGCAGCTCCCCATCATAGTGTGCTCCCTCCAGCAGCTCCCCATCATAGTGTGCTCCCTCCAGCAACTCCCCATCATAGTGTGCTCCCTCCAGCAGCTCCCCATCATAGTGTGCTCCCTCCAGCAGCTCCCCATCATAGTGTGCTCCCTCCAGCAGCTCCCCATCATAGTGTGCTCCCTCCAGCAGCTCCCCATCATAGTGTGCTCCCTCCAGCAGCTCCCCATCATAGTGTGCTCCCTCCAGCAGCTCCCCATCATAGTGTGCTCTCTCCAGCAGCTCCCCATCATAGTGTGCTCCCTCCAGCAACTCCTCATCATAGTGTGCTCCCTCCAGAAACTCCCCATCATAGTGTGCCCCCTCCAGCAGCTCCCCATCATAGTGTGCCCCCTCCAGCAACTCCCCATCATAGTGTTCTCCCTCCAGCAGCTCCCCATCATAGTGTGTCCCCCTCCAGCAGCTCCCCATCATAGTGTGCTCCCTCCGGCAACTCCCCATCATAGTGTGCTCCCTCCGGCAACTCCCCATCATAGTGTGTCCCCCTCCGGCAACTCCCCATCATAGTGTGTCACCCTCCGGCAACTCCCCATCATAGTGTGCTCCCTCCGGCAACTCCCCATCATAGTGTGCTCCCTCCAGCAGCTCCCCATCATAGTGTGCTCCCTCCAGCAGCTCCCCATCATAGTGTGCTCCCTCCAGCAACTCCTCATCATAGTGTGCTCCCTCCAGAAACTCCCCATCATAGTGTGCCCCCTCCAGCAGCTCCCCATCATAGTGTGCTCCCTCCAGCAACTCCCCATCATAGTGTTCTCCCTCCAGCAGCTCCCCATCATAGTGTGTCCCCCTCCAGCAGCTCCCCATCAGTGTGCTCCCTCCAGCAACTCCCCATCATAGTGTGCTCCCTCCAGCAACTCCCCATCATAGTGTGCTCCCTAAAGCAACTCCCCATCATAGTGTGCTCCCTCCAGCAACTCCCCATCATAGTGTGCTCCCTCCAGCAGCTCCCCATCATAGTGTGCTCCCTCCAGCAACTCCCCATCATAGTGTGCTCCCTCCAGCAGCTCCCCATCATAGTGTGCTCCCTCCAGCAGCTCCCCATCATAGTGTGCTCCCTCCAGCAGCTCCCCATCATAGTGTGCTCCCTCCAGCAGCTCCCCATCATAGTGTGCCCCCTCCAGCAACTCCCCATCATAGTGTGCCCCCTCCAGCAACTCCCCATCATAGTGTGCTCCCTCCAGCAGCTCCCCATCATAGTGTGCTCCCTCCAGCAACTCCCCATCATAGTGTGCCCCCTCCAGCAACTCCCCATCATAGTGTGCTCCCTCCAGCAACTCCCCATCATAGTGTGCTCCCTCCAGCAACTCCCCATCATAGTGTGCTCCCTCCAGCAACTCCCCATCATAGTGTGCTCCCTCCAGCAACTCCCCATCATAGTGTGCTCCCTCCAGCAGCTCCCCATCATAGTGTGCCCCCTCCAGCAGCTCCCCATCATAGTGTGGCCCCCTCCAGCAACTCCCCATCATAGTGTGCTCCCTCCAGCAGCTCCCCAGGGATGCAGCAGAGACGTGCGAGACTCCAGAATCCCAGCCGCCCGGGCGACAGGAGAACCCTAAAAATATGTTACTGTCCCGCAAATGTCAATTGTTGTAATTTTTGAAGTTGAAAAATGTGGCTACTTTCAAAACTTTCAAAAAATATCTCCACACCAGAACAGGTATGTGCAGGTATATTGCAATTCATGAAGCTTAGTAGTAATACCATGCACTTCCTATAATCAAGTGTGGCACCCTTTTAAATTCAGCATACTTCTGGTGCTTTCATTTGTGTGTATGTATGTTCTTTCTTTACAAAAAAGCATTAGGTCCTTCTGCCCGAAAAGGATGAGGGTTGGTGACCTGTAGATAGGTGACCTGAGATCTAGATGCTTGTGAGAGGCCATCGCACAGACATTAGTGGTCAGAATGGATATGTGTGCATATAAGGTGCAGAGTAGTTGATTATAAGACAGGTAGTTTGGGCGGTAGCCCGGCGTCCAAGCCTTCTAGGGGACCCACGGCCATCCAAACCAGCCACCACATTTTAGACTGACAAGGGTCTTCACCCATGAAATCCTCACACATCTGTTCCTGCTCTCAATACACATTCACAACCTTTGAAGGTCCTCGAAAGGCCCTAAAACCACAGATCAAGAGCAGGCAGAAGGGACACATGCTCCATTCCCCAAGACGCTGATTCTAGTACCATATGTAGGAAGTGATTCCAGACTTATAGGGGCTATAATATTTATAGAGAATCGGCCCCATTCCTTCTGTAGGACGCTTACATTCAGGTCCTCATGCCGAGGTGTGCAGAGTGATATCCTCCTATATTAGTCAGAGCTCAGCTAATGATGGCGCTGTCTCCTATGTAACTTACACCTGTAATCTGTCACAAGTTATCAGACCTAAAAATACTACCTGCAGGCGTTAGATGGATTCAGGATCTGATCCGGAGGCACCAATCTCACTGATATGCCCATATTTGAGAATAATATTGGTGGGATATAGCTTTGCTCCCATCATTGGTAACATCTCCAATGTGTCCCTTCCACATCCTCCCCCACACAATACTGTATGTGAGCACATAAAACTACAGCACAGAAATAACAAGAAATGCCAGAGACGTTTCGCCTAAATTCTCCAATTTCCTGCAATCTTATTGCATGTTAAACTTTACAGATACACCGCATATTCTGCGAGTGGTACTGTGAGTGATGGTGATCGGTAATGTAACCCTCTAAATTCCCCACCTCACCCAGCTGTGGAATTTCAATAATGCATATATAAACTTTATAAGGAAGCAATGTCTGAAATCAATAGCAAGAACTGTAGAGATTGAAGAATTTCTTGTCCAGCCTTACCCTGAGTGACCCGTGGCTATACGCGAGGCTGCCAAAATATAGGATGTGTTGTGAGGTGGTAAGGAAATTCCACATCATGAAATTTAAATTTTAAAGAATAAGACGATTCCTCCATGTGGTCATGTTACAAAACATTCTAAGGACCTGTTACTTTTGCGGATTCTATCCGAAAAAAGGATGATGGGTTCTGCCTGTACCAATACTTGGTAGTAGATGGATCCCATCACTGTCACCAATCCAACAGGACCTACTGTGATATAGTAGATCCTGGGTCAGTTCAGTTGTCCTGCTGCAGATGTGATTTATAGTGCTGTGTACATCCTATTGGTTGTATTTAGCCTGATCCTTTAGAGGGGTTACACCAAGTTTACTTGTCATCCCCTATCCAATCTGATTGACTCCTAGGATCCTCAACAATCACAAGATGTGACCCCCCCTGTGATCAGGAGAACAAGGGGTCTCATTCTCACTATATGATGGAGTGGTAGGTGCGTCTCAATGCTCCATACAATCAGTCGCACCCTCACCGATTAGACGCCTCCATTCCCAGCCAGAGAGATGGTGACGTCAGCCGACTCTCTGCAATTCCTGCACGTGGCGGCTGAACCGGCTCTCTGGTTGGGGAAGGAACGGAGAAGGCGGCCGTGCATAATTAGCAGAGGACGGAGCCAGAAGGGACTACTGTGAAGTAGACATATAGTTTGTGAGACTAATTTGCATAATTTTAATAGACGATTTTCTCCAAAACTAGAATATAATGAATGAACAGATAATGTTTAGGGACACACACACACCAGCGTGTAAGTGTGCTTGATGTACAACACTACATCCATGTGGTTGACTTCCTTTATGGTCCATAGACCATAACCTGGGGTCAACTGGTGAACACTTATAGCTTACCACTAATGTACACCGCGCTAATAGAACCATAAAACCTCAAAGTAATGTCAATAATCTCCATCTGCACCTATCATCTCTTTTTACCTGCCCTCATACAGTAGATTGGGAGCTCACACACACACAGGGTCCTTTTTATATACATGTATCCAGTTTTATGTATTGTATAATGTATTTGTTTCTATCCTATGTAGAGATGAGCGAGCACTCGTTATTCGAGACGAACTTTTCCCGATGCTCGAGTGCTCGTCTCGAATAACGAGCCCCATTGAAGTCAATGGGAGACTCAAGCATTTTTCAAGGGGACCAAGGCTCTGCACAGGGAAGCTTGGCCAAACACCTGGGAACCTGGGAACCTCAGAAAAGGATGGAAACACCACGGAAATGGACAGCCTCCACCAAGTTAACCCAATGTGCCGTCAGCGATATACAGTGGCCCTGCCCGGCAGCACTCGTCTACGTGTCCGTGGTCAGGTGGACCTTGTCAGAAACGGCGTTGGTCAGGGCACGGATGATGTTGTCTGACACGTGCTTGTGCAGGGCTGGGACGGCACATCGGGAAAAATAGTGGCGGCTGGGGACCGAATACCGAGGGGCGGCCGCCGCCATGAGGTTTCGAAAGGCCTCGGTCTCTACCAGCCTATAGGGCAGCATCTCCAGGCCAAGCAGTTTGGAGATGTGGACGTTGAGGGCTTGGGCGTGTGGGTGGGTTGCGCTATACTTCCTTTTGCGCTCCAGCGTCTGGGGTATGGAGAGCTGAACGCTGGTGGATGCTGTGGAGGATCGTGGAGGCGACGATGGGGTTTTTGTGGCAGGGTCCTGGGCAGGGGGCTGGCTAGCAGATTACACAGGGGAAGGAGCAGTGGTGTGCCCAGCCGGAGGTGAACGGGCTTGGTGCCATTGAGTGGGGTGTTTAGCATTCATATGCCTGAGCATACTGGTGGTAGTTAAGCTAGTAGTGGTGGAACCCCTGCTGATCCTGGTTTGGCAAAGGTTGCACACCACAGTCCGTCGGTCATCCGGTGTTTCTTTAAAGAACCTCCAGACTTCTGAAGATCTAGCCCTCGCCACGGGAGCCCTCGCCACGGGAGCTTCACTAGTTGACACATTTGGCGCTGATGCACCAGCTCTGGCCCTGCCTCTCCGTCTGGCCCCACCACTGCCTCTTCCAACCTGTTCTGCTATAGGACTCGCCTCCGTCTCAGAAGCACTGTGTTCACCCGGCCCCAACTGGGGGGAAGGAGGCTGAGGTGAAGGAGCTGAAGGAGTGCTGATTTCGGGGACATGGGTGGACTGCGTGGAAGACTGACTGGTGGACAAATGGCTAGAAGCATTGTCCGCAATCCACGACATCACCTCTTCGCACTGTTCTGGCCTCAACAGTGCTCTACCACGAGTCCCAGTAACTTGAGACATGAACCTAGGGAGTGTAGCTCTGCGGCGTTCCCCTGCTCCCTCATCAGCAGGTGGTGTCTCACCCCGCCCAGGACCACGGCCTCTGACCCCTGCAGTAGTTGGACGCCCACGTCCACGCCCTCGTCCTCTACCCCTAGACCTCGGGTTAAACATTTTCAAAATTAAAGTGTAAACTTCAATTTTTTTTTTGTGTTTTTTTTTTAAACAAAACAATGCTATCCTATTGCTATGGCTAGTTTCTAACCTACACTGACAGCACACAACTGGATTTTGTGCTGTGCCAGATGACTTTGAGTTATAAGAGAAATAAACGTAAAAAATAAATCAGCAGACTCAAATCAAACCCCTAATAAATTGTCCCACTTCGGTGTTTGAGATGGATATGTGTGTCACTAAGAGCTAAACACAGCGGTCGCAAGTCTCCCTGCAAATTCCTCACAATATGGTACTAGCTGCACTACTAATGCCAGCAAGCCCAGCCACAAGCAAACCAAAAAAATATATATATATAACGCTATTCTAGCCCTAACAAGGGCTGTTGGGTTCTTGTAGAATCACTCCTGCCTAACACTAATCTAATAGAACAGCCTAACGCTTTCCCTGACCAGCAGCAGCTCTCTCCCTAGCGGCATCCAGACAGAGAATGATGCGAGCAGCGCAGGCAGGGGCTAGTCTATCCCAGGGTCACCTGATCTGGCCAGCCAACCACTGCTATCGACGTGTAAAGGTACCACGTCATGCTGGGTGGAGTGCAGAGTCTCCTGGCTTGTGATTGGCTCTGTTTCTGGCCGCCAAAAAGCAAAACGGCGGGAGATGCCATTTTCTCGAGCTGGCGAAATACTCGTCCGTGCAACGAGCAGTTTCGAGTACGCTTTGCTCGAATGAGCATCAAGCTCGGACGAGTGTGTTCGCTCATCTCTAATCCTATGTATGTTATAATGTACAGCACCAGTGATACATAAAATGCTGTGTAATGACACTAATGGTGCAGTTCTATTTCTCTTTTAGGGACCCGGTCCGTCCTTCTGCAGACTTGTTGATGTGAAGTGTTTTGTCCCTGAGGATTTTGAGGTGAAATAACCTGTAATGGTTTAGCAGGAGTCCTTCTACCAATGCGGTTATACTGGTTAGCAGCTCTGGTATCAGATCACCCCATATGCTGGTTGACATTTTCTAGGAATCAGATATTTGCGGTCGTGAACTTACCACCCCTGGTCTGCAAGTCACAAATCTCTGAGACATCCAGCAGACACGTTAAAATGATTTCTTCTTTTCATGTCATTCATAATCAACTTGTCAACATGAGACAAACATGAATAACAGGAGGCACACATTTTAGCATGAAATGTTTAGGATATTCTTTCCATGTGGTCTCTCTGCAGTAAACATTCACTTCATAGAACGTAGTGTCCATAGACAAAGAACCCGGGGTCAACCGGTGAACACTTATAGCTTACCATTATAGAATAGCTTTTTTTAAGTATTTATTTATACATTTTTTAACATTTTTGTACAATAACAATAAACTTAAACAAAATAACAAGACAGCGGGCTGCATCGTTTTCACGGGTGCTCACACGACCCATATCTCAGGCCGCGGGCTCACCCGTGACCCTCTTGCCCAGCGCCACTTACCTGTCCCCATTCCTGTTCCGGCTCCCGTGGCTGTGCGCGTGCACTGGCTTGTGGAGATTTAACTGGCCAGCGCACCACTGATTGGTGCTGGCCATTCCAGGAAATGGTTCCAATCCGGCCTCTCCCAGCATTCCCTGCTGGATCTTCTTGCTAATGCCGTTGAGAAATCTTGTGTCCCTGCCTTGTGCCTGTGCTTTGATTCCCTGTTGTGACCCCGGTTCTGTATTAGACTATGATCCTGTTGACCCTAACCTGATCCTGGGCTGCCTGTCCCCGACTACAATCCCGCTTAATATACCTCGCCTTGGCTGCCACCGTGGACAAAGTTGCGGTGGGCTCTGTTGATCTTAGATTCGGGTCCCAGGTGTCGGCTTACGTCATCGTCCACCGTGGTCCGGTGGGTCCACTACTCCTGAAACCTGACAAGCGTAATATTCTCCACTTTAACGACCTGGTGGTTCCACGCCGCAGCAAGTCCAACCTGCTTTGCGGTGGGCTCTGTTGATCTTAGATTCGGGTCCCAGGTGTCGGCTTACGTCATCGTCCACCGTGGTCCGGTGAGTCCACTACTCCTGAAACCTGACAAGCGTAATATTCTCCACTTTAAGACAATTACAGGTGCAATTGTAATTGTGTCAACCAGCCAATTAAATTCTCAATAAAAGTAAATGTGGTATACAGAATATACAGTGATGAAGGCCATAGTACTGCAGACAGCCAGCCTGGTTGTAACATAACACTACAATGACACAAGACAGACAGACATTCTCACACCCACACCAATATTCCTCATCTCCTTTGTCGTATAGGCAGATATTTGGCTGATGACTTATAGGGTAGTGTATGGGGGGGGGGGGCACATTCCGGGCATAGTATAAGGTAAACCGAAGAAAGATTTTGTCTTAGTAGCCTTTAATGACTTTATTCATAACACCCTAGAGACATACTGTAGGGGACAGTAGTCGAGGGAACTCAAAATGTCTATTTAGGAATTCCAGGACTTCTGACCAAAACATATTAAACTTAGGGCATAACCAGAAACAATGTAAGAAGGATCCGGCTTCAGCCTGACACCGGAAACAAAAATCCTTGGGGGCGTTACTCCCATGCGAAAAAGTCTTGCAGGGGTGAAGTAAACCCGGTGTAAGAATTTAAATTGGATTAGGAAGTCCCTTGCACTCACCACAGATGTAAAATAGGACGGTTCAATCTCCTACAGTCATCATCTGACATTTCAGAGGGTCTGGTCCTTAGTTCTTGCAGGAGTGGTTTAGGGAGGTACGGGGGTGCTCATCAGAGTCTCCAGCTTGGAAAATTTGTCGGTCAGGCTGAAAGAACCAAAGTGGGCCTTGAAAGCATGGTGTAATAGTGTGTAGTGAAAGGCGGCTATTATGGGCACATGGGGCTTATTTACTAAGGGTCCTGCGGATCGCACATTTGTCGGATTTTGGAAATTTTCGGGATTTGGGCCTCTGTGACAGGTATTTAGAAGGGGATTGTGTCGCACGCGATCGGATTTTGCCGCATAGGCGCCGGCTTTCATGCAACAGAAATCGGGGGGCGGGCCATCAGACGATCCGTCCAATTCGGACTGAGCGAGGAATTTAAGTTTGAAATTATGTCACAACCAATTCACTTACATGCACCGGGAAGAAGAGGGGGAACTCCGGGGGACCTGAGCGAGGAAGCTAAACATGCAGGATATCAGGCGCTCGATCTTAGTGAATCGATCTGGAGTGGATGATCGTCGGACACTCCGTATTTTGGGAACTCTGACGGCCGGGTAAGTAATTGTGCCCCCATGTCTTTCCCGTATCTCGGCAAAGCTAAGCAATGCAGCAATTGTCAGCACAAAACAGAAAAATTATTTTTGCCCTAAACAAATCTTTCTTATTTGAACCCACTCCATCAACAATTCAACACATTACTAAAGGCGTATTGGTGTACACCGGTCCATACATATTGCATCACAACATGAGTAAAAATAATATTCATTACAACATTAAAGTATAACACAAAATAAATCATTCCTGAAGGTCCATCTAATTCATCACCGCATCACAAAACAATTCATAGTCACATGTTTTCATAGGGCATCTTAGAATATGCAAATATTCACAAAAAACTGCTAGTGCAAGGTCAACTTTTTGTGTACCAATTTGCCATATATTCCCATGAAGTGCCAATGAATGAATATTACAAAAACCGTGGTTCAAAAATACAACAGGGTAATTACTGAGCTTCCTAATAATCTCAGAGCAGCTGTAGGGGGCCTGAGCAAGCGGGGATAGGTGAAATGCAGGTCGGGGTATCTCATGCACGCTCACCAAACAATCACGAATCATGGGTAAGCTGACTTAGAAATACATCGCCCCTACAAATGAGGAGGAGATCGTCGATGTATCTGCCATACCGCTCTATACAAGAGAAGATGTTCTGCTCTTCCCACTACAACATCACTAGGTTCGCTAATGATGGGGAAAATATTTCCCCCATACAGACTCCTTGAGTTTGCAAGTAGAATTTGGAATCGCACATAAAGTAGTTGTGCTGTAAGAGGTAATTGCACACTTCCATTATAAATTCTTGGAGTTCAGGGTTATATGCGCTATACCAGTGATGGCAAACCTTTTAGAGACCGAGTGCCCAAACTACAACAAAGACCCGCTTATTTATCACAAAGTGCCAACACAGAAATGTAATTTGTGATTTATACTCCCTTCTCTGTCACAGTTTTCATTGATACCAGCCCCTGAGGACACCAATAAAGCAGAAAATAGTCCCAGGTAGAGCTGTCACTTTAAAATAACGCTGTGCACAGCAAGTCCTGGGCTGTCTGGGACTGCAGGAAGATACCTGGAGTCCTCTCTGGTGATGGTCTGGGTGCCCACAGAAAGGGCTCTGAGTGCCACCTCTGGCACCAGTGCCATAGGTTAGCCATCACTGCGCTATACTGTTTTACTGTTTGACATGAAATGCCAAAGCCCAGATGTCTATATTGTTTGGAATTGATGGATACAGTGCAACAATGTTGCAACTCAGCCATATAAAGTTCTCCTGACAGATTTTATCTTGCATGGCTGATAGGACATCTCGACTATTTTTGAGATATCCAGGCGTTCTCAAAACTAATGGCTGTAGATAATGATCCAGCCAACCACATGGGTTTTCATTAATGGATCCAATACACAAAATAATGGGTCTCATTGGGGGGAAATTTTTTATGTGTTTTCGGGACCACAGGTAAAATTGGTGTCATGGGGTATGAAACTATACGTTTTTCTGCTAAGTTTGGAGTCAATACCCCTAATGCAACTCCTTCTGCAATTGCCTCCTGCAGTTTGCCTGAGTGGGATCTAATCCTAGCTGTCTATATGATAGTTCATCAGACAAGAGGGTAGCGGTCTGTGAGAAATATTGGGGCTTATTTACTAAGGGTCCCGCGGCCGCATTTCTGTCGGGTTTTCCAATGTTTTTCTTTCGGGGATCGCGGTGCTGGGACAGGTATTTAGCAGGCAATTGTTTCGCACTCAATTGGATTTGGGCGCAATCGCGACGGTTTTCATACGACCCAAATCGGGAAGCGGGCCATCGGATGATCCGACGGATTCGGGCAAACCGTGGGATTTAACTTAAAAATTGTGTCGCAAGCCATGCACTTACATGCACCGGGAAGAAGAAGGTGAACTCCGGCGGACCTGAGCGGGGAAGCGACACATGCAGGATATCGGGCGCAGGATCTTAGTGAATTGCCGCACAGCGCATTGTCGTCGGACAATGCACTTCCGGGATCTCCTCTGGACTGGGTAAGTAAATGTGCCCCACTGTTCTTTGTTCATGATAACAATTGATCCCCCCTTGTCTGATGCCCTAAGGACAACATCTTTCCAAGTCAGGATTTCATCAAGGGCAAGCTTCAGGTTGGGTGGGAGGTTATTAGCACTGGATTTATGTTTGTGCATTAAATTTCATAAATCTCTTTTTCACCTGTTCCTGAAACAAGCTCATCGATTCTGTTCTATCTTTAACCGGAGGATAGATTCTAGAATTTTTGATTGTGTATGGAGCACAGACCCCTTGTTTTAAGATAATATCCTATAACAGTGGTTCTCAACCTGTGGGTCGCGACCTCGGCGGGGGTCGAACGATCAAAACACAGAGGTCGCCTAAAGCCATCGGAGCCACGATTTTATTGCATTTTTTGGCATGAATACAATATTCTTGCACATGGTTTGGGGTCACCGCAACATGAGGAACTGTATTGCGGGGTCACAGCTATTAGAAAGGTTGAGAACCACTGTCCTATAACATTACATCCTTGGTGGTGGGGGATGGAGCTTCAACATCCAAACTGGCTAAAAGTGTGCCAGCTATCAAAGACAGATCTTCTAACTTAATAAGTGCGTCCATGGTGTCCCTGACATAGGAGGGCAGAGACACCACAAATGAACGCAAGATGGTGTCCAGGTAGATACTAGCATTCTGGGTCAGGCTGTCATTTCCTGAAACAATTGTCCTTTCCTTTAATGGGGAGATCCCTTTGTGAATCTTGGGTAGGGAATAGAACGTGGCCGGGCTGGACACTTTGGGGCACATGAAATCATATTCACTCTTTGAACTGAGTCTCTCTCCTATTCCCTGGTCCAAAATTTGGACGAGTTCTTGAAGGAATCGTTCTGTTGGATTACATGCTAGTTTTTTGTAGCATTCTTGAACATTCTAAATTCTCATGCACATATTGGTGTATTGATCCCTGTCCGGCACTACCACGTCCCCCCCTTATCCAATGGTTTAATGACAATGTCAGAGTCCTCCTTAAGATTCTGAAGGGCCTCATATTCTCCTCTTGTAACATTATAGTGGGACACGGAGGATGCATCATCTGTTTCAACCTGTTAGTCACTACCTCAAGAAAGACATCGATAGGGGAACAATCCCCCACCGGAGCCAACTTGGTTTCCTGTAAAAGGGCTGGCAAATTATGGAAATCCGGCATGTCAGCTTCTGTCAGTCCGAGCTCCTCACATTTCTTTTTGTCATTCAATTTGAATTTTTTTTTCCAATTTAAATGACGACAGAATAGGTTCAGGTCTTTGACCCGTTCAAATGCATTGAAACGTGGAACTGGGACAAATGACAATCCCTTCAGAAGCGCATTCCTCTCCTGCATAGGTAACATTTTCTTAGAAAGGTTTATCATCTGCATGTCTGCATTGGGGATGGGGCACCGGGTAGTGTTATCCTTCACGTTTTCTGGGAATCTTTTTTGCTGCGTGACAGGTATTTTCTGATATCTGGGGTCCTTGTGATAAAAAAACCCCTCTCTTTTCAGGAGCCGTTCCTGGGGCACTTTTGGCTCCCCTACCTCCTCTTGAACCCGTGCCTTCCCTCTTCCCCTTGGTGTTTTTGGACACCATTTTCAACATTGACACATTTATTTGTGTCAGTATTGGGTTCACAACAACACCTGACGCGTTTCCCCACTACAGATATATCTAGCGGTTCATCAGAGGTGTACTAGTATATGGTAAGCTCGTCGCTCGCTGACTAGGCTACCTTACTGAGCATAGACCCTATTCGATACAGCGAGCCGAGACTCTTGTGATGCTGGCAGTAGTATGTCCGCACGCTGTGTAGGAATCCTGGACCATTTAAAACTTATGCTCCACCCCGGGGCAGGTTGCAAGGAAGCACTGCGTCATCAGGAACCTTCCCTCGGTGCTTGGAAGCGCAGGACGCCACAATCGTCACTCCCAAGATACTGCAGGGAGCGTGAGGCAGGTAACTCCCTCCAGAATGCATTCTCCACCCCCGATGTCACTGAAAAGTGATACAGTATCCGGAGAGATTGTCTTGCGGTATCCTAGACAAATGTATCCATTATTGCACATTAGTTGGTTGGGACAAGAGGTATATACATACATATAGGGATGGATATATCCCATCCATGATTGAACAGTGGATTTCATACAGCATCCAGCAGTACACTATGGGGGTCATTTACTAAGGGCCCGATTCGCGGTTTCCCGATGTGTTACCCGAATATTTCCGATTTCCCGATTTTCACGCGATCGGACTTTGGCGCATTGGCGCTGGCATGCACGCGACGGAAATCGGGGGGCATGGACGAACGAAAACCCGACGGATTCGGAAAAACCACCGCATTTAAAAAACCGAAAGTGTCGCGGAGCTTGCACTTACCTTCATCCAGGATAGGCCGGTGTATTCGAGTGCGTTCCGATGATCTTCAGGGCAGCAGCGCCACCTGGTGGATCGCAAATGGGCCGGGTAAGTAAATCTGCCCCACTGAGTGATAGTAGCACCACAACACCAAATTCTATGCAATGAAGGATTCCTATGATGGTTAAATGGAGATGCATATGACATCGTAGTGCGCTTGTGCACAATAATTATGTATTAAGAGAAATATATCCAAATATATATATACAAACATCGGGAACTGATTGAAAATGGAGATTACAGTCGAAAAGGGATGTATGTATCTGACTAGTATGAAATGAGAAAATTGTCCAAAAATAAACATTTCCCAAACAAATATGCTAAATCCTGGCACAATCCCTGGAGGCAGAAGCCAACTATAACCTACCCAAAATAATTCAGAGAAGGGGGGGTGGGTGTGCCCTGAGAACCAGCCTTGTGTCTTGTTGCTGTATAACCATCACACTAAAATAGATTGTTTTTTTTGCTATTTTTTAATAAACCAACCCCTGTACAGGCAGTCCCCGGGTTACGTACAAGATAGGGCCCGGAGGTTTGCTCTTAAGTTGAATTTGTATGTAAGTCGAAACTGTATATTTTATAATTGAAGTTCCAGACAATTTTTTTTCTTTTGTCCCAGTGACAATTGGATTTTCAATTTTTTTTCTGTAATGGGACCAGGGATTATCAATAAAGCTTCATTACAGACACCTTACAGCTGATTATTGTAGTCTGGGACTATAGTAACATCCAGAGAGGTCACCAGAGGTCACAGGGGGCAGAGAGGTCAGTCTGTAACTATGGGTCATCTGTAAGTCGGGTGTCCTTAAGTAAGGGACTGCCTGTAGTGGCTATTGGCCTTGTAGGAGAATTCAGTGTACTTGAAGTGGAGTAAGAATCGACTATGGACGCAGAATACATTGATGATTTTTTTGCAACTTTTTTAAACCTTAGCGGCCATGTGAAGTGCGGTGACCAAAGCTGCTACATGAATGGGGTTGTGTAGCCTGGATGGACTATCCCCTGACATAACGCTGCATGACAGGTGCGTTTTGGATCAGCAATCTAATATAAAGCTGTGTGTGTGTGTGTATGTATGTATGTGTGTATGTATGCATATATTCGTGTATGTATGTATGTATGTGTGTGTATGTGTGTGTATGTATGTGTGTGTGTGTGTATGTGTGTGTATGTATGTATATATTCGTGTATGTATGTATATATTCGTGTATGTATGTGTGTGTATGTATATATTCGTGTATGTATGTATGTGTGTGTGTATGTATGCATATATTCGTGTATGTATGTATGTGTGTATGTATGTATATATTCGTGTATGTATGTATGTATGTGTGTGTGTATGTATGTGTGTGTGTGTGTATGTATGTGTGTATGTATGCATATATTCGTGTATGTATGTATGTATGTGTGTGTGTATGTGTGTGTATGTATGTGTGTGTGTGTGTATGTGTGTGTATGTATGTGTGTGTGTGTGTATGTATGTATATATTCGTGTATGTATGTGTGTGTATGTATATATTCGTGTATGTATGTATGTGTGTGTGTATGTATGCATATATTCGTGTATGTATGTATGTGTGTATGTATGTATATATTCGTGTATGTATGTGTGTGTGTGTATATATTCGTGTATGTATGTATGTATGTATATATTCGTGTATGTATGTGTGTGTGTGTGTGTATGTATATATTCGTGTATGTATGTATGTGTGTGTGTATGTATATATTCGTGTATGTATGTGTGTGTGTGTGTGTATGTATATATTCGTGTATGTATGTATGTGTGTGTGTATTTATATATTCGTGTATGTATGTATGTGTGTGTGTATGTATGCATATATTCGTGTATGTATGTATGTGTGTATGTATGTATATATTCGTGTATGTATGTGTGTGTATGTATATATTCGTGTATGTATGTATGTGTGTATGTATATATTCGTGTATGTATGTATGTGTGTATGTATGCATATATTCGTGTATATATTCGTGTATGTATGTATGTGTGTGTGTATGTATGCATATATTCGTGTATGTATGTGTGTGTGTGTGTGTATGTATGTATATATTCGTGTATGTATGTGTGTGTGTATGTATGTATATATTCGTGTATGTATGTATGTGTGTGTGTACGTATGCATATATTCGTGTATGTATGTATGTATGTGTGTGTATGTGTGTGTATGTATGTATGTGTGTGTATGTATGTAAGTGTGTGTATGTATGTATGTGTGTGTATGTATGTATGTATGTATGTATGTGTGTGTGTATGTATATATTCGTGTATGTATGTATGTGTGTGTGTATGTGTGTGTATGTATGTTTATATTCGTGTATGTATGTATGTGTGTGTGTATGTATGTATATATTCGTGTATGTATGTATGTATGTGTATGTGTGTGTGTGTATGTAGGTGTGTCCGCTAAAGGAATCTGTACCTTCGCGTTTACAATCACCAAATTTTGCACAGTTGTTGCCTGTGACTCAGGGAACATCTTAGACCAGGTTTTGACCCGAAATTGTTACCCTGCACTTTCCTAAACCCACTTATTACCCCCCATATACAGGAACCATTGTCTGCTGCTGATGTGGCAGTTAGAAGCTGAGCCGTGATTGGTTGCTGTTCTGTCACAGGTGATTAATATGAGCTCTGAGCTGTGATTGGCTCATTGAAAGGCAATGAGTAGAAGACACTTCTGTGTGAGGTAGGATGGATAGATACAGACATAGGGGGAGATTTATCAGAAATTTCTGAGGTAAAACAGTTTCAGTTGCCCATGGAAACCAATCAGAGATCAGATGTCATTTTATAAGCAGCCGTGCAAATATGAAACTTGAGCAGTCTTGCTTTCAGACACTTCTGATAAATCTCTCCATAGACAAAGTGACAGTCGAAGACAGAGAGAGTGACAGTCACTGGATTGAGAGAGCTTGAGACAGAAAGTCACTGGATTGAGAGTGCCCGAGACCTACGGTCACTGGAATGAGAGTGCCCAAGACAGACAGTCGCTGGAATGAGAGTGCCCGAGACTGACAGTCACTGGATTGGGAGTGCCCGAGACAGTCACTGGAATGAGAGTGCCTGAGACAGACAGTCACTGGAATGAGAGTGCCCGAGACAGTCAGTCACTGAAAGAGACAGACAGTGTAAGTGACAGTGAAGGTCAGTGACAGGACAGTCAGAGACAGTCTATAGATACATATAAAAAAAATTTTGTTAACCCATTCTATTTTGTTATAGCTAAGAGCAGTTATTTACTATCCTGGGCAACGCCGGGGGTTCCAGCTAGTATGTCATAAAGTAAGAGGGGAATGATGTGAGAGATTCCAGGGCACACATGGCGTCCAGCTGCGCCTCTATAACCATGATGATTCCTGCAGATTGCTGCACATAATGGATTTCACACATTTGTCATGTTCAAAGAGCAGAATCCCCAAAAGGTGATTATTAAAGGGAACCTGTCACCAACGCACTAATTTATGGTTATCACATGTTCCAAACAGCCAAAACATGACAAAAGCAGTAGTGCTAATATAGGTATTATACTAAAGTACCTGCCTGCCAAGGCCCCTACACCCTCCCAGAAGTCCCGGGGACTGGAATTCAAATTTTAAAAAATGTATTCAATTGACACCATGGGGCTTATTTACTAAGGGTCGCAGATCGCACTTTTGTCGGACTGTAAACGGATGTAGAAATTTCCCCAGCAGGTATTATTACACACGGACAATGCACTTACATGCACCAGGAAGAAGATGGTGAACTCCAGGGACCTGAGTGGGGAAGTGACACATGCAGGATATCGGGTGCACGATCTTAGTGACTCCCCGCACAGCACATTATACACGGACAATGCACTTACATGCATCAGGAAGAAGAAGGTGAACTCTGGGGACCTGAGCGAGGAAGCGACACATGCAGGATATCGGGCGCACGATCTTAGTGACTCCCCGCACAGCGCATTATACACACACAATGCACTTACATGCACCGGGAAGAAGATGGTGAACTCCAGTGGACCTGAGCGGGGAAGCGACACATGCAGGATATCGGGCGCACGATCTTAGTGACTCCCCGCACAGCACATTATACATGGACAATGCACTTACATGCACCAGGAAGAAGAAGGTGAACTCCGGGGACCTGAGCGGGGAAGCGACACATGCAGGATATCAGGCACAGGATCTTAGTGACTCCCCGCACAGCGCATTATACATGGACAATGCACTTACATGCATCAGGAAGAAGAAGGTGAACTCTGGGGACCTGAGCGGGGAAGCGACACATGCAGGATATCGGGCGCACGATCTTAGTGACTCCCCGCACAGCACATTATACATGGACAATGCACTTACATGCACCAGGAAGAAGAAGGTGAACTCCAGGGACCTGAGCGGGGAAGCGACACATGCAGGATATCGGGCACAGGATATTAGTGACTCCCCGCACAGCGCATTATACACGGACAATGCACTTACATGCACCAGGAAGAAGAAGGTGAACTCCAGGGACCGGAGCGGGGAAGTGACACATGCAGGATATCGGGCGCACGATCTTAGTGACTCCCCGCACAGCGCATTATACACGGACAATGCACTTACATGCACCAGGAAGAGGAAGGTGAACTCCAGGGACCGGAGCGGGGAAGCTACACATGCAGCATATCGGGCGCACGATCTTAGTGACTCCCCGCACAGCACATTATACATGGACATTGCACTTACATGCACCAGGAAGAAGAAGGTGAACTCCAGGGACCGGAGCGGGGAAGTGACACATGCAGGATATCGGGCGCACGATCTTAGTGACTCCCCGCACAGCGCATTATACACGGACAATGCACTTACATGCACCAGGAAGAGGAAGGTGAACTCCAGGGACCGGAGCGGGGAAGCTACACATGCAGCATATCGGGCGCACGATCTTAGTGACTCCCCGCACAGCGCATTATACACGGACAATGCACTTACATGTACCAGGAAGAAGAAGGTGAACTCTGGGGACCTGAGCGGGGAAGTGATACATGCAGGATATCGGGTGCAGGATCTTAGTGACTCCCCGCACAGCGCATTATACATGGACAATGCACTTACATGCACCAGGAAGAAGAAGGTGAACTCCGGGGACCTGAGCGGGGAAGCGACACATGCAGGATATCGGGCGCACGATCTTAGTGACTCCCCGCACAGCGCATTATACACGGACAATGCACTTACATGCACCAGGAAGAAGAAGGTGAACTCCGGGGACCTGAGCGGGGAAGCGACACATGCAGGATATCGGGCACACGATCTTAGTGACTCCCCGCACAGCACATTATACACGGACAATGCACTTACATGCACCAGGAAGAAGAAGGTGAACTCCGGGGACCTGAGCGGGGAAGCGACACATGCAGCATATCGGGCGCACGATCTTAGTGAACTCCGTGGGACCGGGTAAGTAAATGTCCGCCATGGGTGTTAGATTTACCTATGAAATCCCAGCTTCCTGTATCCCCTTCCTGGATATTATGATACAGAAAACCACCAATGGAGAATTAGATACAACAATCTTTAGAAAACCCACCTCAACAAACTGGCTCCTTAGATGGGAATATATCCCTCCTCCAGCCCTTAAACGAGGCATCCCATTTGGACAATACGTCAGAATACGGAGAAACAGTTCATCACTGAGCAAGTTCATTAGATAAGCCAAAGAGCTCTGATTGCGATTCCAGGCTTGGGGATATCTGGACTCTATCCTTAGGTCTTCATACAAACGGGTACTGGCTTAGAATCTAACCAGTTTACTAACGACACAACCCAAATCATGAATGTCACAGATCATCAGACTCATAGGTACTTATGAAGGAGGCACGAACACAGTACATAAGATACTCACTAAACATTGGCATGTACTTAGAATGGACCCTGACCTAACATCCGTCATTACCGATCACCCCTGCCAATGTGCAACACCCCTGCCAATGTGTAGGCAGGTGGGAAGTTGCGAATAGCGCCCTCTCCAGGTCAGGAGCTGTTAGGGAGACTGATCACTTTTCTAGGAAGGTTCTAGAACCTGGGCATTGTGTAATTGCAGCTGTAGATACTGCCTAGCTTAGTAATTGCTGTAAGGAAGGAGTAAGCTGGTCGGATGATCCACCTGAGCTGGACACACCCCAAGGAAAATATAAACCTTGGGTGTGGAAGGTTCTAGTCTCTCGAGGTCTCGCCAGGGAGAGCTCAGAGAGTGCTGAGGCACAGCACTCCTCAGCACATGGCCTGCAGACCTCCATCACCAGATGTCTGCCTCAACCTTGCTGCTGTAGCAGCCCACCATCCTCCAGCCTGAAGCCACCCTGCCAGGCTGTAAGCCCATCATCCTGAGGAATCAGATCCGACCAGCTATCTCTTTCTCGAAGAAGTTTGCTGATGTTAAGGCCATTACCTGCTGTCTGAAGTTTAATAAAGAACTGTAAGTTACCACCACGGGCTTCCCCATCCATTACCCAGGGACTCATCCTACAGACACTCAGGGGTGTCCATTGCATCAGCCTCTCACTCTTTCTTGCACACACCACCTGCTGGAAACCTGCCAGGCTGTAGGACAGTCCTCCGGTCCCCGTACCGAGCACCATGACCACAGCGTGCCCAAGGCTGCAACCGCCTCCAGGCCCCAAAAAAGGCAAGGCCCCAGTGGGGGATGTTGCATAAGCGTTGCTTGCTTTCTCTAACTCCCCTTCTCGTTAGGTATCTACTGCTGCATTACTTCCTCTTTCTCGTTATATTAACAGCATATTAGTGATTGTCCCCCTGTCCACTATCTTTACTGTGCCATCTGACATAACTATTGAGACCAATAGGCCCTTTAAATCCCTATTCACTTGTCATGACACTAGGTATGCTATTAGGCCTACCATAGGTCACTTTATGTCGCTGTTTGTGCCTTATCGACACCTTTGACACTGTTTATATTTGTGCTTTACTTTGTAACTCATTATCTTCGTGATATATTCGCTCCCCATTGCTATCTGTGCCCGCACTGGTTTGGTCTTTTGCCCATGCCGCGGCGGGTTCCTTTGACAGTTATGCGCATGCGGGAGGACACGTGCGCACACCAGGCGGCTTTTGCCGGTGGAGGTGCGCGTACCCAGGAGTGTATATCATGTGCTGTGGGAGTGTATAGCACGGCACGTGGGTGACGCTTTGGCGGGCGGATCCCACTATCACGGCGCGCATATACACCCACTCACAGGCACAATTTGTTTCAACCCACTGCTTGTTACAGCTGATTACTGGAGTCTATGATATACTCTCCCCCAGCCAACTACACTTGCACATCTGACCCCGTGATGCCTCACTAGGATAAGGTTGGAGCTTGTTAACTATTCTTACCTCAGAGGCTAACGTGGCATATATTCTATCCCTATCTTGGTAGGGTGTCTAGCTATCCAGCTATCCCCTGATGAGCCCAATAGGGCGAAACAAGCCTTGTGAGGATTTGGGATTCATGTCTAGAGATGAGCGAACATGCTCGTCCGAGCTTGATGCTCGGTCGAGCATTAGCGTACTCGAAACTGCTCGTTGCTCGGACGAATACTTCGCCCGCTCGAGAAAATGGCAGCTCCCGCCGTTTTGCGTAGTTCTGCGGGACAAGTAGCGAGGGAGAGTAGGCGAGCAGGCAGCTTGTCCAGCACTGGCAAGGGTACGCTTTACAAGGCTTTTGCCAGCTTTATGTCACCCCAGCAAGACACTGTCACCTGTCCCCAGTCTCGGCAGAGTAGGGCTGATCTTTACAGAAAGATGGTGAGGGAGTACGTAGCTGACCATACCATCGTCCTAAATGATCACACAGCTCCCTACAACTACTGGGTTTCAAAGCTGGACATGTGGCACGAACTGGCGCTGTACGCCTTGGAGGTTCTTGCCTGCCCTGCCGCTAGCGTCTTGTCCGAGCGGGTTTTCAGTGCAGCTGGTGGCATCATCACCGATAAGCGTACACGCCTGTCGACTGACAGCGCTGACAGGCTGACGCTTATTAAGATGAATAAAGCCTGGATTTTTCATAATTTCCAATCTCCACCAGGTGAAGGAAGCTCAACCTGAATAATTGATCCACTCCTCCTCCTCCTCATTTTCCTCCTTCTCCTCCTCTTTGTACAGTAAAGCAGAGGAAACTGGCTATTTTTTGACAGGGCCCACTGGCTCTAGCTATAGTACTTTATGCATTTAATTTTTCTGGAGGGCCACCTACCCGGTCCTCTGTTTTAAACAATTTTTGGGACTGCCACATACAGGCACTCAATCTATTAAATTTTTCTGGAGGGCCACCTACCTGCTCCTCTGGTTTGAAAATTTTTTTGGACTGCCACATACAGGCACTCAATCTATTCCATTTTACTGGAGGGCCACCTACCTGCTCCTCTGGTTTGAAAAATTTTTGGGACTGCCACATACAGGCACTATCCAAATTAAATTGTCTCCATAGCAGCCTCCACACGTTGTCTCCATTGCTACCTCCAAAAGTCGTCCATATAGCTGCCTCCATACATCGTCCCTTTATCAAACGAGGTGTGTCAGGCAGAAATTTGGGTTGTTTTCATGGATTCCACATCAAACTTGTTAACTTTGTCGCCACCCTGCTGTGTTATACACAAAATATACTGGCAAACTTTTATCATTTACCAATATTATTTCAGCGCTTCTTGCGCATCTGTTTACATTCCCCTCACCCAGCATATCCTAAACTTATAAGAACGCTACTACACTTGATCTTATACAAAAGTGCTGTTTGGGGAGTAGCCTAGAGACAGAGGCTTGGATTGGCGAAAGCTCGCCTGGCAGCGGAGCGCCAGCTCCATGCGCATCATGCGCTTCTTGCGCATCTGTTTACATTCCCCTCACCCGCCATATCCCAAACTTATAAGAACGCTACTACACTTAACTTGGTGCAGGCTGGGACCGAGTCTGACCCTGGGGCTGGTCATATACTGCCGACGCAGAGAATTGCGGGGCCTACCTCGGTCCAGGTCTCAAAGGCCTACTATACCTCCTCCCAACCCTCCTCCACCTCCTCCTCCTCCGAATTACCATCCGTGGGCATGGTGCCATCAGTCGGTAGCTCTAGGCACAGCAGCAGTGCCGTCGCTAAGCGACAGCAGGCGGTGCTCAAACTGCTGAGCCTAGGCGATAAAAGGCACACCGCCCAAGAGCTATTACAGGGCATTCCACATCAAACTTGTTAACTTTGTCGCCACCCTGCTGTGTAATCCACAAAATATACTTGCAAACTTTTATCATTTACCGATATTATTTCAGCGCTTCTTGCGCATCTGTTTACATTCCCCTCACCCGGCATATCCTAAACTTATAAGAACGCTACTACACTTGATCTTATACAAAAGGTTCTTAGAAGTGCTGTTTGGGGAGTAGCCTAGAGACAGGGGCTTGGATTGGCGAAAGCTCGCCTGGCAGCGGAGCGCCAGCTCCATGCCAAGATCCAACTAACATAGTTTTAACTGCAGCACCTTTAATCTACTACTAGTTCACTGCCTCCATACATGGTCCCCTTATCAAACGAGCTGTGTCAGGCAGAATTTTGGGTTGTTTTCATGGCTTCCATGTTAACTTTGTCGCCACCCTGCTGTGTAATCCACAAAATATACTGGCAAACTTTTATCATGTACCGATATTATTTGAGCGCTTCTTGCTCACCTCCTTTGGTTCCTCTCTGCCACCCATTGGTTTAAAGCCTGAGTCCATTTAGGGTTTGTCGCCATGCCACTCTCTAGCCTGCCGCTGCTGCCGCTGCCTCTGCATGCCGTCCCCTATAGTGTCAGGGTCAATTATTGGATGTTTTAGATGCTATCTAGCTTCATTCTGTCACTCTGGCATGGCCATGCTGTTGCCCATAATTTTGGCATAATGGTGCGATTAGGCAGCCTCAGAGGCATCCATGCATGCTGCCCCTGCTGTTTCCTGTCCATTTCCGTGGTGTTTCCATCCTTTTCTGAGGTTCCCAGGTGTTTGGCCAAGCTTCCCTGTGCAGAGCCTTGGTCCCCTTGAAAAATGCTCGAGTCTTCCATTGACTTCAATGGGGTTCGTTATTCGAGACGAGCACTCGAGCATCGGGAAAAGTTCGTCTCGAATAACGAGTACCCGAGCATTTTAGTGTTCGCTCATCTCTATTCATGTCTCTTTAGAACACCTTAAGACACAATAAGACTAAACCTGACTATACCTGCTGAATAGGTCTTTAATAGGGCCAGTTACTACAGGGTCAGGTTCCGGTCGGGATTGTGGTTAATTAGGACCATAGCCCCAAAGCTAAACAATTAGGGGGTGATAGATTTTTCTGTTCAATCTAGGGCTTTTGTGGGGATTTTGGACCTTAGTGTCTACAAGACCCTTGCCCCCACTGACAATATCTATCACTTACCTACCTTTTTTTTTTGTAATCTATATACTCCATCTTTAGGTACTTCCCCTACATCTAACGGACTTACTGAAAGTTGTGCATATTGGGGTGAACTACTTCTGGCATTTCCCAAAAGAGCAACATAGATGATCTGCTCGTGATTCTTGAGACGTAAAAACAACTTACTCGGCGAGCCCTCTAGATATTTTCACAAGGTAAAAGAGGACACTCCCAGTAGGTTATCATACGTTCAATTCTCCTTTCCTTTTAGACTGGTTACCTGTGCAGAAGAATGGAATACATCCGCACTACTTTACAACTTCTTTTATGTAGTCATTTCTAATATGGAAGTAAAAGTTATATTTTAAAAATCACTATTTGTTCTCTTTTACTGGATCACGTCAGCCGATGCGCCAAATTCCTTCCCCTCCATGATATCAGCTCAGCACTGCGAGCATTGCCGGCGCTTGCGCGGTACGTATCTCGCTGACATACGCAGTGAGAACCTCATCTCCAGCTGGATACAGCTCATTGCTCCAAACATTGACAACGCTTGCGCGGTAAACTGTATGTCACTGACATGCGCAGTGAGAGCCTCATCTCCAGCAGGATACAGCTCACCATGCAGGCAATGCTTCCAGTGGTGAGCTGACTTCACACTGGGGTTAATTTTAGAAGGAAGGAGGCCACGGATAACAGATATAAGATTACCACAGTCGCCAATTCGCCAACAAAGAGATTTATGGTATGGAATTGTATAAAATCTTACTCCCCAGACGTCGTTTTGTTGCAAGAAACACACCTGCTGGAAAAAGACCAACATAGATTCAGAGACAATCTTTACACATCTATGGATTTTGCTTCAGATAAAGACAAAAAAAAAAGCTGGTGTGTTAATAGCAACAAAAAAAAAAACCACTCCCAATAGCAGAGGTGAAATGTGAGCAGGACAGCCAGGGGAGGTATGTCCTAATTCACTGTCTTATTTACAACCAGCCGTATATTATACTGAACATTTATGCTCCAAATCAGGGTCAAAAAAAAAGTTTATAAAAACAGTTTTTAGCAAAATAACTAACTCCTATAAAGGAAACATCATTGTGGGTGGGGACTTTAATGCAATTACAAACATACGTTTAGACTCCACAAGTAAATGGTCCCGGAACAAAGAGGAGACCATGCATTGATAAAATTATAAAAGAGGCGGACCTGCATGACGTGTGGAGAAAAAAGACACTATGGGGGTCATTTACTAAGGGCCCGATTCGCGTTTTCCCGACGTGTTACCCGAATATTTCTGATTTGCGCCGATTGTACCTGAATTGCCCCGGGATTTTGGCGCATGCGATCGGATTGTGGTGCATCGGCGCCGGCATGCGTGCAACGGAAATTGGGGGGCGTGGCCGAACGAAAACCCGACGGATTCGGAAAAACCGCCGCATTTAAAACCCGAAAATGTGTCGCTTGGGGAGCGCTTACCTTCACTTGGTCCGAGCTGGTGTATTCCGGCGCGTTCAGATGATTTTCAGCGCAGCAGCGCCACCTGGTGGACGGCGGAGGAACTACCATCATAAATCCCGTCCGGACCCGAATCCTGTGCAGAGAAGGCGCCGCTGGATCGCGAATGGGCCGGGTAAGTAAATCTGCCCCAATATGTTTTTTTTCCAACCCACACTTAAGTTATTCACGGATAAACTACTTTCTAGTGAGCAGACCAGTGAAGGTGGACATCATACCAATGACATTTTCAGATCACTCTCCTATAAAACTGAGGATATCAGTTGAAGGAACGACGGTGCTTGGTAGAACATGGAGATTGAGCTTTATGGGTCTTAAAAATTTTAAGAAAAAGGCTAGGGGTGGATTTAAAATGTTTTTTTTTTTTTTTTTTTAAACACAGTAGGGTGCAACTCACCAACTCTTTTGTGGTGTGCCCATAAGGCATTCTTTAGGGGGCACCTGGAAATGTTAAACTCTTATATAAGAAAGGAAGAATCTGAAGAACGGGATGCCCTCATAAAACGCATCTACATGTTAGAAAAAAGGTCATAAATTAAACCCAAATAAAAAATACCGCAGACATAATCACACATCTACAGCAAAAAAAATACAGTTGCTATCCCTCCAAGAATATAGAGGAGCATTACGTAAACAAAAATTACATACATTTGAACTAGACGGTAATAGAAATAAACTATTGACAGATAAATTCAAGAAAGAAGCAACAGACACCAAATTAGAAAAGATTATAACTAGAGATGAGCGAGCACTAAAATGCTCGGGTGCTCATTATTCGAGACGAACTTTTCCAGATGCTCGAGTGCTCGTCTCGAATAACGAACCCCATTGAAGTCAATGGGAGACTCGAGCATTTTTTTAATAAAACTGAACAGTAAAAGAACAGTGCAAAAAAAAAATTCCAGATCTTTGCAGATGTTTTACTTGTAAGAACACATTGAAATAACACTATTCTTCACTTTGCAGGTGTTCGCGCGTGTCTCCCGCTAAGTTAGGAGATGTGCACGAACATCTGGAATGTGAAGAATATTGTTCTTTCAATGTGTTCTGCACTTAAATGCTCCTGTGTTCACTGTTTTTAATGTTTTAATTCTATTCTTCACATTGCAGGTGTGCGCGTGTGTCTCCCGATAGGTTCGGAGATACGCGCGCACAGCTGCAAAGTGAAGAATAGAATAGCAGCAGTTTCAGATGTATCCCATTAACGTTCCCCAAAGTAGAAATTAAAAGGCTGCAAAAATATATTGATAGGTACATCTGGAAAGGGAAGCCCCCCCCCCACCCCCCGAGACTCCCCAAAGACACACTTTATGCTCCTAGATTTTTAGGGGGAATAGATTACCCAAATTTGGAGCGATATTACGACACCATGGGGGTCATTTACTAAGGGCCCGATTCGCGTTTTCCTGACGTGTTACCCAAATATTTCCGATTTGCGCCGATTGTACCTGAATTGCCCTGGGTTTTTGGCGCACGCGATCGGATTGTGGCGCATCGGCGCCAACATGCGCGCGAGGGAAATCGGGGGAGGGGGGGGCGTGGCCGAACGAAAACCCGACGTATTCGGAAAAACCGCCGCATTTAAAATCTGGAAATGTGTCGCTTGGGACGCGCTTACCTTCACTTGGTCCAGCTCGGTGAATTTCAGGGCATTCGGATGCTTTTCAGCGCAGCAGCGCCACCTGGTGGACGCGGAGGAACTACCTTCATAAATCCCGTCCGGACCCGAATCCACCGCAGAGAACGCGCCGCTGGATCGCGAATGGGCCGGGTAAGTAAATCTGCCCCATTCTCTTTAGGTTATGTCATAGCCCGCACAGAAATTCTAAAGTAATGGAAAAGTAACTCCATACCTTCCATAGAAGATGTTATCCTAGTGATGAATAAATTGAAAGATTGTGAACTGTTCATGCATAATGGGGATGTAATAGGAAAAAAAAGAAGCCACTAAAATGCTGGGAACTGTGGTCTAGACATCTGTGACGAGCCAGTAATTTTTTTTTTTTTTTTTAATTGTTTTTTTCAAGTTTTAAACACCAGAGAAACACTTATTTTTTTTTTTTTTAATTACTACTATTTTTTTTTTAAATTGCAGTCGAAATGTATTGATCAACTCGCATGAAATATGCCTTTTTTTTTCTATGTGCTTTCTTTTCTTCTTTTTTGTAAATAAAGATAAATAAATAATAATAATAATTAAAAAAAAAATAAGATTACCACAGTCACGGTCCCTGGATCAGTGAGTAAGTGTCCCTGGTTTATCATGATGGATTCTGATGGTAGATTTCCTGTAAAGGCCTAGTGTATTTCACTACTATGTGCCATCCTTGATTTTCAGATAACACAGGACTCCTGATTACTCCAAATCCATCACAGAATGCATTGGGGCTCATTTACTAAGGCTCCGTGGACCGCACAAACGTTGGATATTCCAGCGTTTTCCGATCTGCGCCGCATTGTACCGACGATCCGACGGATGTGGACTGAGCGCGGGATTAAACTTTAAAATTGTGCCGCAAGCCAATGCACTTACATGCACCGGGAAGAAGATGGTGAACTCCAGTGGACCTGAGTGGGGAAGCGACACATGCAGGATATCAGGCGCAGGATCTTAGTGACTCCCCGCACATCGCATTATACATGGACAATGCACTTACATGCACCAGGAAGAAGAAGGAGAACTCCGGGGACCTGAGCGGGGAAGCGACACATGCAGGATATCAGGTGCAGGATCTTAGTGACTCCCCGCACAGCGCATTATACACGGACAATGCACTTACATGCACCAGGAAGAAGAAGGAGAACTCCGGGGACCTGAGCGGGGAAGCGACACATGCAGGATATCGGGTGTAGGATCTTAGTGACTCCCCGCACAGCGCATTATACACGGACAATGCACTTACATGCACCAGGAAGAAGAAGGTGAACTCCAGTGGACCTGAGCGGGGAAGCGACACATGCAGGATATCGGGCGCACGATCTTGGTGCATCTCGGCACAATGCATGATTGTCAGACATTGCGGATTGGGGATCGCGACAGGACCGGGTAAGTAAATATGCCCCATTATGTTCTTCTTCAGTTGTGAAAAAATGGACTCTTTTCTGGAGTCTGTTCTCTTGGTTTGCAGTTACAACTATTGGATAAATATATTAGTTATTTTGTGAACATTCTGCAATAGTTATCATTCCGGTCGGGATTGTGGTTAATTAGGACCATAGCCCCAAAGTTAGGCAATTAGGGGGTGATAGATTTTCTGTGCAATCTAGGGCTTTTGTGGGGATTTTGGACCTTAGTGTCTACAAGACCCTAGCCCCCACTGACAATATCTATCACTTACCTACCTTTTTTTTGTAATCTATATACTCCATCTTTAGGTACTTCCCCTACATCTAACGGACTTACTGAAAGTTGTGCATATTGGGGTGAACTACTTCTGGCATCTCCCCAAAGAGCAACATAGATGATCTGCTCGTGATTCTTCAGACGTACAAACAACTTACTCGGCGAGCCCTCTAGATATTTTCACAAGGTAAAAGAGGACACTCCCAGTAGGTTATCATACGTTCAGTTCTCCTTTCCTTTTAGACTGGTTACCTGTGCAGAAGAATGGAATACATCCGCACTACTTTACAACTTCTTTTATGTAGTCATTTCTAATATGGAAGTAAAAGTTATATTTTAAAAATCACTATTTGTTCTCTTTTACTGGATCACGTCAGCCGATGCGCCAAATTCCTTCCCCTCCATGATATCAGCTCAGCACTGCGAGCATTGCCGACGCTTGCGCGGTACGTATCTCGCTGACATATGCAGTGAGAACCTCATCTCCAGCTGGATACAGCTCATTGCTCCAAACATTGACAACGCTTGTGCGGTACGTATCTCGCTGACATGCGCAGTGAGAGCCTCATCTCCAGCAGGATACAGCTCACCATGCAGGCGATGCTTCCAGTGGTGAGCTGACTTCACACTGGGGTTAATTTTAGAAGGAAGGAGGCCACGGATAACAGATATAAGATTACCACAGTCACGGTCCCTGGATCAGTGAGTAAGTGTCCCTGGTTTATCATGATGGATTCTGATGGTAGATTTCCTGTAAAGGCCTAGTGTATTTCACTACTATGTGCCATCCTTGATTTTCAGATAACACAGGACTCATTACTCCAAATCCATCACAGAATGCATTGGGGCTCATTTACTAAGGCTCCGTGGACCGCACAAACGTCGGATATTCCAGCATTTTCCGATTTGCGCCTCATTTAGAAGGGGATTGTATCACACCCGATTGGATTTTGGCGCCGGCTTTCATGAAACAAAAATCGGGGGTGTGCCGTCCGACGGATTCGGACTGAGCGCGGGATTAAACTTTAAAATTGTGCCGCAAGCCAATGAACTTACATGTGCAACACCCCTGCCGCTGCAAGGCAGAGGGGTTGTTGCGAATACGTCCCACCATGTAGCTTGCAGCCTGTGTAGGGTCTGATCAGCCCCACAGCAGGTCAATACATAACAACTACATAACACAGATGAGCACTGCAGTGGTAGAACCTGCCTGGTAAGGCAGGAGTTAAGTATTAAATGTGATGTAATATGTGTCAGCCAACCACATATATTCATGTCTTATATCTGTGAGCTGAGATGTAATTGGAAGAGTAGCCACCACCTGACCAGTGGGAGTAACAAAACCCCTGGTCAGGAAACTTCTAGAGCTCAGTTCCAGTCAGAGTTAGCCTTAAGAAGAGCTCAGCCAGACTTGTTAGTCAGACTCAGAAGAGTCAGTGCAGCCAGCACAACAGACCAGAGCAGGAGAGCCCAGCTCCCTGCTTGAAGAGTGCAGTGAGTTAGTTAGTGAGGAAAGGGGTATCATCCTACCTTCAAGGGTGATATCTGAAGCAACCCAGGACAAGCTGAAGCATCCTACTAGGACACAGCTATCACCCAGCCTGCCATTGCATACAGGCTGATGATCCATTCCTGTGGCTCCCTCCAACTGCATCTCCAGCATTCCACCATTTTGTCAAGGCACGTTGCTACTGTTCCTGTCGGTTCCAATAAAGAACTGTAAGTTATTTTTGTTCAACGTATGCCTCCGTCTGGTCCCTGTGACTACGGCTGTCAGCATCACGGGCACCCTGTCCACCACACAGAGACTCATAATCTAGACACCAAAGGGTTGCCCCAGGGAGAACCGCTATAGCAGCCTCTCCCTCCATATTTCTTGCCAACACCACCCTGCTGGAGACCTGCCAGGCTGTAGGACAGCCCTCCGGTTCCCCATACCAAGCACCGTGACACTAGCGTGCCTAGGCCGCAACCGCCAGCCACTCAGGTACTGCGGGCCCCGGCTGTCTCTAGGCCCCAAGAAAAGGCTAGGCCCCGGTGGGGGATGTTGCAAGTGGCGTCACGAACAGGATTTATACTTCTGTGCCTTATTCTGGCACTAAAGACTATCCTTTATTGAAAAAAACTAGTGTGCTGCCTAACCCTGCTGCCATTCGGGTTTAGACCCAAGTGATTGTGTGCGTTTCTGCATTGAACTGTATTACTGCTGCCACGTGCTGTCGAGCCTCGCTCCAGCACTCAGGAGGTTAAACGCTGCAAAGAACTTTGTCAGCTCTGCTGCATCTGGCGCTCCCGCGCCTGAAGCATTTACCTCACGAAACTGTGACGCAGCAAATAATTACAGCCCGCCAAAACCTTCACTGGCGGGAAAATCCAGATGACTCACCAAACTCCACCGACGCGTGAATGGCGCGAACCCCGCCTCCTGTGGCGCAGGGGAAAATAGAGCCCACCACAGCTCTTGGCGGGAAAGGCTTGGACTCCTCCCTCTGGCATGTAGCGGACTTCCTGCCCTGCCTCAACGAAGTGCCAGCACTAGTGTGGACTTTGTGCAGTGAGGTCAACACCATGTGGGGTCCTCGGCCATTCCCCTCCGTAGAGCAACCGGAGTTCCTGGAAGCCCTCGAGACCGTGATCGTGGTCTCTGCACAGCCGGTCCGGAGGCCCTTCGCTGCATCGAGGACTGACCCGAGCCTCCATCAAGAGGACGTACCTCCAGTCGGTGACGGAGCGCCAAGCACCACCCGGGCGGTTCCTGCTGCCTCTCCCGGCTACCATGCTGGTACCGCAGGAAGCCCCGACTCCTGCTGAGCCAGCACCTGGGCCAACTGCTGCTGTACAACCTGCATCGAGGCCTACTGCTGCTGCCGACCAGCCTGCCATACCTGCTGCTGTGGTTCCTGACCCTTCGGCTGCTCCCGCTCCAGTTCCGGCACCTGTCTGATCATCTGCGAGACCAGAGCCTGCCCCGGAGAGACCATCTGCAGCACCGCCACCTCTGCAGCCTCGAGGTCAAGGTGAGGCCCTTCGCCGGCATCTCCGAGACGCTGTCTCGGAACAGCGACGCCGAGAGAAGGAGGCCCTGCGCTACACGACCGGCCGATCCAGAGAAGGCGCCTGGGTAAAGCAGAATTGAACCACCGGCATGGTCCGCTACTTTGACCGCCAGCTGGGTTATGGCTTCACCACCCATGACTACACCGGACGGAAGGTATTTATTCCCCGCCGGTCCGTCAAAAGGCCCGATTTGCCGGAGAGACTCCATAACCTGAAGCCGGGGGAGTACATACAATTTTCCCTTCAGGACGGACCCCGAGGGCCATGGGCGGCTGGCGTGATCCGGATCCCGGACCCTGATGAGGACCGCTACCCATCTTGTGATGAGCTTTATGAGGACGACGAATGGCCGGAGTCTCCGAACTCGTCTTCATCCTCGGCGATGAGTCCCCGGGCGGTGACCCATGTGAATGCCCCATCCACGGTCATTGTGAGTACAGGCCCCATTGCCATCCACGGGCATGATTCAGGGAGCACCCCCCCCCACACCCCCACCGTCTCCCCTGCAGAGAGCGCTGCCGGATCCCGCGGTTCCTCCGTGGTGGAAGATGTCCCGGCTGGTGAGCCTTATCCAGAGGCTCCAACTAGACCACCATCTCCCCCTGCCGGCTACCAGTGGGCTGACGAGCCGCGGTGCTGCCGCAGGTTTCCATTTATCTATTTCTGGACCCCTCCTTGGTCCCTGGCTCTGTTGAGCCCCCGGCTGGAACAACCGACACCCCGGGCGACAGTGCCTCTCCCCCTGAATGTCAGGAGGATGCTGCTGAGCCTGCAGTACCTGCAAATGCCACCGGGTGTCCCCAGCCGGCTCCTACTTCCACTGCTTCTCCTACACAGGATCCTGTTCTGATCCCGGATCCTGCTGTTGCTGGGAAAGAAGATCCTGAGTAATCCCTGATGGGCTGAAAGCCTTACCAGGTACTGTGTACATATGTATATTTATTTCTACTATCCCAGTTGAACCGCTATAGCAGCCTCTCCCTCATCATTTCTTGCCAATCCCACCCTGCTGGAGACCTGCCACGCTGTAGGCCCCAAGAAAAGGCTAGGCCCCGGTGGGGGATGTTGCACATGCACCGGGAAGAAGATGGTGAACTCCAGTGGACCTGAGCGGGGAAGCGACACATGATATCAGGATATCGGGCGCATGATCTTGGTAAATCTCGGCACAATGCATGATTGTCAGACATTGCGGATTGGGGATCGCGAAAGGACCGGGTAAGTAAATATGCCCCATTATGTTCTTCTCATATGTGAAAAAATGGACTCAGTCTGTTGTCTTGGTTTGCATTTACAACTATTGGATAAATATATTAGTTATTTTGTGAACATTCTGCAATAGTTATCATGTAGCTGTAGTATCGGAGTGCCTGGGGGAGCATGCCTGGAGGTGATGAGCCCAGATCAGAAGATTCCTGCCTCCTGTAAATAATCCTCTCCCCACCACATCCAGCAGATTATGTATGGTGTTGGAGCTGTGTTTTTGGCTACAATTATTTCTTGGAATTTACAATGTAATCTGCTGACTTCAATATATGGATTGTATAATATATGGCTGCATTTCTGTCGGGTTTTCCAACATTTTTCGGGGATCACGCCGCTGGGACAAGCATTTAGAAGAGAATTGTGTCACACGTGACAGAAATCGGGGGGCGGGCCGTCGGACGATGCGACTGATTCGGACTGAGCGCAAGATTTAACATTTAAATTGTGTTGCAAAACCAAGCACTTACATGCACCGGGAAGAAGAAGTTGAACTCCGACGGACCTGAGCGGGGAAGCGACACATGCAGGATATCAGGTGCACAATCTTCTTGAATCACGGCAGATGTGCATTCCGGTCGGACAATGCACTTTCGGGGTTCGCACAGGACAGGTAAGTAAATGTGCCCCAATGTGATTAAACCTGACTATACCTGCTGAATAGCTCTTTTTTATCAAAAGACCTTTATTGGATTTTTTAAAACTTTTTTTACAGACATACCATGACACAAATGCTGAATAGGTCTTTAATAGGGCCAGTTACTGCAGGGTCAGGTTTGGTCGGGATTGTGGTTAATTAGGACCATAGCCCCAAAGTTAGGCAATAAGGGCGTGATAGATTTTCTGTGCAATCTAGGGCTTTTGTGGGGATTTTGGACCTTAGTGTCTACAAGACCCTAGCCCCCACTGACAATATCTATCACTTACCTACCTGACTTACTGAAAGTTGTGCATATTGGGGTGAACTACTTCTGGCATCTCCCCAAAGAGCAACATAGATGATCTACTCGTGATTCTTGAGACATACAAACAACTTACTCGGCGAGCCCTCTAGATATTTTCACAAGGTAAAAGAGGACACTCCCAGTAGGTTATCATACGTTCAATTCTCCTTTCCTTTTAGACTGGTTACCTGTGCAGAAGAATGGAATACATCCGCACTACTTTACAACTTCTTTTATGTAGTCATTTCTAATATGGAAGTAAAAGTTATATTTTAAAAATCACTATTTGTTCTCTTTTACTGGATCACGTCAGCCGATGCGCCAAATTCCATCCCCTCCATGATATCAGCTCAGCACTGCGAGCATTGCCGACGCTTGTGCGGTACGTATCTCGCTGACATATGCAGTGAGAACCTCATCTCCAGCTGGATACAGCTCATTGCTCCAAACACTGACAACGCTTGCGCGGTAAACTGTATGTCACTGACATGCGCAGTGAGAGCCTCATCTCCAGCAGGATACAGCTCATTGCTCCAAACATTGACAACGCTTGCGCGGTACGTATCTCGCTGACATACGCAGTGAGAGCCTCATCTCCAGCAGGATACAGCTCATTGCTCCAAACCCTGACAACGCTTGCGCGGTAAACTGTATGTCACTGACATGCGCAGTGAGAGCCTCATCTCCAGCAGGATACAGCTCACCATGCAGGCGATGCTTAAAGTGGTCCGCTGACTTCACACTGGGGTTAATTTTAGAAGGAAGGAGGCTTTCATGCGACACAAATCGGGGCGGTGCCGTCCGACAATCCGACGGATGCGGACTGGGCGCGGGATTAAACTTTTAAATTGTGCCGCAAGCCAATGCACTTACATGCACCGGGAAGAAGATGGTGAACTCCAGTGGACCTGAGCAGGGAAGCGACACATGCAGGATATTGGGCGCAGGATCTTAGTGACTCCCCGCACAGCGCATTATACACGGACAATGCACTTACATGCACCGGGAAGAAGATGGTGAACTCCAGTGGACCTGAGCGGGGAAGCGACACATGCAGGATATCGGGCGCACAATCTTGGTGAATCTCGGCACAATGCATGATTGTCAGACATTGCGGATTGGGGATCCCGACAGGACCGGGTAAGTAAATATGCCCCATTATGTTCTTCTCAGTTGTGAAAAAATGGACTCAGCCTGTTCTCTTGGTTTGCAGTTACAACTATTGGATGAATATAATAGATAGATAGATAGATAGATAGATAGATAGATAGATAGAATAGATTTTGTGAACATTCTGCAATAGTTATCATGTAGCTGTAGTATCGGAGTGCCTGGGGGAGCATGCCTGGAGGTGATGAGCCCAGATCAGAAGATTCCTGCCTCCTGTAAATAACCCTCTCCCCACCACATCCAGCAGATTATGTATGGAGTTGGAGCTGTGTTTTTGGCTACAATTATTTCTCGGAATTTACAATGTAATCTGCTGACTTCAATATATGGATTGTATAACATCAATCTGTAAGGGCTCTGAGTGCAGTGACCTAAGACAGACCCACTCCCTGCATACACTACATGGATTGGTTCCCATGCACATTGGGGGGGCATTCATTATTGAATTTCCAACAGAAAACTGGGCCTAAAATACCAAATAGAAGAAAAAAGAGGAAACGAAAGCCAAGGCTTCAATATAGATACAATAAGTAGTTGTTAATAACAACAATAAAATATGTATAAAAACTTTATAAAAAAATATGTCATGAAATCCAGAGTCACAGAAGCAAAAGCACAACCAGTGATAAAAGAATGAACACCAATAAGGCGAACATGAGGCTAATGTGCCAGGAAGGAGGACATACTATTACCTGGCGTGGACCCCGAAGCACATTTCAACCACAGCAGGTCTTTGTCAAGGGAGCCTTATGCGTCTTATTTAAGTGTCAGCGCCACAATATCAGTGCTTTTCTGACACTCACAAATATTTTTTGGGCTCACAATTTGGGCGCCACTTGGGAACCAGGCACTTTTCCAGCACATCTTTCAAACTTGGGGGTACATGCAGAGCTACAAAACGGTGGGCTATGGAGTAAAAGTTCACCTTCATGAATGTTATGAAATTCTCACCCGTTGGTATAGGACCTGAGTAAATCATATGGTTTCCTGTGTCTCTCCTATCTGCTGGGGACTCTATCCTGCATGTCTGGTGGGACATAGACCTCTATGGGAATGTGTGCAGAGCTGCCGAGGATCTATCCCCAGCCACTGTTATCCATGCTTCCAGGCTGCAAGGCTGGTGATCCCTAGGCTTTGGAAGACCACAATGTGTCCTGCAAGACTAATGTGGGTGGAAGTGTCGCAGTATGTAAGAACTTAGAGCTCTAAACAATAATCTGATAGAAGCTTATCATACTACTTGGTCCAAATGGATCATATTCAGGAACTCCGCTTCATTCCCCAATTGGTTCTGGTCCAGAGTCATGAGCCTCTTCCATAAGTCTTGGTCTTGGTACATCTACCTGCAAAGTTGTGAGGATCAACTCACCCCTCTACCCCCTTTCCCTAAAATCGTCTCCCCCTTGATTTTGTTTATTTTGCCATTTATTGTTGGGATGAGTTGGAGGTAACAAAACAACATGTGACTTGTCTGTGCTGCTCACTCCTCAGCTCTCAGCCTCCACCTTTGTGCTCTTGTACAGCTCCTCCCTCTCCCACTGATGTCACCAGGCTGTGAGCTCTGTTCCTGTGAGTAAGAGAGCAGGAGGAAGGAGCTGTACAGGAGCACAAAGGTGGGGGCTGAGAGCTGAGGAGTATGCAGCACAGACAAATCATGTATTGTTTTTATAAACTGATCTAAACCAGAGTCAACCCCTGGGACTACACAGAGGATTCTGTCAGGATTCAAGGTAAGTTATAAGGCACAATTAAATTGTGATGCAAATGCTTAGAGAAAGCAGAAAAGCTAATAGTTAAAAGTTTTTTTTGGCATTGGTGCAAATTATCACCTACCACTATACAGATATGGAGATTACTGACCTCACCACCTGGTGTCTCTCACCAGGCACCTTGCGCCATTGAGACAGTAACATGAGTCTATGGAGGGGACCACTAGAAAGTCACCACTTTGGCTAGTAGGGGGAGGGGGGGTTTCGGGAAATTCACCTTTAATCACAAAGTGGTGCTTCAATTCGGACATCAATCTGCAGTCATGTCTGTGGTTTATATAAAGAGACTGTGGCTGTTTTTAAGAAAGCGTTTCACTCTCTGCCCGCACACAATGGGAAGCTTACGGATAATTGTCCGACATCAGCTCATAGCCAGGGAGGCAGTTCTTGGAGTGAATAAATGGGCAGGTGACGGGGCCGCTCCCTGTTCACGGCAGGATTTTGTTATATAAAGATAAACAGTGTGAAAGAGACGTCCAGATTCCACAGGAGACGCTCACTTGCTCCGAGATCTTGAGACAGGAGTAAGTGCACTTCTTATACTTCTTATAATCGATCTGACTGGCAGGACTGGTTTTGGGGGTGAGGGCGGTATAAACTGTGTGATCATATAAGGCTGCCATTGTCTGAGGGTATCCCTGAGGAAGCTCAATTTATCATTGACCCATTCTTCACCCTAGACCACCAGGAACTATAAGATTAACCCAATCACTGGCTTAGACTACCAGTAAATTTCCATTTACCTCTGCACCTACAGAGGGCCTGACTTGTGATAATACAAGATCGCAGCTCACGTTCCAATCACTGGGTTACATTGTGTGGGTGTATTATCATTGTGGGTACGCCTGGTGACCTATATGACCTGGCGTATCTGTCATCTTGTGTTATGCTATGTCGCAACTGTATACCATAGATTACTCACACCTCTATGAACCTGTAATAGCACAAATCACAGAGGACACATCCTCTAAAGATACAACTGATAGATAACCTACAACGTGGGTCACTGGAAACAGAAATAGTCCAAGGTCTCAGTACATAGTTGACCCGAACGGCAGAGGTTTTACAGAGGAGGGTGAGTGGATGTATAAAGGGGGACACTTGCCCCCTAGTTACATTGTGTACCTACATAATAGCCAGTATCTGAGAGAGGCATAGAGAACGTTAGACATGGTCTGTTCTTCGTCTGGTTTCATTTGTATTGTTTTATTGTATTGCTGGATTTGTTTTGCCAGTTTTTGGTAAGTTTAGTTTGTGCAACATTATGCTGTACCTCTCCCCGCATCTTATACAAATAGGATGAGTATACGGGGGAGGACTAACCAATAATGTAATCACATAAGGCCATGGGCATCATGAAAGGGCCACTCACTGGTGGGATACAGCCAATTCTTCCAGAGCTGATGTTATACACGGAGGGATGCTGACCTGTCCTCCCTGTGTGCTCTATATTATCCTGCACAGAACGTCAATACAAGTTATGGCTTTGGGAGACTCCCTGCTGATCATTACAGGGGTCCCCCATACATAACTTTGTTTTAGGGGCCCACAGAAATGCCCTAATCCACCCCTGGACTATAAAATCTGACTAATAGAAAGGATACATCACAGAACTCTCCTTTCTGTGAATTACCCCTTGACTTTCTTATTCATTCATTGATCCATGATATTTGTCAGACTGTATGTTAGAGCTAAAGATCTTTATGAGAGGGACTGATATTTGATCTATTGGTTTAGTGTATGTACCACGCTATATGCCGGGACTGTACAGATGGGTAATTCCTTATCCATGCCCCTGTATATAGGACCCCATATGTATCAGCCATCAGTGTTACCAGGAAATGATATCTGCCACGTACAAGCTGTACCTCCCGGTCCTGTGAGTGCACCCTGCCAATCCTTTCTTCCTTACATACTTATACTATTATGCAATCATTGGCATTGACAACTTATAATGTGTGCGGTTACTCAAACAGTCTCTTACACAATGTACAAAAAGAGTATTTCTATGTGTCATTACACGGGTATTGTCATATAAGCCTGCTGGTCAGGAGCGGAGATTTTCTAGGGCACAAGACTCTTTAGATGAGGATATTGGGTTCCGTCTCCTTCTTGGACTGTATCACAAGAGATATGGGGATAGGATGAGCTGACAGGTCACCATGTCATTTTTCATATTTCACCGCAAAAAGTGGAATGTGACCCACAATGTGTGATCTCATCCATGGCCATGGCATTGGGTGGGTGACCCAGTGGGTTCCTGAAAACCACAGCAGATGGGATCCCACAAGCAGTAATGCACATTGCCCATCATGTCATCTCATTTTACATTTCCTTTTACCTTCTGGAAAGGAATTTTTATAATGTGAAGGGTTGGGTTATGACTCTTTTTCTGCCATATCTAGATGTGTGCACAGCCACGTCATCTGTGTCTATTTTATCCTCATCCTCCAGCAGCCTGAGCTTCTATTTTTGTAGGATCATTTTTAAGTAACAGCCAATAAAAGTTGCATAAACCCGGATGTAGCAAGTTTTGGAAGTTCAGCACAGAAGTTCTGGCTCTTGTCCCTAGCTCGTGGTCCTCTTATGGGTTTGGAAAGGTTACTGGACCCAGTAGTGTGTCGCTATGTGCTACTGGGGTTCCTAGGATTAGCCACTAATGCCACCTGTACTGTACATTGCCAGGCTCGGCCGAGCATGCGCATAACCTGAATGAAAAGAGAAGAGTTAGTTGCCGTAATATTTCATTAGAACTAACAGCAATTGTTGACCGGTCCCACAAATTTGTAGGTTTGGCCAACATTGAATGAATGGGTATGAAGTGCATGTCATGTGCACTGGGTAGATTTGTTTTGGTGAGATATAACTGCATTGAGTATCCGTCATCCGACCTCTAGAGATGGTTGGAGAGATAAGGATCTCATGGGAATTTCAGGGAAGAGATAAGTGGATAATCTTTGGAATCCGCTGATTATGGGAGATGTCAGAGGTTCTGCAGCCTGGGGGTGCAATCTGATAACATCGCTGCTTGGCATTCCACAGACTGAACTTGGGATTGATTTTGACATTTCCCTTTGAATCCAGTGAAATCTTTTAGGACTTTGTGTGACCCTAGAGTCGTTGTAATTCATCACATCATGAAGACTGGATCTCACATCTCATCAATACATACGCTAAATGATGACTTCAGTTCACTACTCGCTGTGTAGACCTGTTGTATCCTAGATGGAAGGTTTTCTGAATTACAACAAAGGAACATTTGTGTGACTTAGGGAACGCATGTATAAAGGGTCACCTAGAAATTATACCAACATGAAACTACATTGACTAATAAAAGTACAGGACAGGAGGATCAGAGGAGCAGCTGATATCAGCCTCATATATGGATGTACAGTAAATGTATCTGGAGGTAGGGGCAAAATCCCCTAAAGTTTTTATATCAAAAGTTTCAAAAGGCTGCGTTAGGGTCCTTGCAGAAGACTCAGTGTAGGCCAGTAAAGTAAGTTTGTAGCTGACGGTATAGTTCCTCTCACTTTCCATATAGAAGTCTTCTTAGCTCTTCCGTCCTCTCCCATAGAAGTTCTACAAGGGCCTCTCCAGTGCCTAATGCACCCAGTTGTTAGATCTGTCATTGTGCATTTTGTTCACCTTCACATACAGTGCAGTTATTTTTGTCCTAACCTCCAATGGAGACTCCAGCCTCGGTTGTCAGTGTGAACAGAGGCTTACAGTTATGTACTTACTAGATGGAGCTGAACTTGTGTCAGCCCGGTGCTAGTAATACAGCTCCTTGTGTCCTCCCCACAGTATCTGTTTGTGGGAGATAAAGCAAAGTTGGGGCTCCTTGCCAAGAGCAGCAGGAAGTGAAGGGGTTAACTGTTTCTTATCTCAAGTGAAATCCCACATTTTTTGTGGCTGCGCAGCACAAGGTATGGCTAAACTTTCACTACTCGGTGGCTGCGGGGAGTGGGAGGGGAAGAGGAGAATTTCTAGAGAGTTTTAGAGAAGCGGCTTCTGTCTCGCTGGTTTCTATCCTCCTCAGCATCTCAGCAGGAAGGAGCTCCAGGACTTGGGTCTGTTCCCGCATCAAGGTAAGTTATAAAATAATCCACAAATAGACCTTTATAGTCATAAATTAACCCCTCACTGCGGAAGCCCCTCTTCAGAGCCCTGTTTATAGAATCTGACAGGTCAGTGGTGATAACTTTGTAGCGCTTTTCCTCCAGATTTTGGAGGTTGTACTTGTGCCTCACGTTAGTTGAAACATTTGTGTGATATGTTTTGTGGGTATTATATGAATAAAAAACAGAAAATTAGGAAAAATTTGCCGTTTTCAAAATTCACAATTGTATTCTTTGTAGACAGATAGTGATAGCATCCAATGTCTTATGAACTAACATCTTCCATATGTCTGCTTTATGTGGCCTCACATTATAAATGAGGCTTAGAACTACACAGGCAATTGTTTTTTTAATAAAAATCTACTTTTTGAGGCACCAGCTCAGGTTTCAATGCACTATATAAGCGAAAACCACCATAAATGACCCCTTTTTCATAAACTGCACCTCTCTAAATATTGAGGGTGCGTTCACACGTGGCAGTAACGCTTGCGTTTTCACACACATCAGAACAGCTGAGAAGAAGAGATTTGATTACAAAGCTGGTAACATTGGACAGTTTGCAGGGGCCAGGATAGGTTTGGGGGTCCCATAACAATGGAAACCCCCAACAAGTGCAAAGGGGAACTTACCATTGGGAATAGGAGCATTTTGACCCCACAGGTGTATCATAGAAATGATTTATATTTTTGAAACATCACTTTGGGGTTAAAGGAGAAATTACATCCCAATTTTTCTGCAATTTCTCCCAAGTAAGGAACAGTGGGAACCCCCAACAGGTGAAATTAATTTACCCCCTACACAGGTTTCTAAGGTGTATAGAGATAATGGGGCTCATTTACTAAGGGCTCCGCGGCCGCACTTTCACCGGGTTTCCCAAATTTTTCAGTTTTGCAGCGAATTCTGCTGGGATTTTGGCGCGCCGGCTTTCACGCGGCAGAAAACGGGGGCGTGGCCGTCGGACAACCCGACGGATTCGAAAAAAACCCCCCGGAATTTAAAAAACAAAATGTATCGCAAAATCAGCACTTACATGCACCAGGAAGAAGAAGGTGTACTCCGGCGGACCACGGCGCAGCAGCGACACCTACTGGTTATCGGGCGCACGACCTTAGTGAATCCCAGCAGTCGGACTTATTCTTAAGTAAAGTTTTCACAATGTTTTATGAACCCGGATGTCAAATGCAGAAAGACTAAATTTAGTTTTCCATTTTCAACAAATAAAGTTGTTCGCTGTGTTATGCAACTTTGTAATATTTGCTATATTGCTAGCTAAGGACCTGTGTCCACCACCAGTAAGGGTGATGCCACACATGGCGTTTTGAACCTGTTTTCGGTCCGTTTTTAAGCAGTCTGTTAAACGCAAGCGTTATTGACAGGTTTTACCAATTATCTTAATTAAACAAAAAGAGGAAAAAGATTTTTCTCAGCTCACCCTTTAGCCACGCCGGTGCACGGATATACTGAGCCGAGTCAGGAATGGATGCAGCAAGGAGGGAACGGTGGAATCCAGCAACCAGGCAGGCATGAGTTCAGGCATAGGTGGAGTAAAACTTCACGTTTATTTCATCTTATAAAAAGTTTAAAAAAGGTACCAAAATGGAAAGAACTGACGTGTTTCGAGCTATAACATGCTCTTGATCATAGTCTAGACTATGATTAAGAGCATGTTATAGCTCGAAACGCGTCAGTTCTAGACTATGATTAAGAGCATGTTATAGCTCGAAACACGTCAGTTCTAGACTATGATTAAGAGCATGTTATAGCTCGAAACGCGTCAGTTCTTTCCACTTTGGTACCTTTTTTAAACTTTTTATAAGATGAAATAAACGTGAAGTTTTACTCCACCTATGCCTGAACTCATGCCTGCCTAGTTGCTGGATTCCACCGTTCCCTCCTTGCTGTATCTTAATTAAAACTGTTCAAAAACGGAATGCGTTTTTGGACAGACTGCTAAAAAACGGGTTCAAAACGCCATGTGTGGCATCACCCTAACGAATATGGACATCGGTCTTATGATGATATGAAAACAGATCCCGTGTCTGACCCTGCATATGGGTCCTCCTAAAGCTCCTAGGCCCAGATGTGACCAAACTATAAGAAACATTAATAATTGCACAAATGCGATGTTCCCTGTTGTGTGGTTTCCCTCTTTCCGTACGTGGTAAAACTCACCTCGGTGAATGGTTTTCATCTGAAGATGTGGAGTATTTGAGACGTGATCTCGGCTGCTTATTGGAAGCAGCTGGAGCCTAATGGATGGAGGATTACAATGTCACTGATACAGACTGCAGCTGGTGAATGCCCCCAGGTCTAACACTACAAAGACAGAGCAAGGACCGGCTCATAGAGAAATTCACTCGTAGCACAGGGAAACCCTATACAAAGCATAAGCTTAAGGTTTTTTTTTCAGTAATTCAATTCAAAAAGTGTAATAAAAAGTGTGTTAAAACTGCATCGCCATCAGCTTTGAGGTGGTTTTGTTATTTTAACTGGTAAAAGGCATTTGTTGGACAGGTGAAGGACATTTGTGGACCAGGTTTTCCCTCCAAAATAAAAAATGCACCCGTTCAGTTCATGTCTTTCACCTGTTAAATTAATGAAATTGCACCTAAAACCACCTCAAAACTGATTGCAGTGCACACTCATATATTATAAAGTCAATGTTGATCATCATGGCTGAGGGTGGGGGCACACTTGGCCTTTTGAACCCGTTTGCACGCATTTTTGAAAACGCATCCGTTTTTGTCCGTTTTTCCCCAATTATGATAATTATGATAATTGGTAAAAACCCAAAAGTAATTATCTCAGAATATTAGAATAATTTACCCACAACATCTGCAAAGGCTTCCTAAGCGTTTTGAAAGGTCCTTTAGGGTGGTGGCACACGTTGCGTTTTGAACCCGTTTTTGGGCCATTCCACTCTGGCCAGTCAGAAACCTCTTATCTGGGCCATGTAGAAAAAGAATTGGACTGTTCTCAGTGCCCAAGGTGTTCAGATGACAAGAAATGTTGTATTTAATTTGGAAATCAAAGTCCCAGAGTCTGAAGGAAGAGGAGAGGCACAATCCAAACTGCTTGAGGTCTAGTGTGAAGTCTCCACAATCAGTTATGGTTTGGGGTCCATGAAATCTCCTGGTGCAGGTCCATTATCAAGACCAGAGCAGCATCTACCAGTAAATATTAGAGCATTTAATTTTATGATATGATTACACATTTCTCCAGGGACAATAGCTGTAAGGTCACGTCAGCTGACAAGTTATACCCATCTCTCCATGCTGATTAGAAATCTGCTTCTCAGCCTCCATAAATTCCATGGGAGTTATAGAAACAGCAGTTTGTTTCTCAAATTCCCAACCTGGTTTAAGCGAGATGCAGTGGTGTAATTTGGGAATAGCATTTTTTACCATATTAGAACATCTAATAACCTACCTTCATCTGCAGCAGGATGGGTGTAGAATCCAAGCAGAGAACTCTCCTGGTGTTGCTGATTGTGTCAGTCATTTCGGTAATCATCGCCCTCATTCTGGTCCTGGTGAGAAGTGCGGAGGTCCCTCTTCCTCCTGGAACCAAGGTAATAAATATTTTAAAACTTAAGAGCAAATCTAGAATGTACTAAACCACTAGCAACTATTACAGGAAGTGCAGCTCTCCTTTATATGATCTGTGTTAGATGCTACATGCAGGACAAAAACAATACAATGTATTAATCTTCTATTATTCCTCATAAGATTTTACAAAAGAAGACGAGAACTGAGCATAACTTTAATTAAATGTTATATGTAAACAATAGTACATGTATATTTTGTCCAAATTGAGCTGAAGGAGCTATGTTAAATTATTTACCTTCTATTAAAGGCTGCATTCACACTACAGTATGGGGGATGTATATACGGCCGACGTATATGCGGCCGATATACGTCCCCCATACACTTCTATGGGCTCGTGGGGCCCTACGGGAGCGGTACGGTGCAGCACACGTGCGGCACCGTACCGCTCCGTAGCCCGGGAAAAAAAAGGACATGCCCTATCTTTTCCCGTATTACGGCGCCGCGTCCACACATCGCTATGGAGAGGGGCAGGGGTGAGCTGCGTGCCGTGTGCTGCCGTGTGCCCGCCGTGCTACGGTGCGGTGGGCTCACGGCAGTGTGAATATAGCCAAAGTCTGTATTATTTTTTACAATAATTCACAATCTAAAATCTCATGACATTCCATATTTGTTTAACAATTTTAAGCTTTGTACTGATACTGTACTGAGGATCAGTACAGGATAAGTAATGTCATGTATGTACACAGTGACTGCACCAGCAGCAGAATAGTGAGTGCAGCTCTGGAGTATAATACAGGATGTAACTCAGGATCAGTACAGGATAAGTAATGTCATGTATGTACACAGTGACTGCACCAGCAGCAGAATAGTGAGTGCAGCTCTGGAGTATAAGACAGGATGTAACACAGGATAAGCATTGCCTGAATGTATAATTTCCCTTTATGACTCTGGATGCTGCTTAGCAGTACTGTGTTTGGTCATCCTGTGATGTAATTGCAGGTGTGTCCGGAAAGTCTTTATATTATAGACTGTAAAATGTGGATGACTCAATAACCTGGGATTTCCAATTTAAAGTGCAGATAAATAAAGTTAAACTTTGTCAAAACTCTTCTCATAGGAGAAGTCTGATACGTCGGGTCCCATCTGCACATAGTGACCTCTCTCCTGGCGTCTACCTGTGCCTGTGAGATGACTGATTTGTGGGAATCGGGTGCACACAGTCATGTGATTTTAGAGGGCATAGTACATAGACCTTATATTTAGGCAGATTCACTAGTTTTCACAGAACTGCCATTGTACCTTTTGTTAGTTATTTATATAGATTTTGAAGCTTTTTTTATTGTAATATCTTTTGCTAACCAGAAATAAAACGGGTAACGTCCTTAAATCCGTCCTCTGATAATCCAGACAGTGAGAACTTCTGATGTTTGTGTCCGGCACATGTTACATAAAACTGGGCAGTAAGAACCAGATAATAATGTTTCAAGGTTGGTCTTCCTTATTATATACGGTGGTAGGTCGCCTACCAACACTTAGGTGTGCCATGTTGTCTGCCAGACTACCCCTTCGGATCACATCATCTCTGGTACTGTCATTCTGTTACTCCATAGGTCTTTATGGGATTTACAGAAGCAGCCAAAAACACCTAATGCTTTACCCAATTCTATTAATTATCGGTGTAACTTTTAAACCCCCCCCCCCCCCTACAATTCTGTGCCACTGGTGTAAGTCCGCTGCCTCTTTGTGCTTCTTTCAGTATGGGATGGTGTTTGATGCCGGTTCATCTCACACGTCGCTTTTCATCTATCAATGGCCGACAGACAAGGAGAACAACACCGGGGTTGTGAGCCAGACTCTTGTGTGCGATGTGGAAGGTGCGTATCATCATGTAAGAGATAAGAAACGCAAAGCAAATGCAAGTGGGCGGAGCTCGGCCCGAGCGCAAATAATGCGATCAGCAACAAGCACGCGGTGTAGACGCAACTTACAAGATTCAGCCTAATCATTTTGGGGGTTTTAAGATGTCTGGCTGTCAGTCAGCAATTGTTTCCATTTATAGGTAGCTTAATGTAAAGTTTGCTACAATGGGGCAGATTTACTTACCCGGCCCATTCGCTATCCAGCGGCGCGTTCTCTGCTCTGGATTCGGGTCCGGCCGGGATTTAAGAAGGTAGTTCCTCCGCCGTCCACCAGGTGGCGCTGCTGCGCTGAAAGTCATCTCATCGCGCCGGAATGCACCATCTCGGACCAGGTGAAGGTAAGCGCTCCCCAAGCGACACTTTTTCGGTTTTTAAATGCGGCGGTTTTTCCGAATACGTCGGGTTTTCGTTCGGCCACGCCCCCCGATTTCCGTTGCGCGCATGCCGGCGTCGATGCGCCACAATCCGATCGCGTGCGCCACAATCCCGGGGCAATTCAGGTACAATCGGCGCAAATCGGAAATATTCGGGAAACACGTCGGGAAAATGCGAATCGGGCCCTTAGTAAATGACCCCCAATGTGTCAGTCTCTAGTCCAGAGAATATACACTCACCGGCCTCTTTATTAGGTACACCAACTGCTCGTTAACACTTAATTTCTAATCAGCCAATCACATGGGGCAACTCAGTGCATTTAGGCATGTAGACATGGTCAAGACAATCTCCTGCAGTTCTCCCGAGCATCAGTATGGGGAAGAAAGGTGATTTGTGGCCTTTGAACGTGGCATGGTTGTTGGTGCCAGAAGGGCTGGTCTGAGTATTTCAGAAACTGCTGATCTACTGGGATTTTCACGCACAACCATCTCTAGGGTTTACAGAGAATGGTCCGAAAAAGAAAAAACATCCAGTGAGCGGCAGTTCTGTGGGCGGAAATGCCTTGTTGATGCCAGAGGTCAGAGGAGAATGGGCAGACTGGTTCGAGCTGATAGAAAGGCAACAGTGACTCAAATCGCCACCCGTTACAACCAAGGTAGGCAGAAGAGCATCTCTGAACGCACAGTACGTCCAACTTTGAGGCAGATGGGCTACAGCAGCAGAAGACCACACCGGGTGCCACTCCTTTCAGCTAAGAACAGGAAACGGAGGCTACAATTTGCACAAGCTCATCGAAATTGGACAGTAGAAGATTGGAAAAACGTTGCCTGGTCTGATAAGTCTCGATTTCTGCTGCGACATTCGGATGGTAGGGTCAGAATTTGGCGTCAACAACATGAAAGCATGGATCCATCCTGCCTTGTATCAGCGGCTCAGGCTGGTGGTGGTGGTGTCATGGTGTGGGGAATATTTTCTTGGCACTCTTTGGGCCCCTTGGTACAACGCCACAGCCTACCTGAGTATTGTTGCTGAGCATGTCCATCCCTTTATGAGCACAATGTACCCTGTAACATCTGATGGCTACTTTCAGCAGGATAATGCGCCATGTCATAAAGCTGGAATCATCTCAGACTGGTTTCTTGAACATGACAATGAGGTCACTGGACTCAAATGGCCTCCACAGTCACCAGATCTCAATCCAATAGAGCATCTGTGGGATGTGGTGGAACGGGAGATTCGCATCATGGATGTGCAGCCGACAAATCTGCGGCAACTGTGTGATGCCATCATGTCAATATGGAGCAAAATCTCTGAGGAGCTTCCAGCACCTTGTTGTATCTATGCCACGAAGAATTGAGGCAGTTCTGAAGGCAAAAGGGGGTCCAACCCGTTACGAGCATGGTGGACCTAATAAAGTGGCCGGTGAGTGTATATGTGTTATAAGCATATAACATGCAGAAAGGATGGGACATATTGACATCTCACTACCTGATCATTCTCTTCTGCTTGTACCATTACATCACATGGTTGTCTGACATTTGTCTAATATGCATCAAGGCCCCTTGAAGACTTGGTGGGTTGTGCTGTGTCCCTGTGTCCTTATTCCTTTCTGTATACACATAGTCATGACTACATTCCCAGATCTGTCTCTTGTCCGTCTCCAGGACTTTGGGTCGTATTTTTTGTGCACATCTGGTTTTCCTATGGACAATGCTCTGCAGTCTAGTATTACAATGAACAGGCTTCCAGCCATTGCCTGCAGTAATGAAGCCCATATGACGAGCTCTGCTGGTGCAGCCCACACCCTCCCTGGGGTCTGCTCTTCACATGCATCTCCGTTCTCTCTGGTATAAATAAAAAGCTCTCTACACCGTGGAAAATCACTGATGCCAAATGATCTCAGTGATCCTTCCATCATAATGGCAGATAACATGAAGGAACGTCATGGACCCCATTGTACGTCATTGAGATCCATTGGGCTCTAATAGTATCTGATATATCAGGTTGTTATGAACCCAAATTCAGAGACAGATAACAGAGTGGTCATTGTCAATGATAACAATATGTAATTGTATTATTTTACAGGGCCTGGGATTTCCAGTTATTCCAATGACCCTCCTGGTGCTGGGAGGTCTCTGGTCCCCTGCCTGGATAAAGCAATGTCCATAATACCCGTAGAAAGCCAGAAAGCCGCCCCTGCTTATCTGGGCGCCACCGCTGGGATGAGACTGCTTGAGTAAGGGAATCTACTCATCTAAACTAGAGTTTCTTGCATGCAGTTTTTGACGGCGCCGGGTGCGTTCACACGGTCAGTTTTTGCAGATGCCGTTTTTGATGTCCAATCCTTGGAGTGGAGTTAAAAATTGGAGGAGCAGCTTCTCTCGGTGATATCTTCTCACCCATTATGATCCGCACCTGCTTTGGGCTTCAAAAACTGCATCTGAAAAAGTGAACATGTGAAAAACTGAATGTGTGAATGATCCGTAAACTTGTGTGTGGAGCTTATTGGGAGAGAAAGTATCAATGTTGGGTCCTAGTTCTGTATCCAGCAGCCTGCGTGTGCCCTCTGTACCAGTCACACATCTGGGCACACTTTTGTGGTTGTCACTTTCGCTTCCCCATATGGTAGTGAGAGGAAATGATTCACATTCAAGAAGAACTTCACAGCGGAACAACCCCCTTCTCCTTCGCTGACCTTCCCCATCTTCTTTTTAATTAAATAGTGGAAATGAAAATAGTCATTTGGACGGCGGCCATGATGGGGGCTGGCCCGCGTCCCTGTACACCTCACAGAGACATGGATAGACAGAAAGTCTGTGGGAATACAAGTTACACTGCGGTGCCAGATTACAAGAAATCCTAAACAATTTAACCCCCCCTGTAACTGATTTACCACAGGTTCCTCTGCCAAACACAACAAATGAGTGTAATGAGCCCGCGGGTTATGGGATTTTATATGTCAGGCCGTCCTTCGGCGCTTTATACAACAATGTGGAACTTGTTCTGACCTTTGATTAAAGTCAGGTCTTTCATGTAGAGTTCTATACATTGGTTAATACCCTGTAACTATTTACCTTCCAGAAACTATAAAACAATTGACCATATATGGATTTAGCTACGTCAAAGAGCTGAGACTGATCCCTGTTATATATGGTAAAGCTAGAAGTCCTGGCTCTGCCCCAAATCTATGACCCTCCAGTCATCCATCTGCAAGTCCCACAGACAGATGTGTATTGGGGTGTAACCAGGATTATGATTACACATTATAATATTACTAGATTATATCACAAAAGAAGTAATGATCCCAGACATAATATAATGCCCCATCATTTCCCACCAGGACTACTGCCCCGTAGCCTCCCATCTAATGCAAATATCCCAAAACTCTCCAAATACAACCTGGCCCATCATCTGTCCCTCCAATACCACACGCTGTCCTCTCCATACATCCCAGACCTTATCTCCTGATACCCCTCACATTTGTATTGTATGTAACCTGCATCATACGGTGCTAAAAAGTGAACAATAGTATCAAAAATATATCAGAGGAAAGTTATGCAGAGGAACAAAATTTTAGCTATTTTTTCTGGTGCAAACTTAATGCAAATAATTAAAAATGCAAAGTAGATCAACAAGTAGACAGATCTTTTCAGTATCAGACATCTTTGATACTGTATTCAAATCCTCCTCTAACTTTACAACTTTACCTTGTAGACACATGTAAGGAATCTGACTGAATATCTGTAATGTTGTGATCCTTGCATATATACTATCCTAATTATAGTGTTATAAAATCTGTCTCCTGTAAAGTCTAGAAAACAAGACTGCATCGGATCTGGTGCTGGCTGAGGTATCAAAGACCATAAGGGGCTACCCCATTGATTTCCGTGGTGCTCGGATCATCAGTGGACAAGAAGAAGGGTCCTACGGCTGGATCACCATTAATTACCTCTTGGAGTCCTTCATGAAGGTAAGTTTCCATAAGATAAGGCTTTAAGAACATGGGATATAACAACCTTACAGCAGGTTGTCGCCATGAATATCAGTCACTGCCGGGCCCTGGTACCAACGGGAGGCCCAATGATAGACTAAATATCACATAATAAGGGCCATGGTGCAGGTTTGGCACTTAGGTCCACCTTCTTGTTAGATTATGGGATTCATTCTTGTGACATTGTTTCTTGCAGTATTCCTTCAGCGGTCGTTGGGTTAAACCAATCTCTTCCAATATATATGGAGCTCTGGATCTCGGTGGTGCCTCCACACAGATCAGCTTTATCCCAAAGGCGAACATTGAAGATGTCACAGAAAAAGCAGTATTTAAACTCTATGGCTTCCCGTACACCATCTACACACACAGCTTCCTCTGCTACGGCCAAAACCAGGCGCTAAAGCAGATGCTGGTGAAGGCAACACAGGTGAGCGATGCATGGTTAACACCCCCGATCGGCACCAGCCCTGACCGCAGGTGTTACTGGTGGGTGTTTGCTGCAATATACACCACCACCACCGTGTATGAAGAGGGATCAGCCCGCATTGCTATATCCATTCAGAAGTTATGAACGCAGAAAACTGGGACAAAAACTGGGAAGTTCCCTGTGATGCACAGCTATGTGACGTGCTGAAGGCCCTGGATCCAGTATTTATGAACCCGGCAGGAGAATCTATTGAGAATCTCTGTGTTGATAACTTCTGAACCGTAAAAGATATTGGGGGTCATTTACTAAGAGCCAGATTCACGTTTTCCTGACGTGTAACCCGAATATTTCCGATTTGCGCCGATTTTCCCTGAATTGCCCCGGGTTTTTGGCGCACGCGATCCGATTGTGGCGCATCGGCGCTGGCATGCACGCGACGGAAATCGGGGGGCGTGGCCGAACGAAAACCCGACGGATTCGGAAAAAAACGCTGCAATTAAAAAAAAAAAAGTGTTGCGGGACTCGCGCTTACCTTCACTAGGAATAGGCCGGAGAACTTCAGTGCATTCCAGCGCGCCTCGGGGAACTTCAGCGCAGCAGTGCCACCTGGTGGACGTCGGAGGAACTACCTTAGTGAATCCCGGCCGGACCCGAATCCACCGCAGAGAACGCGTCGCTGGATCGCGAATGGACCGGGTAAGTAAATCTGCCCCATTGGGGTCATTTATCTTCATTTTTATTCTATTTTTTCTGTCTTTTTTTAGACTTTTTTTTTTTTGACACATTGCAAATTTTCCGCCTCTTTGGGGACTTTTTGAAATGTGCACTGAATTTGCGCCGGACATTTGTTTATCACCAGTAAGACACATTTATCTTCTATTCCAGATGTGCTAAACGTCACAAGTGACATTTATCTTTTCAAATTGTCTAAAATTTGCAACATTTCTTGGTGCAAAAAACTTTGTGCAACATTTTTGAGACATTTGTAACAAATGTAGCAAAAATAGAAAAACATTTAAAGAGAACCCGTCAGGCAAAATAACCCCCTAAACTAAATATATTTTCATAAACTGCCATTAGAGAGCATTGCCTCCATCCCTTCATTGTCCCTCTACATGCCTGTAAACCTAAGCAATGAGGTCCTAAAGATGTATGCAAATGACCTGTGAAATGTCCAATGAAGCATTAGCATATTCGTGCTGTCCACTCTATTCATGAGTGGGAGGCACAGCCACACCCCCAGTGCATGACTGACAGCCTGTATAATGATGTGAGGCTGTATAATGATGTGCTTCCTGGTGGCCACGCCCCCTGCAGCCTGTGTGTGCATGTGTGTGTGTGTTTAGGAGAGATACAGCAGCTCCAGGCAGACATGTTATAGCAGAACATGTCAGGTACTTGTGTAGCTGATATCTGTGTCTCTCACCTGTATATTAGGAGGATGCAGCATGTCAGCAGATGCAGCACACACACTAGCAATGCTTTACTATACATTACACACAGACATGAGCAGGGGGGGGGAGAGGGGGAACAGGTGGGACATCACTGCCTTTGACCATGTGACCAGCCTCATTTACATAATAAAGAATAGATGATTTTACAATGAATAATGTATGAAATAACTAGATAAAGGCTGGGATGGATCCTTGTGAGCTGCTCCAACAGGTAGTAGTGACAGGACTAGAGGCAGAGACCTGATGACAAGTGTCCTTTAACACAAGGAAAAAGTGAGATTGATAAATGACCAAAGTAGCAGATGGAATAAAGAAGCCAAAACCTACAGAGAATAAGATAAATGACCCCCCATTATATCCAAAATGCTTTGATATTACGGCTGAGGAACCAGAATACTAGCTGATGGCTATAACAGGAGACCGGGCCAGCTGAATGCTATATATTTTTTTGCATTAATCATTTCTAAGACTGTAGACTGTTTGATGGATTTAATAGAAACCACATGAGAGGATGTGACCCTAATCCCTGATGGATTTGTGGCTTGACTCTCGTCGTTGACTATTCTCTTCCTATGCAAAAATTGGCTATAAAGGTAGTGAGTTCCCATCACTCCCAAACCTTAACAGATGGATTCTACCCATAACATCAAGATTAGTAGTGAAGCCGTACTGCCAACTATTGCTAGCAGGTGCGACACTGAGAACCTTATGAATTGTATGACTTCATTAATCCATCCCTTTATTCCTATAGGAGAAGGTGGAGCTTCAGGGATTGGGTTACGTCTTCTGATGTGGGTTCATCAGTGTAACATCAGAAGACGATCTTACAGATGATGTCACCTACGTTGTATAAACTGTACGCAGATGATGAATGTACACACTTGGCGGTATGGGGAGTATGGAGCCCTCTCCATACAGCAGCGGGGTGTTTGCTGCATATAAGAATAAACCAAAAAAATCATACAGGTTAGGTAATGCTGCGTCTGTTTATTCCCAACGGAAATATCAGAATTGCAACTTTTTAACCATTTGGCAACTTAAATATTGGAATGACCCTTACACCGCACCATACTCCAAAGTACGAAAAAGCTATTGGCCTCAGAATATGGCGCAACAAAGAATTTTTTTGTGCAATAGGTTTTAATTTTTATTTTTTTTTAATTTAATAAGATGTAATGATGTACGGTTCCTTGTAATCGCAGCGACTGAGAGAATAAAACGGAGGCGTCATTTGGAGCGCACAGTAAAAAAACGTAAGAAAAGTCCACAAGAAAATGAGGGTTTTTTTATGGTTAATTTTGCCAAATTAACCCCTTAAGGACGCAGGGTTTTTTTCCCCCTGCTTTCTCGCTTTCTACCTTCAAAAATCCGTAACTTTTTCATTTTTCCATGCACAGAGCTGTGTGAGGGTTTATTTTGTGCATAACAAGTTTTACTTATTATTATTCCCTGCCATGTAGTGGAAATCTGGAGAAAATATTCCCCCCCCAAAAAAATTCCAAATGGAAAAATTTGAAAAAAAAAACGTGTTCGCGTCACGTTCTTGTGGGCTCAGTTTTTACGACTTTCACTCTGCGCTCCTAAATAACACGTCTACTTTATTCTATGGTTCGGTACGATCACGGTGATACCAAATTTATAAAGGTTTTATTGTGTTTTAATACATTTTCAAAAATTAAACGAATGTGTACGAAAAAGAAACACATTTTTTTTTGCCATTTTCTGAAAAATGAGCCGACGTTTTCATTTCTAGCATTTTGAGGTCTGTGCAACATTTTGATCACTTTTAATTCCATTTTTATGTGATGTAAATGGTGTAAAAGTGGCATTTCGGACATTTGGACGCTATCTTCCGTGATGTGGCAATAGCCGTTTTCATATTTTGATAGATCGGCCATTTTGAGACGCGTCGACACCTATTGTGTCTGTGACTTTTACTGTTTATTATGTTTTATATCAGTTCTAGGGAAAGGGGGGTGATTTGAACTTTTAGGTTTTTAACTTTTTAAAATTATTTTAAAACTTTTTTGAAAATGTTCTTTTTACTCTAGATGGTCTGATTGTTCCTACCATATACTGCAATACTACTGTATTGCAGTATATGGCATCTTTGCACAGTATACGTTACACTGAGCCACTGGCTCATTGTAACAAAACTGTAGAAACCAGACAGCCTGAGGTCTGACGAAGACCCGAGGCTGTCATGGAAACCGATCCCGACGATGTTCGGGGAAGCGACGATAGGATCCAAGATGGCAGCGCTCACGATAGGGTTAATACGTGAAATTGGATATTAGCTGTAGGGGTTTGGGGTTAACAAAACAAGCCAATTGTACAGACCAAAGAGCTCTATAGAGAGTAGCCAGACAAACTCTCCGGTGGATATGTCCTAAATATTAAAAATGAGAATACGCCTTTAAGCTCATAGAATTTAAAGGTACTGTTTATAGGTGAGAATACCTTGGAAAAACTCATGAAATCATCACAGATATATTTTGGACTAACACTGTCCACCATATTATAAAGGAACATCATAACAAATAAATATAGTATGTTATTGGCTGTGTGCGCCACTTCTATTATCCACCTGGGGTTTCTCATAGAACATGATGCTAAACTTCACCCATACACTTTACTGAGATTAGTTACTCTGGACTTTTCTTTCAACAGATAGATATGAGATAGATAGGTAGATGTAAGACAAGTGGGCGTGGAGCGATGTGAAGGGGGCCTGTAGGGTGTTCACAGGAATGTCCTGCTGACCAGTCTCCGACTGTTCCAGCCTGAACACCTGCTGGCATTAGCGCAATTCTACGCCAGACAGGGCCTGACATAGATTTGTTCGGCAGCACAACCGCCCTGCCAAATACAAGAAACCCGACCCTCCTGATGTATCTGAAGCAGCAGAGGTAAGTCTCCCCTATAGATGATAGTTTTAGATAGATATATATGAGATGGATAAATGGCAAAAGTATAGACAGCCCCCCCCCCCCGCCCCCGCCAATCTTTTCCTCATTACCGCCACAAACGTTAATGTATTTTATCGATATTTTATGTTACCAAATATCAAGCAGCAGATATTTGTCATGTGTAAAGTAAATAGATATAAATATAAAAAAAATACGGTAATTATAATAACATTGTGTAAATCATTTTTCTTCAGGGGCAGGATCTGACCAATCCTGTGAGCATCCCTTGCTACCCAAAGGACTATGAGGAGACCCTGACACTGCAGTCTCTGTATAACAGCCCATGTACTGTGAAGTCTGCTCCACCATCACTAACCCAATCGTTCAAGGTGATTGGTACCGGCGATGCCACCCAGTGCTACCAGCTGCTCAAAACCATCTTTAATTTTACTGCCTGCTCGGGTAAAGATCAGTGCTCATTTGATGGAGTCTATCAGCCGCCGGTTGTGGGGAACTTTTTTGTGAGTATCTCATGTGGAAACTTACCAGGGCTAGTGCAATATCAGATTTAACTGATGTAATAAATAAGTGATGATGAATTGAGTAAATGATCCAGTAATATGAGTGATATAAAAGTGACATGATAACATCAAGGGGGTTATCCAGGAAAAAACATTATTGTATGACCATTCCTAAAGATAGATGGATGGGGGGGTCCAACACCCAGAACCATCAACAGCTCATACACAGAGAATGGAGCAGGAAGCAGCCAGCACCCTCATCTATATAGTGGCTGAACTGACCAGGACTGACCACTATACACAGTCCCCAGATTACGTACATGATAGGGTCCATAGGTTTGTTCTTAAGTTGAATTTGTATGTAAGCCGAAACCGTATATTTTATAATGGTAGATCCAGACACAAAAATTTTTTGTCACAGTGACAATTTTTTGCTGTAATTGGACCAAGGATTATCAATAAAGCTTCAATACAGACACCTTACAGCTGATCATTGCAGTCTGGGACTATAATAACATCCAGAGAGGTCACCAGGAGTCACAGGGGTTATCTGTAAGTCGGGTGTCCTTAAGTAGGGGACCGCTTGTACAAAGAACATCAAACTATATAAAAAAAACTCTACGGGGGAAATATTGGGATTACAGTTGCTGATCCATTATCTGGGAGGATTATGTCATATAATGGGACGTGTTTGTGCTTCCATCCAGGCTTTCTCTGCTTTCTTCTACACATTTGACTTTCTCAATCTGACATCAGGACAGAATTTGTCGACAGTAATAAGCACAGTGGAGACTTTCTGTGCACGGAGCTGGAGTGATGTAAGTAGCCCTAAAACTCTCCTGCTGGTCCCCTCCATATATCCCTCATATTAATTGTATGACTTTACTTTCCTGACAGCTTCAGGCATCTTTCCCCAAGGAGAAAAAAGACCGACTAAGAGATTACTGCGCTAACGCCAACTACATCCGCTCCCTGCTGCTGGATGCCTACCACTTCAATGCCGAATCCTGGAAATCCATCAGCTTCATGAAACAGGTGACCTCGATGGCTCAGAGATCTGCTGGGGTACTGTAAGGGTTCAATGCAAGATCCCTCGCAGGCCCCTTAAATACATGTATCTCCTTGTAATGGGAAGAGACACCTTATGTTGCAGGCACCATTGGGTATGAGTCTAGCCATGACTAGCATCTAGTTGTGGGTGGATTTTTTTTTCCGATTTTCCCCACAGTCTAAGGGTACATTCACCCAGCGGTATGCCCGCCGTGCGGACATACCGCCGTGTGCTGGAGAGGAGGATGAGGTGGCCCCTCCTCCCTCCATAGAGAATAGCGGCGCACGGCCGCACACACGCCGAAAGATAGAGCATGCTCTATCTTTTTGCGGTGTGCGGCCCGGATGGGTGCCACACATGTGTGGCACCATATCCCCGCCGTGCCGCTATTGCCGTCCCCGCAGACGGCCATGTGAATGTGCCCTAACAATAATTCCAGATCTCTTGAATCTCATCACCTCTCACGTTCTAATTTTACAGGCTGCAAACACTGACATTGGCTGGACGTTGGGCTACATGCTGAACCTGACCAACATGATCCCATCGGAAGCCCCATCCTCCATGAGAGTCCAGACCTACAGTGTGTGGGTGGCCGCTGTCTTCTTCGTTGTCTTCAGTCTGGCTCTCGTACTGCTTATGTTGTTTCTATATTTTAAATAGCTGAGATATTCCGGTGGCATATGAAGGATGAACCAAAATAAATGGTGCTGAACACCTCATAGAATAATCAATACATGGTCCGATCCATTAACCTCAAATGGCCGTGATATCACTGATACATGAAGAAGGGCGGCTGTGCCTGAAATACGTCCCCAGTCCATATCAACCAAGGCGGCAACAACATCTAGTGCTTCCTCTCACCTTGGATTATAGTTATATACCCAATGCTCCTTTACTTTCCTTAGATCCTTTCATGAAAATACAACTTACGGGTTTTCTTGGTCTCCCGGCAGTTCTCAGTTGATGTCAGGACTTCTGGCTCTCGTGGAATAACTCCTGGATCACTATGAATTGACGTCTTTCCAAAGACAAAGGCGAAGCATTCTTAGATCATCTGTGATTTGAAACAGAAAAACTGGAAATAAATAAGAAACAGAGATGGATGTAACAGGATGTGTATAAATGACCTCAATGAAGGAACCAAATACTAACAAGAATGATTATTGTTGGGTCATGAAGGGGCCTCTTCCCCCCACATGGAGGGTCTTTCACCAGACCACCACTCTGTTCCAGGAGGACACTTCCCATTCCACTTAGGAGACTGACGCCAGTCCCTTTTACCTCATTTGCAAATGGTGCGATAAATAGAGGAAGAGGGGCGTACTTTTGGCACGCACTTATTAAACTGAAGCCTATGGATACACTGGAGAGCTTTTCAACTGTGATAAAAACAATGCAGTACCATTGCAGAGTCACGCTCCCCGTACATGGTAGATCAGGTTGTCAGTCAAATCACCAGTCTTAGAAGGACCAGTGAACCATATACTATGTATGGAGGTCTCACACAGAGATTTTGGTGACAGACATCTTATGTATATGGCCGATTTGACTATTTGCTACCCCGATGATGATGACACACGCAGGTCCAGTCATCAGAAGATCCAGAGGTAGCAGTTGATCAAAAGGAACACCTTTTTTAAGGACTAGTTCTGAAAAATAAAAGAGATTTGTTGTAATCCCAAATTGCCTTTAAGTGCAGAGAGAGATTGTTCTGTCTCCTTGTGTCACTTTGCACCACCAGATTATCTGTGAATTACTTTGTAGCTCGTTTTACTTCATGTGAAAGCAGATGTTTCCAATGATACGTTGTGCATGAATAAATTACTCATCGCTGTTTTCTCCTTTAACAATGCCTTTCATATGAGACTGTGACTATAATTGTTATCATATTTGGATGTCTTTGAGAAGAAACGTTGCTAGTTCAGTCTCAGGGGTTGGTCAGATTGGGGTGCACTTTCCTTATTGCAGTCTGTCTGCTTTATGGCTGCTGCAAACAGCGAGTGTTAAGGGACAGAGACGTATCCATGTAATCCATTCTCTGGAAGTATAGCCGCTTCCCGAAAGACCAGGGTGTAGCAGGGCAGCTGCATACACAGCAATATCTGTGCAGAGTGTTGAAAGAGGTTAAATTACCATCTGTTTCCCAAAATACCCCAAAAGGCTGGTGTCCATTATTTTACAGTAAATGTCAGCTTCTTGTGTGAAAACTGTATCGTTATCTGAATTTTGTTTATGTATAGAATACTTTTCATTTAAGGGACACAAAACCGAAAGGGAGAAGAATTGTATTTCTGGAGATGTGACACACATCACAGTTTTCTATCCTACACTATATTCCACGCATACATTTTTTGACTTACCCGGTACACTAGCGATAGTGAAACTTTTAGAGACTAAGTGGCCAAACTAAAACCAAAACCCACATATTTATCACAATTTAAGCAGTAACTGGAGGTTGCTACCTGCTCTGCCACAACCTTCAAATCGCATTAGCGCCCTGAGGACACGATACAATGCAACTTTATTGGTTTGGGGAAATTTACAAGTGATTTTACAAGTGATCAGGCATGCATGAGGGAGGACTAGTGTGGGATGATACATACGCTTTTTTGTCCTGGAGGCCAATGTTTTCTTGTACAGTTCAACTGTTTTGGAATCTGGCAGTAGGACAACATAGCTGGCGATATCTGTTTTGCTGATGTTGCTGGAATATTGTCGGGAACATGGGGTGGTGTGTATTCGATGTGATCTGCTCAAATTTGCTCAGGCATCTTTCATCCCATACTGTGTTTTGGCAGCTCACCTATGATGCTGGGTGCCTTTTTGGTGATACTGGTGAGTTTATTTTTTGCTCTATCCTACTCCTTTATGTTACTGCTCCAGCACACAACGGCAAAAATTAGGATGGAGGCAATTGTGGATAGAACATTTTCAGGAACTTGTTGCAGATGTGGAACAATTTGAGATTCCGGAGAAAGTACATACAAGACCAGGCCTTTTTGAATACTTTGTAGCTGTTCGCCTCTAATTTGTTGTCTATGATTACAGGTACTTGTAGGTGCTCCAAGAGGACAATGCAGTACAGAATTGATAGGCAAAATGGATGGTCAGAAAACAAGCCAAAGGCCCAAGATACTGAATTCAAGATACGCCTGCAATCTCAGCACAGGGAAAATGGCAGGGAAATCTTTCATGAGATGTCCTGGTCCATGAGGTGATTGGTGGAGGAAGTGGAGGAAGACACTGTCCGTCTCACCTAATTTGCTGTAAATTCCATCTTATCAGCATCCAGCTGTCACCCCCCTCATACCATCCATGCTATCCCATATGGTGAATATTTGCGAGCTAAGCGTATATGCTCAAGTGACGAAGAGTTCCAAAACCAATCGGAGAGGGTCACAGCCAAACTAACTGAAAGAGGCTATTCTAAATCCATGTTAAACTGTGCCAGAGGTAGAGCTTTAAAAGTTGATAGAAAAAATCTACTCAAAAGAAGAATTAGTACACCATCATTTAACAACACCACTAATTATGTGCCCACTTTTAGTACCCCTTACATCTCACAATTCAATGCCTTTAAAAATATCATTAAAAAATATATTCCTATATTGAATCAGGACACTATTCTATATGAAATCATGAAAAACGGACATAGAAGTGTAGCCAAACGAGGGAAAACTTTAGGCAATACCCTGTCACCCAGCACCATCAACACTGAAGCCCATACCAAAACATGGTTATCCACCAAGGGGTTCTTTAAGTGTAGTGGCAACCGCTGTAATGTATGTTGCCTAGCCCTCAACAAAACACTACAGTTTAAAACTAACGATGAAAAAATCAATATGATAAAAACATTTATTAATTGTGACACGAAATATGTGGTTTATAACATTTCATGTACTCATTGCCAAGTCACATATATAGGATGCACGATACAGAAACTGAAAACCAGAATTGCCCAACACCTTACCAGTATTAGAAATGGTGACCTCAATGCCTCAGGAGCTGCTAGACACTTTATTGAAATGCACGATAAAGATTTGTCATGCTTTCGTTTCTTTAGCATTGAATGGGTTAACCGCCCAGCAAGAGGAGGTAATTGGAGAAAAGTTCTTCTGAGAAGAGAGGCTTTTTGGATACTAGCGTTCAACTCTAGGTATCCAAACGGAATGAATTCTAAAAATGATCTATCTTACATTTATTAACCTCTTTTCATATACCATGTATTTAGTATTTACATCTTTTTAATGATTATTATTCTATGAATTTCCACTAATGTAATGTTTGTTGATGCCGTAGACCGGATATGACGATACCTATAATGAGGTATTCAGGTGTGCAATGGTGCTATAAGTGTTGTTTTTAGTATGCTTTTGTTAGACCATGATTAAGGCTTTGTTTTAAGCTGAAACGCGTAGGTTGTTTACCTGCACCCTGTCAGCACGTGCCTAGTGCGACAACTTTTAATGGATATCCAATAAACCATTTGAATTTTATATCAGAATGTGCTCCGGCTTTTTTGAATAATCAGTAAACATTTCATTAGAATGTAGTGTAAAGAGAAGTTCATCTGAAAATGAACTAAATACATCAATGACATAACTACAAGAATACGTACAATTGTCATAACAAATAAGTTATGTACAGTTGCTTTAGCACAGCTGGAGGGATACCTATATGATGCTTCTGGCCTTCTCCTAGCCTGAGGTCCAGGCTTATATATCTATCAGCCCTATCTGTAAAATCCTCTCCGCTTCTCCTGAAGTGGACGGGCTCTTCCTGGTTGTGACATCAACTAAGGGCAGTGAGGCCAAATAATTGGCATTACTGCTTATACTGCTGCTCACACACACCACAGACAGTGACTGATGCACAAAAGGCACAACAGAAAGTGACTGATACACAAGGGGCACAATGGACGGAGAGTGCTGTGCACACTGTACAATGGATAACGATTTCTCCACACAGTAGGTATTGGAGATCTGTGAGAAACCACAAGCAAAATGAAAAGATGGAAAACCGCTGCATCTATGGTAGAGACGGTGACTGCTGCTCGCATGGTACAGCAGATATGGCGATCTCAGAAATTTGTGCAGCAGATCCAGTTTTATTTTTAATAATTTTTTTTCCGGTGTAAATAAAGTTCTGTTTCAGGGGTTGGGAAGGGGCGGGTAACTTGCATAGCTGATGCTTGTTTAGTGTTTATCACAGGCAGCACCTAAAGTAAATCACTGTAATCATCCCTGTGAAGGGTTTACTTGTGGCCAGGATTTTTAGGCCCCTACACACCTGCTTCGCCCCTCAGAAGCCCTTCAAAATTGGGTGCCCCACACAGCCCCTGCTATATCTTTACTGTAGGGGAAAAATTTAGTTGATTACCCCGACAGCCACCACTTTTCTTAGGGTGGCCCTTGGGAACCATAAAGATGGAGAGTCTGATGCACTTCCCGATATTTAGTTTTTTATGTTATGTTACATTTCTTGCCTTTACAGTTTTTCATATATTCTTGTATTTTGTTCAGATAAAGATTCTGTTTACCCTGGATGATTTGAGGAGCGGTTCTTTTATTTCTTTATAATTTGGCTTACATCCTGCCATATCTGGCTCTTGTCATCGACAATGATATCCGGAGGTCACTTTATTGCCAGCTGCTCGATCAGAGGTCGAATGATGTAAAATCTCGTCATCTGTGATGTGTTGTGTAACTTTCAGTTCTGTTTTACAAGACTTGTAAACATTTAACACAATTGTGGAATTCCTGATATCAACATAGTGTCCTGGGAGTGAGGTGCAACCAGTTTTATGAGAACAAAACCGGAATTCCCGCATATACAAGTCACTGAGGCACATGTACCTTTATTTTGGCTTGGCTATTTCTGCCTTTTTTTGTAGCTTTTTGTGGCGCATGCGCATATTTAATACTTTTTATTACTTAAGACATCCTCCCTTCAAAGTTCACAAAACGCGATGTAAGCAAATGTAAGTAAATTAATTTTGATGGTTTTGTAATGTGCATCTGTAGTAATAATAATATGCCATTAGGTGGCGCTAAGTAATAGTGCAGCAGAGGTAGACTAAATCAAGTCACAAATTCCCTGGAATGTGGAGCCTGGAAATCTTGGCTAAAATATCACTGAAGGATGAATCCATATCTGATGTTTCTCTAATATCCTTCAGGTTGAACTTGGATATGACTCCACTGAAGTGATTGGGGATTATAGGATACCAGATTATCTTTAGTAATCTGGAAATATACCCCCCATGCTGATCATTGTGCCCCGCTATAAGCAATAGCGAGGTCAAGGCACCTGTATGGTTCCTTTGGCAAATGTCTATAGAAAGCTTTAAAGAGGTAAAATTCTGAGAACAGTCTGGAGAGGAACATGAGGTTTCTGCTGTAGACCAACTGGGTGAAATGTAATAGGAGACGTAGTAATTTTGTTTGCACCATAATAAGGTTGTGACAATTCTGCCATTGTCTGCGCTCAGTGTGCCCTTGGACAGGTAGAAATTACTACTTAAGCCTTTACCAGAGAGGATGCCAAGCTTATAATAACACAAGGATACCATGGTTCTTGTTACACTGAAAATAGCTATTTCTATGTGTAATGCACATGACCATATACCGTATATGGCGGCTGTATAGGAGTGCATTGTACACGGCACGGTATGGTGAGCATACACACGTGTCAACATACTGTGCCGTTCCCAGAAAAAGATAGAGGCAGCATGCCCCTGTATGGAGAGGTGAGTAGCGCTCAACCCTCCTCCTCTCCCGCAAAAGGCTCCTTACACATGAACGTATGCTACGCCTGGCCCAGGGCTCATAATGTGTAAGGAGCCTTACATACTCTTAAAGACAATGCTGCCACTCACCACCGGCACAGTGCTGAGTAATGGCCCTCTGGACGGGTCCCTTAGCAAACTTTATGCTTCAGATAACCTTAAATAAGTAGTTGATGACAGCCAACTATATCCTATACTCCGAGTGGTTTCTCTATGAAGTTGCCTTTAAAAATATATTCAATCCTTGGTATGCAGCTGTATATTATCTACCTGAGTAGGGAGAGTCTACATAATGGTCAATAAGAAGTTGTGTTTATGTCAATCTAGCTCTGTCTTTGAGGTCCCTCATTGGATGCCTGAACTCTCTGCCAAAGGGAAGTTTATATTATATTCCTATGGCTGGAAAGTGATAGAATTGAGTTCTTAGTGATCCTTGCTACCAGACTCAAGGCCTGCAGACAGAAGCCTGCTGCTGTCTCCTCTGAGGGTACATACAGAGCCCGCCTCATATTGCTGCCAACGCAGCTTCTACCTTCTCCAGTCCCATGTTCCTGGATCTGAGCTGTGAGCTTCCTCTACCAGACTGTATCCAACCCATTACCTCAAATATTGGCAGATAGGACCTCTACCTCCGCCTGTTATCATTGCTGAGTTGAAGTTCTCAAATAAAGGAACTGTATGTTGATCTTCTACAGCTTGTCTCTACGTGTGATCCCTGGCTGTGGCTACCATCATGAGCCTCTCCTCTACCCGGGGATCCCTAACACACGCATACACCGGGAGTGCCCCAGGGAGAAACCTCTATACTGCGGCCTCCCCCTTTTCTCCGCTCGTCAGACCTGCCTTGAGTAGACAAGGCCTGTTCCACCTGGACCAAGCAACCGTGACAAGTCAAGTGCTAGGCCGCACTTAAGCCAGCCCCTAACCCCCGACACTCACCTCCGGAATAGTACTGCCCCTCATCTAAGTCTACGACGATAGACACATTTGTGTATTGTGCTACATATGTTAAACTATTGTACATGCCATTGTACTGAGCTATTGGGACATATTTATTGTGCGCTGCTGCACTTACACAGCAGCATATTCCAAGAGGCTTCCTCCTCATGATATATGGGGGCAAGCGGGGCATATGAAAAGTTGCCGGTAGCAGTGAATGTGCCAGCGCGGGGACAGTAACGCCCCGTGCTGCCCCCCCCCCCCCTTTCACGCACTACTGGCGTGAAGGTGGCGGAGAGGGCAAAATAATCGCAAGTGCAAGCAATAAGCTAGCATTTGTGATTATTATATCAGGCTTTGATGAATATGCCCCATTGTATCTAAACTTTTGAAGGGAACCTGTCACAAGGAAAGTGATTTTTTGGCTAGTGACAGCTTCCAATAGTCTCTGATAGTGGTGGATTAAGTGTCCCATGGATATGGAGTACTTCTCCATATCCTCTATACCCTTAGGGTGATGTCACACGTGGCGTTTTGAACGCGTTTTTGCCCCCTTTTTTAAGCAGTCTGTGAAAAACACATGCGTTACAAAAAGGAAGCGTTTTTGAAAAACGCATCCGTTTTTGACAGGTTTGACCAATTATCTAAATGAAACCCCAACCCTAATACTGTCTAGACCAGATCCCCTAGACAGTGTAGGAGATGTGGATGCTACCCCTGGCCCGGTCTCTGTGCTCTGCAGCTGAACTCCCCCTCATACTGTAAATACTTGCATATAAGCCGAGGTTCCTAATTTCACAACAAAAATAACTGGGAAAAGTTATAGACTGGAGTATAAGCCCCAGGGAAGGAAATGCAGCCGCTACTCTAATAAAATGTCCAGCAGCCGCACCTCGTTAATGAATGTCCACAGCAGAGCCCCCTTTACCTAAATGTCCACAGAAGAGACCCCCTTTACTGAAATGTCCACAGCACATGATCCCTTTAAGACGTCCACCATAGATGCCCCCTTTACATAAATCCCCCCAGTAATGTGCCCAGTAATGTGACCAGGCAGGAAGAGGAGAAGACGGAGCCGTGGGGCCGGGTAGAAGAAGCTGGAAGGTGAGTATAGATTTTTTTTAAGACTGATGGCGGATCTTCATATAGGGCCCGGGTATGAAGATCCACCATTAGACTCTGCTATGCTGATATTAAAAATGCCATGGTCAGCTTTCTGAATCATTATATAAGTTTAATTCACATTACCTGAACCACTGCCAGTAGCATGTGATGAGGTCTGGAGAAAGGGGGAGGGGTAGCTGCAGCACACAGCCTGCTGTTGCCCCTCCCCTGGGACTCACCACATGCTGCTGGCAGGGAGCCAGGTAATGTGAGGCATTGTTAAAATCACATTAGCATAGGCTATAGGAACGTGTCACCAGCTAAAAATCACATTCCTGGCGACAGGTTTGCATTAGTGTGTAATCCTGTGCTGTAAAGCCAGTGTATCTAAGAATCTGTTCACATTATAATAACAGAATGATAGAAGGCTGCAGCACTGTATCCCACACAGTCTTTATGATCGTGAACAGATCTATCATGTGTGATTCTGTACGTTCTTTTTAGACTTTCAGTCTTTTACGTGCTATGAGACTATAACCATCCTGCAGACTAAGTCACTAATTTGAGCACATAGGGGAATGTAGACTCTAATAACATCTAATAATTTTACTTGGGAATCAATGTTTTGAATCCTTGTGCCAGGTTATGTCCAGTGGCAGATTATTGGATACGTGCTGAGAGGGAGGGGTTGTCAACCTGCTGCATCACACACAATGACACCATACACATTGCACCTTGACCCAAGAGAAGAGGCGAGGAAGGGAGATCTCTCCAGGCAGCAGCTGACACCAACAAGGACAGGTATGTTTCCGATCACTGCCCGCTCTGTGACTGGCGCTATACCAAGGCTTTCTGGCTTCCCAGAATAGCTTTGCTTGTCACTAATCCCTTTGTTCTCGATACAGGTATCAGTTCTCTGCCACATGCCCTTTACCTATAAGTTTAGTCATGGGGGAACCACTGAACCCAACTCTGGCTCAGCTGTAGAAAGAAGACGACCCCTCAAAGTCCAGCATTATAGACTTAATAGGGAAATGACAGCTAACCCATAAATCTCCTTATTTATATGCATATCTTATCAATGTTACATTGTTTACTCTCTTCTATTTTTTATATTTAAGGGACTGTGTCACCAGATTTTTACCCCCTTAAACTTCCAGTCCCCTGAGGTCAGGGAGGAAACGATGTAAAATCTGTTTACCTATCAAAAATCTCCTGCAAAGTCATGTGACAATGAGCGGAGAAGAGTCAGATTTACCTGAGATGAGTCAAGTTTAGAGGCTGTCTCTTCAGAAGCCCCTATCAGATGCATGAGATACGGGCAGTTTCCTATCTCTCTGTTTCACAGTTCTATAGCTCACAGAACCTAAGGCTGAAAAGATGTGAAAAATGAGATTCATATCTTTAATATGGCACCAGCACCATGTTTCTACGGTAGGTGCTATAGAACCAAATATAGTTGTATTCGGCTCCCTCTGCCGCCTCTAGACTTAACTCATCTCAGATAAATATGAGTCTTCTCTGCTCATTATCACATGGCTTTGGAAGAGATTTTTATAGGTAAAATGTCACATAAAAGAGGTAAGTCTACATGCCTACATAATGACATGTCATATGCTACCTGATGTTGGTTGTAGTTTAATGGGGTAAAACCTGGTGACGTTTCAGTCTCATTGAAATTGCTCTATAATACAAGTTTTACACCTGCTTCTGTTTTCTCACAGGTCAATGCTGCCATGTGCAGAAATCGTAAGGGTTTGGCGGTAGGATGTCTGATCTGCATCTCTATTGTGTCTGGGATTGTTGCTCTTATACTCAGTGTAGTGGGTATCAGAAGTATATATGAGCCGTCACCTAACAAGGTAAGACCCAAATGGACAGTGACATCCCTGGGACACACCCAAGGTCTCTGTTGAATGGATTGTGGTGTTGGATGGAATCCATGGTCATCCGTCTCCCTTAGACTATAATGGCCTCTAACACACGGAAACTAGCTCCGTTGGCTCCGTTCATAACCAGGAAATTTAAACAATACAAGACACCGGGGTCTGGTTACAGATCACATGCATGTCCCTAGAAATACATATGCGATCGGCCAAGGGTCTGTCCCACGTGTGCTAGCATTGCAACGCATAACGGAACATGTAACCGGGGCCTTAGTGTATACATCGGGGCACATTTACTTACCTGCTCCCTGCGCGATCCCCGAGGTCCGTTGTCTGCCTGAATCCACATCTGCCGCGATCCATGAAGATAGTGCGCCTGAGATCCTGCATATGTCGCTTTCCCGATGAGGTCCCCCGGAGTTCACCATCTTCCTCCCGATGCATATAAGTGCTTGGCTTGCGACACAAATTGCTTTGTTAAATCCTGCACGTTGTCTGAATCAGTTGGATCGTCCGACGGCCCGACCCCTGATTTGTGTTTCATGATAGCCGGCACCGCTGCGCCAAAATCCAATCGTGTGGACCAAAATCCTGTTCTAAATCCCTGTCACTGCAGTGCAAATACCAAAATGTTGGAATATCTGAACAAAGTGCGGTCTGCGGGACCCATAGTAAATAAGCCGCACCGTGTCCTATATTTATGAAAAGTGAGGCAAACTGCGCCAAGTGCACTTTGCCTCACTAATGTGCAGGATGTGGCAGATTATTGAATACTGATTTACGGTCTTTAATGATGTGCCGCCCCCTGCACTGCTCGGGAAGTGTGCACCATCTTTTTTTAGGTGACCCTTTAATATACAGAATGCAACACAACTCTGTGTTTGTATTAAATGTGCCTCAAACTCCAACTATTTCCTGCTGCAAATTGTTAAAGCATAAGTCAAAACACGATTTTTGAAAAACATATTACGATTTGCTGGACATTTCACCGTTCCAAATCCAGTCTGCAGTAAATGTCCTTGTTGCAAAAGAATGGTGTGGTGGCTGGCCACTGCAGGGTAACATTGTAAGTTTGTTAACAAAATGTTAACACATGCGATATTGGTTGAGTTTTGCAAACACAAATGTTAACAGAAAATCTCTCTGCAACTGTTGCACGTGTGAATGCAGCCTAAGGCTGCATCATAAATGTTCCACAGTGTCCTGAAAGTGAATGCCCTTATGAAACATTAATTAGAGCTCATATTAGTTAATAATAGTTGCTGCCTGAATACACCTGTTTACTGGATTATAGTCACATGCCTTCATTGGTTATTTGCACATAATATAGAACGGGATCCAAGATTTTACACTCCCAGTGATGCTGTTCTCTTTAGGACGATGTACAAGAAAATATTCATATACATAGGGGGCAGTATTATAGTAGTTATATCCCTGTACATAGGGGCAGTATTATAGTAGTTATATCCCTGTACATAGGGGACAGTATTATAGTAGTTATATCCCTGTACATAGGGAGCCGTATTATAGTAGTTATATTCTTGTACATAGGGGGCAGTATTATAGTAGTTATATTCTTGTACATAGGGGGTAGTATTATAGTAGTTATATTCTTGTACATAGGGGGCAGTATTATAGTAGTTATATTCCTGTACATAGGGGGCAGTATTATAGTAGTTATATTCCTGTACATAGAGGGCAGTATTATAGTAGTTATATTCTTGTACATAGGGGACAGTATTATAGTAGTTATATTCCTGTACATAGGGGGCAGTATTATAGTAGTTATATTCCTGTACATAGGGGGCAGTATTATAGTAGTTATATTCTTGTACATAGGGGGTAGTATTATAGTAGTTATATTCTTGTACATAGGGGGCAGTATTATAGTAGTTATATTCCTGTACATAGGGGGCAGTATTATAGTAGTTATATTCTTGTACATAGGGGGTAGTATTATAGTAGTTATATTCTTGTACATAGGGGGCAGTATTATAGTAGTTATATTCCTGTACATAGGGGGCAGTATTATAGTAGTTATATTCCTGTACATAGAGGGCAGTATTATAGTAGTTATATTCCTGTACATAGGGGCAGTATTATAGTAGTTATATTCCTGTACATAGAGGGCAGTATTATAGTAGTTATATTCTTGTACATAGGGGACAGTATTATAGTAGTTATATTCCTGTACATAGGGGGCAGTATTATAGTAGTTATATTCTTGTACATAGGGGGCAGTATTATAGTAGTTATATTCTTGTACATAGGGGGCAGTATTATAGTAGTTATATCCCTGTACATAGGGGCAGTATTATAGTAGTTATATCCCTGTACATAGGGGACAGTATTATAGTAGTTATATCCCTGTACATAGGGAGCCGTATTATAGTAGTTATATTCTTGTACATAGGGGGCAGTATTATAGTAGTTATATTCTTGTACATAGGGGGTAGTATTATAGTAGTTATATTCTTGTACATAGGGGGCAGTATTATAGTAGTTATATTCCTGTACATAGGGGGCAGTATTATAGTAGTTATATTCCTGTACATAGAGGGCAGTATTATAGTAGTTATATTCTTGTACATAGGGGACAGTATTATAGTAGTTATATTCCTGTACATAGGGGGCAGTATTATAGTAGTTATATTCCTGTACATAGGGGGCAGTATTATAGTAGTTATATTCTTGTACATAGGGGGTAGTATTATAGTAGTTATATTCTTGTACATAGGGGGCAGTATTATAGTAGTTATATTCCTGTACATAGGGGGCAGTATTATAGTAGTTATATTCCTGTACATAGAGGGCAGTATTATAGTAGTTATATTCTTGTACATAGGGGACAGTATTATAGTAGTTATATTCCTGTACATAGGGGGCAGTATTATAGTAGTTATATTCTTGTACATAGGGGGCAGTATTATAGTAGTTATATTCTTGTACATAGGGGGTAGTATTATAGTAGTTATATTCTTGTACATAGGGGGCAGTATTATAGTAGTTATATTCCTGTACATAGGGGGCAGTATTATAGTAGTTATATTCCTGTACATAGAGGGCAGTATTATAGTAGTTATATTCTTGTACATAGGGGACAGTATTATAGTAGTTATATTCCTGTACATAGGGGGCAGTATTATAGTAGTTATATTCCTGTACATAGGGGGCAGTATTATAGTAGTTATAGTCTTGTACATAGGGGGCAGTATTATAGTAGTTATATTCCTGTACATAGGGGGCAGTATTATAGTAGTTATATTCCTGTACATAGGGGGCAGTATTATAGTAGTTATATTCTTGTACATAGGGGACAGTATTATAGTAGTTATATTCCTGTACATAGGGGGCAGTATTATAGTAGTTATATTCCTGTACATAGGGGGCAGTATTATAGTAGTTATATCCCTGTACATAGGGGGCAGTATTATAGTAGTTATATTCCTGTACATAGAGGGCAGTATTATAGTAGTTATATTCCTGTACATAGGGGGCAGTATTATAGTAGTTATATTCTTGTACATAGGGGGTAGTATTATAGTAGTTATATTCCTGTACATAGGGGGCAGTATTATAGTAGTTATATCCCTGTACATAGGGGGCAGTATTATAGTAGTTATATTCTTGTACATAGGGGGCAGTATTATAGTAGTTATATTCCTGTACATAGGGAACAGTATTATAGTAGTTATATTCTTGTACATAGGGGGTAGTATTATAGTAGTTATATTCCTGTACATAGGGGGCAGTATTATAGTAGTTATATCCCTGTACATAGGGGGCAGTATTATAGTAGTTATATTCTTGTACATAGGGGGCAGTATTATAGTAGTTATATCCCTGTACATAGGGGCAGTATTATAGTAGTTATATCCCTGTACATAGGGGACAGTATTATAGTAGTTATATTCCTGTACATAGGGGGCAGTATTATAGTAGTTATATTCCTGTACATAGGGGGCAGTATTATAGTAGTTATATTCTTGTACATAGGGGGTAGTATTATAGTAGTTATATTCCTGTACATAGGGGGCAGTATTATAGTAGTTATATCCCTGTACATAGGGGGCAGTATTATAGTAGTTATATTCTTGTACATAGGGGGCAGTATTATAGTAGTTATATTCCTGTACATAGGGGGCAGTATTATAGTAGTTATATTCCTGTACATAGGGGGCAGTATTATAGTAGTTATATTCCTGTACATAGGAGGCAGTATTATAGTAGTTATATTCTTGTACATAGGGGACAGTATTATAGTAGTTATATTCTTGTACATAGGAGGCAGTATTATAGTAGTTATATTCCTGTACATAGGAGGCAGTATTATAGTAGTTATATTCCTGTACATAGGGGGCAGTATTATAGTAGTTATATTCTTGTACATAGGGGGCAGTATTATAGTAGTTATATTCCTGTACATAGGGGGCAGTATTATAGTAGTTATATTCCTGTACATAGGGGGCAGTATTATAGTAGTTATATTCTTGTACATAGGGGGCAGTATTATAGTAGTTATATTCCTGTACATAGGGGGCAGTATTATAGTAGTTATATTCCTGTACATAGGGGGCAGTATTATAGTAGTTATATTCCTGTACATAGGAGGCAGTATTATAGTAGTTATATTCCTGTACATAGGGGGCAGTATTATAGTAGTTATATTCTTGTACATAGGGGGCAGTATTATAGTAGTTATATTCCTGTACATAGGGGGCAGTATTATAGTAGTTATATTCTTGTACATAGGGGGCAGTATTATAGTAGTTATATTCCTGTACATAGGGGGCAGTATTATAGTAGTTATATTCCTGTACATAGGAGGCAGTATTATAGTAGTTATATTCCTGTACATAGGGGGCAGTATTATAGTAGTTATATTCTTGTACATAGGGGACAGTATTATAGTAGTTATATTCCTGTACATAGGGGGCAGTATTATAGTAGTTATATTCCTGTACATAGGGGGCAGTATTATAGTAGTTATATTCCTGTACATAGGGGGCAGTATTATAGTAGTTATATTCCTGTACATAGGGGGCAGTATTATAGTAGTTATATTCTTGTACATAGGGGGCAGTATTATAGTAGTTATATTCCTGTACATAGGGGGCAGTATTATAGTAGTTATATTCCTGTACATAGGGGGCAGTATTATAGTAGTTATATTCTTGTACATAGGGGGCAGTATTATAGTAGTTATATTCCTGTACATAGGGGGCAGTATTATAGTAGTTATATTCCTGTACATAGGGGGCAGTATTATAGTAGTTATATTCCTGTACATAGGAGGCAGTATTATAGTAGTTATATTCCTGTACATAGGGGGCAGTATTATAGTAGTTATATTCTTGTACATAGGGGGCAGTATTATAGTAGTTATATTCCTGTACATAGGGGGCAGTATTATAGTAGTTATATTCTTGTACATAGGGGGCAGTATTATAGTAGTTATATTCCTGTACATAGGGGGCAGTATTATAGTAGTTATATTCCTGTACATAGGAGGCAGTATTATAGTAGTTATATTCCTGTACATAGGGGGCAGTATTATAGTAGTTATATTCTTGTACATAGGGGACAGTATTATAGTAGTTATATTCCTGTACATAGGGGGCAGTATTATAGTAGTTATATTCTTGTACATAGGGGGCAGTATTATAGTAGTTATATTCCTGTACATAGGGGGCAGTATTATAGTAGTTATATTCCTGTACATAGGGGACAGTATTATAGTAGTTATATTCCTGTACATAGGGGGCAGTATTATAGTAGTTATATTCCTGTACATAGGGGGCAGTATTATAGTAGTTATATTCCTGTACATAGGGGGCAGTATTATAGTAGTTATATTCCTGTACATAGGGGGCAGTATTATAGTAGTTATATTCCTGTACATAGGGAGCAGTATTATAGTAGTTATATTCCTGTACATAGGGGGCAGTATTATAGTAGTTATATTCCTGTACATAGGGGGCAGTATTATAGTAGTTATATTCTTGTACATAGGGGGCAGTATTATAGTAGTTATATTCCTGTACATAGGGGGCAGTATTATAGTAGTTATATTCCTGTACATAGGGGACAGTATTATAGTAGTTATATTCTTGTACATAGGGGACAGTATTATAGTAGTTATATTCTTGTACATCGGGGGAGTATTATAGTAGATGTTTCCAGTTTAAAAATGTTAATATGTAGCCAAAGGGCACTTCCTCAGCTAATAAGAAAACCCTACAGTGCAACTTGTAAAAAAAGAACTTTCAGTACAATAAAAACAATTAGCTAGTAAAAAAAAACAAATAATATAGTAAACATAGAGCCATGGGGTCATTGGAGGAGATTTATCAGTAGTTTCCCGTGGTAACCAATTAGAGCTCAGCTTTAGTTTTTACACAGTTGTTTCTAGAATGAAAGCTAAGTTATGATTGGTTGCCATAGGCAACTAGAATTTTTTGGCTCTCTGGCACTCCTGATAAATCATCCCTATTATACTAGTTGTATCATAATATGATACAATAAGAAAAAAACACCTAAATGTTAGAGAGGACAGAGATGGATGCCAAACTGATAGCGTCCTCACTATGAGATCTTGATGAAAAAGCCTATTGTGGATTATTTTCTTAACTAATATACACAGCAATGAATAAAGGGGTCATTTATCAAACTTTTACTTCTTTTTTTCGTGACTTTTTAGCGTAATCACACATAATTCTGTGACTTTTACACTCACATTTTGCAAATCACATTGCTATTACATTGCTGCGCCTGATTTTTCATACAAATCCAGATGTGAGGCATCTGAAAAGGGCGTAGGCAAGGGGTTGCTTAAATATCTGCGACTTTTGTGCTACTTTTCAGACAAAATCCTCAAAAACCCAACAGACTCCCATGCCTTATAAATCAACCACTACCATAAATCAGGAAAGCCTAAATCCTCAGCATCGTTCTCTGCCCTGTTCTTATATCTTCTCATCCTGTAACATTTTATTACACTCTATTATAGCATCATGTATTCTGACACACAATAAAATGCTGGTGTATACATTTTTATGTGCAGATTCCGTACAAATACGTGCATTGTCCTCTGTTATAGTGTATTATAGTATGATGTGTTCTGTATTATATTACTCTCTTTTATGCTTATTTTTATCCGACATATCTCCTAAAATCTCCAGTATTTGCTCCATCCCTGTGTTACAATGTGATGCATTTCTGTCTTCCAGTACGGCCTGGTGTTTGATGCAGGATCGTCTCACACTTCGCTCTATGTATACCAGTGGCCGGCACACAAGGAGAATGACACAGGGATTGTATCTCAGATCCACGTGTGCGAGGTACAAGGTACATACATTCTCTTCTGTTTGGCTTTATACATCACCAGGGTATATCGAAGCATTTTAACCCTTAGGTAGGCCTGGAGCACACATCCGTGTAACAGTACAGTTGTGTAAGGAGCCATGTATGCACGCATGGAGCGATATAATTCTCACATGTGGTACCAGGCACGGCTTGTATGGCAGCACAGGATCATCAAAAGGCTTCACAAGAGGAAGTCACAAAGTCTCCATGTACTGCACACAGTCCTGTATACGTGTCACGGGTGCTCCTGCGACCCATTTCTCGGATCACGGGCTCACCCGTGCCTCTCCGTGTGTCCCCACGCCCTGCTACAGCTACTCACCCGTCCTCGCTCCTGCTTATGGGTCCACAGTCATGCACGCGTGTCCCCGTCTCATAGAATATTTAAAGGGCCAGCTGGCCTTACCCAGAATCCAGAATGTTGTGACCTTGGTTCCGTATTTGACTCTGATCCTGTTCTGCCTGCCCTGACCTGTTGCTCCATTCCTGACTCTGATTCCGTGCAGCCCATCCTGACCTGTCTGTCCCCGACTACGATCCTGCCTAATGTCATTGTACCTCGCTTTGGCTGCCACCGCAGACAAAGTCGCACCTGTTTACCTGCCTACATCATCGTCCCCAGTGGTCCAGTATCCCTGGAGCCTGACAATATGGCTTTTAACCTCTTCTCGCTGATGTTCTGCATTTCGGTTTTTCACTCCACTCCTTCCACAAGCCATATTTTTGTTTACTCACAGAGTAAACACAGTTCATTTTCTTATAGGCTTAGTTTTAAAGTCTCCCACTGCATGGTCCAGATAACAAATCCCCCCTATTCTTTAGGTCAGTGCGGTCACAGAGATATGACATTTTTTATAGTTTAATTATTACGGTATATATAGCAGAAAAAAGCCTTGCATCATCATATTTTGAGGCACATAACGTTTCATACTTCAGTGCACAGAGCAGGGCAATGTGTCATTTTTTTGAGGGACAAGCTGACGTTTCCATTTACAGTTGTGAAACTTGTTAGTCGAATTTTATTAAAATTTTTATGGGGGGAGAAATGACAAAACTGTTCAAATTTCTTGCCCCATTGTGACGTTCACCGCATGGGAATATTAATTTTTATACTCTCATAGAATAAACATGAATTTAGAAATGCGATCTAGTGAATGAATTTTTACTTTGTACATTTATTTTAAACTTATTTAATTTTTTTTTTTTTGCTATTATTTTAGAATTACTAGAATAAACCATTTTAGGAATCCAATGATCATAAAAAACACTGGGATAAAATATACGAGGAAGTAAAAGGGTATCAATAAATGATAACTTCAAGTTTATTCGGCTAAATATTTTGTATAGAGTTTACTATTCACCCCATATGTTATTCAAAGCCGGTTTGAAAACAGACTCTAAATGCCATCGATGCAAGCAGGATTCTGCTGATATTTCACATGTTATGTGGTTTTGTCCACGGATTACAGATTTTTGGCAGGAAATATTTGATGAAATCAGAAAAACCATGGGCCTGGCTTTGCACTGCGAACCCTTACTAGGTATCCTAGGTTATACTACCGAGATAGCAACGTCAAAAAATAGAAAAAGGTTGGTGGACAAATTACTATTTTTGGGCCGACTGATTCTGATTAAGGACTGGAAAGGGGCAAAAAAAAACGATATTGGGAACTGGCGGAACCTACCGCATTTTCCGGGCCATTAGGCGCACCGGAATATAAGGCGCATTAGTCCGATGCGCCTTATATATGTAATAATTCCATATATAAGGCGCATCGGACTATAAGGCGCAGGGTCGGGGGCGTGGCGGAGGTCCGGGGGCGGAGCGGAGACCCGATGGGACGCGACGCCGAGACGCGGAACGCGGGGAAGGTGAGGGGGAGGTAAAGAATAGCATACTTACATAGATCCCCGCTACCGGAGACAGCAGATCTCCAGCGGGAACTGCAGACCACGCGGCAGAAGTTGTTCGTGCCGCGTGGTCTGCAGTTCCCGCTGGAGATCTGCTGTCTCCGGTAGCGGGGACCTATGTAAGTAGGGTCCGCTGCCTCATATAGGGCGCACCGGACTATAAGGCGCACTTTGGATTTCCAAGGAAATCCAAGGCTTTTAAGTGCGCCTTATAGTCCGGAAAATACGGTAGTTGAAAAAGTTAAAAGATATGAATCCAGCATAAAAATCGATGGTCCGGAAGCAAAAGTATGGAAGGAATGGAACAACAGGGAGAATTAGAACTAAGGAATTGTGTCATTTCTTGGGGATTTTTTTTTTTTTTTTTTAATTTTTTTTTTTTTTGCAGCATCCCCAGTTTGGGGGAGGTGGGGCGGGAGGGGAAAGAGGGGGACAGTGGGGGGAAGGAAAAAAAAAAAGGTAAAAAGGTAAAAAATAAAGAATAGATGAGTAGAGTATCTAGATATTAGCATATTCAAATGAATAAGAGGCACTTTTTGTACTTTTGTATTTTGTAATCTCGTCTATTGTGCTTGTTTAATGTTATGATCAATAAAACTTTAAAAAAAAAAAAAAAGTAATCCAATGATCATGGAGGGGTTGCCAGGAAAATCCCTGGGGGGCGGTACTTACCCTGCTCCGGCTCTCAGTTCCACCAACTTGGTATTCTCCCTACTACTAATTTTGGCAGAAGTGCCACGGGTCACCTCAGCAGCATCTAGAGACTTTACCTCCGCCATTTTGGCACAAATTGCTTCCCCCCATGGCATAATAAGTGGGGGAAAGAAATACATTGTTATGAGAGCTAGGAATCTGTCGCAGACTGCCATGGCTGTCATATTGAGATTGAGACCTTCAAGGTGTCAGGATGTAATTCAGATGCAGTCTAATCCCCATATATTGTAACACAGAAGTATTGCAGCTTATGGCCCTCCTAGAGTTCTGATACCTTAAGAAAAACCTTAAAGAGGTTTTCCCACGAAAGAAAATTCTCACATCTCAATCCCCTAGTGATGTTAACACAATAAAGATCATTTTAACCCCATCCTTTACAATTTTACTCAGTTTTATTGCTGTTTTAGCTCCTATCTCTCCCTCTCCTGCTCAATGCAAAATTCCAGGGTGTGAGCGGGGCCTCACTAAGCAGACATATTGGGGCACATTTACTTACCCAGTCCGGAGGAGTTCCCGAAAGTGAATTGTCTGATTGCGTCAAAATACGATCGCGTGTGATACTGCTTAATACCCGTCCCAGCGGCGCAGTCCCTGAAAACGTGGGAAAACCCAACAGAAATGCGGCCGCGGGACCCTTGGTAAATAAGCCCCATTATGCTCCATTTAGTTATGTGAGGTGACAATGTGGTTAGATGATGAGGTATATATACACTTTCATCTGTCTTCTGACATTGACTAACCCACTGACACATAGAGAAAGAGAGATGAGACAGATCAGAGATGCATGAGATGATTAATACTGACACCACTACACTGTTACACTGTGAGCTCTACTACATCTCACAGATATGTGCCTGCCTCCCCCTTCCCCTGGATCACTTATCTCCTTGTAGCTGGTAGTTTGCAGCCTCTCTCTCTGCTCACCATGTGCAGGCAGGATGTGATCAGCCAGTGTCTCTGAGCTCCGTGCAGGGGGCGGGGCTACAGCCACACAGCAGAGACAGACAGAAATCTCATCCAAGATAGCCGCCCCCCAACCCCAAGTCAGAACTTACAGGGTCGTGTCTAGGGGAAACTGAAATGGTGTACAGCAGGACTGATAGAGACAAGTTGGACTTATATCTGTTATTTTGTTATCCTGAGAACAAATAAGAAACTTGTCTTTGTGGGAATATCCCTTTAAGAAAAACTAAAAGTTCAAATCACTCCCTTTTCTTAGGACAGAAATAACATAAACAAACATAACCATTAACATGTTTGGTATCGCCAGGTCCCAAAAATGTATGAAAATCTTATTGGCAAATTGATATTTATATTGGAATATGGAGAAACATAGAATTTTTTAATTATCTCTGTGACAGTACCAATCCAAAGAATAATGGAGACGTGTCATCTGGCGCGCACAGTGAAAACAGAGCCCAGATCAAGATGGCCCAAGTGCAATTTTTCATAAATTTCTCTGCATTTGGAGTTTTTTCCAGCTTCCCAGTACCTGGCAAGGAATGTAGGGAGTACAACGTCTCTCGCAATAAACAAGCCTCATGAAAAGCCTAGAATGGAAAACACAGTTCTGAAACAGAAGAAGGCCATTGGTGGGAAGGGGTTAAACTACCATCAAAACCCATCCTAATAAACCAGGGACGTCACTTATAGATCCAGGCACCGTGACTGTGGGAATATTCTTATATGTGTTATCCATGGCCTCCTTCCTTCTAATATCAACTTTATGCTAATGAGCCAGAAGGGACATTACCAGAGCCTCTCCATGCTGTAGCTTTACAGGTTGTTACAGTTTGTTTCCCGCTCCCAGGGTTGGCTCCAGGTTTTACTAGGCCCCTGGGTGACAGAGCTTCAGTAGGCCCCTTTACAGTGAACTCATGTGGCAGCATTAAAAATTCAAAAACTAAAACAGTCTCCTGTTCCCTAGATTATCATACCAAACAGCCTTGTCATGGTTATTTTATATAACGCCCCCTTACACTCTATAGATTAAAGGGGTTTTCCCATTTCGGCAAATTAATGTTATTGTTTGTACAATAAAAAGTTTTACAATTTTCCAATAGACTTTATGTATCAATTCTTCACTGTTCTCTAGATCTCTGCTTGCTGTCATTTAGTAGGGAGCTTCTATGTTTACTTCCTGTGGACAGCAATCTGACCATGGTCACACAGGTGTGCGTGCACCTGTGTGACCATGGTCAGATTTCTGTCCACTAGAAGTAAACATAGATTGACAGCAAGCAGAGATCTTGAAAATCGTGAGGATTTGATACAGAAAATGTATTGGAAACTTGAATAACTTTTCATTATACAAAAAATAACATGTATTTGCTGCAATGGGAATACCCCTTTAATTAAGTAGACCCTCCCCTCTCCCCCATGGATTCCTTACAGCCTTATGTGGGCCCCTCCAGCAGTTCTGTGCCCCGGCACTTGCCAAGTTATGCCCAGTGCTGGCGCCGGCCCTGCCCCTTCCCCTCTGCCCCCTCAGCACTTGCCCTTCCTTCTGCCTGATGTAATCTCACACAGTGGGAGGGGTAAGTGCTCCTTCACAGTGTAACAGCCTGTGAAGCTACAATACTGATGCCCTTCAGGTTCATTAGCGTAATTCTAAAAGTTGATTTTAGAAGGAAGGAGAGGCCATAGATAACACATATAAGAAGATACCACAGTCGCGGTGCCTGGATCTATGAGTAATGTCCCTGGTTTATCAGGATGGATCCTGGTGGTTATTCGGGTAAAGTGGGAAGTTTCCTGGTTGCAGTAATGGTTGTGAGCCGCCATATTCACCTCCTCGCTCCTCCATTGTGGATCCGCAGTGCCGGCTTCACCTCCGGACACCGTCCCCAGTTATGGCGCTGCTGTTATAATGACATGGCATTCACTGGCTTCCATACTTCTCATTATCTCACCTTCACATGACAACATGGCCGCCTACTCACCTCACCACAGCTGTGACTGGGGATGTATGGCTGCCATGCTCCTTCATAGACACCAGTGGCCACCAGTCCTTCTTCTCATGGCCTGTCACACAAGGTACAGGATTGTGTCTGGATATTTTACCTCAGGTCCTGTCTGACTGATAGACTGGAGACAAATCTACAGAAAATGGAGACTTTACCCACAGCAGCCAATCAGATAAGGTACACACAGCAGCCAATCACACCACTTACCCACAGCGACCAATCACATTAGCTGTTTTATTTTCTAACTTGCTCTGTGACAATGCAAGCTAAGATTCAATTGGTTCCTTTAAAGTTGAGAAAATTCTGGTTAGCAACAACACCTCAGCAGACTGTATCACACATGATAGAATTAGATACACAGCTCAGCAGGCAGTATCACACATGATAGGATTAGATACACAGCTCAGCAGGCAGTATCACGCAGGATAGGATTAGATACACAGCTCAGCAGTCAGTATCACACACGATAGGATTAGATACACAGCTCAGCAGGCAGTATCACACAGGATAGGATTAGATACACATCTCAGCAGTCAGTATCACACAGGATAGGATTAGATACACAGCTCAGCAGACAGTATCACACAGGATAGGATTAGATACACAGCTCAGCAGACAGTATCACACAGGGTAGGATTAGATACACAGCTCAGCAGGCAGTATCACACATGATAGGATTAGATACACATCTCAGCAGTCAGTATCACGCAGGATAGGATTAGATACACAGCTCAGCAGTCAGTATCACACAGGATAGGATTAGATACACAGCTCAGCAGTCAGTATCACGCAGGATAGGATTAGATACACAGCTCAGCACACAATAGTTACAGGACTGAAATTCAAATAGGAAAATTGTCAAATATTCTTTCAATGTATGAAATACAGATTTTGTGATGGGGGTGACAGGGGGCGGGGCTGTGACAACCTCTCCTAATGAATGTGTAACGATGGTGGCTCCTAGATGAGGGACGGACGTTACTGAGGACACAACTTTCTGCGCTTCTACAGTCAAAATCCTAAAAGGAAATCAATAATGTGTAAAGGTCTCGGCAAGTCAATCATTGACAGGAGAATCCAGGACGTTGCATGAACCATCTGTGTTCTAGTCAGGGAATTCCTCTACTTGTTCTTAAAGGGGCTGTCCATTATTAAAGTGTTTTTCCTGTCCATGGTTACTTCTGGTATTTAGGTGAATGGGACTGGGCTGTAATACCACACACTACCTGTATACAGAGGTGGCGCTGTTACATATTATATTGTATCATCCTCAGGTTCAGGACTATCCTCTTATGCGGATGATCCGGCCCAAGCCGGGGAGATCCTGAAGCCCTGCATGAACGAGGCCCTGAATATTATCCCATCGGAGCAGCACAGGGAGACGAGGACCCTGCTGGGAGCCACCGCCGGGATGAGGCTGCTCAAGTAACGTATCAGACACTTACCTGGCATCACAATGTTATTACAGTTCTGTTCCCACGCCTGTTCCACTGGGGAGTCACCACATGATAAATAATCTTATAATAATGTTATAATAAATGGATTAGGCCGTAATCTCCTTATCGATGTTAACCCCTGACATCCCTATTTAAGCTGAGGAATATTATGAGTAATTGTGCAAACAGCCCTGAGAGCAACAATTACACAGTGACACAAGCTGGATCATAGTGTCCTCACACTGCTGCGCTCTTATCCCTCTGCATTGAACCGCTCCACAGCTACACTTTGATGTGGTATTCATACAGTCTGCCTGCTACAGCTTTTACTCTGAGCACAGGGGAGGGGCTATAGTACAGATGAAGGCAGAAAACCAAGAGTACAGCAGTGTTAGAACTCCTGCAGAAACTACAATGCTGAAATAAAATCCATTTTTCACAGTCCTGCTTCTACTAACAACATACACAAAGGTCTGAGTACAGCAGTGTGAGGATACATCCTAAGTGCACTGGGAGAAGGTCCAATCCTGAAATATAGATTCTTCTCAATCCTGCTGCTACTATTCACATTTACAATGTATGAAAACAAATCTCTCCAGGGACACTACCTAACACTGTCTGCAGAGAACACAGAGCACAGCAGTGTGAGGTATGATTACACATCTCTCCAGGGACAGTACATAACACTGGCTGCAGAGAGCACAGAGCACAGCAGTGTGAGGTCTGATTACACATCTCTCCAGGGACAATACATAACACTGGCTGCAGAGAGCACAGAGCACAGCAGTGTGAGGTCTGATTACACATCTCTCCAGGGACAATACATAACACTGGCTGCAGAGAGCACAGAGCACAGCAGTGTGAGGAATGATTACACATCTCTCCAGGGACAGTACATAACACTGGCTGCAGAGAGCACAGCAGTGTGAGGTATGATTACACATCTCTCCAGGGACAGTACATAACACTGGCTGCAGAGAGCACAGAGCACAGCAGTGTAGGGTGTGATTACACATCTCTCCAGGGACACTACCTAACACTGCCTGCAGAGAACACAGAGCACAGCAGTGTGAGGTATGATTACACATCTCTACAGGGACAATACATAACACTGGCTGCAGAGAGTACAGAGCACAGCAGTGTGAGGTCTGATTACACATCTCTCCAGGGACAATACATAACACTGGCTGCAGAGAGCACAGAGCACAGCAGTGTGAGGTCTGATTACACATCTCTCCAGGGACAATACATAACACTGGCTGCAGAGAGCACAGCAGTGTGAGGTATGATTACACATCTCTCCAGGGACAATACATAACACTGGCTGCAGAGAGCACAGAGCACAGCAGTGTGAGGAATGATTACACATCTCTCCAGGGACAGTACATAACACTGGCTGCAGAGAGCACAGCAGTATGAGGTAGGATTACACATCTCTCCAGGGACAGTACATAACACTGGCTGCAGAGAGCACAGAGCACAGCAGTGTGAGGTAGGATTACACATCTCTCCAGGGACAGTACATAACACTGGCTGCAGAGAGCACAGAGCACAGCAGTTTGAGGTAGGATTACACATCTCTCCAGGGACAGTACATAACACTGGCTGCTGAGAACACAGAGCACAGCAGTGTGAGGTCTGGTTACACATCTCTCCAGAGACAACACATAACACTGGCTGCAGAGAGCACAGAGCACAGCAGTGTGAGGTCTGATTACACATCTCTCCAGGGACAATACATAACACTGGCTGCAGAGAGCACAGAGCACAGCAGTGAGAGGTATGATTACACATCTCTCCAGAGACAACACATAACACTGGCTGCAGAGAGCACAGAGCACAGCAGTGTGAGGTCTGATTACACATCTCTCCAGGGACAATACATAACACTGGCTGCAGAGAGCACAGAGCACAGCAGTGAGAGGTATGATTACACATCTCTCCAGGGACAGTACATAACACTGGATGCAGAGAGCATAGAGCACAGCAGTGTGAGGTCTGGTTACACATCTCTCCAGGAACAATACATAACACTGGCTGCAGAGAGCACAGAGCACAGCAGTGTGATGTATAATTACACATCTCTCCAGGGACAATACATAACACTGGCTGCAGAGAGCACAGAGCACAGCAGTTCGAGGTATGATTACACATCTCTCCAGGGACACTACATAACACTGGCTACAGAGAGCACAGCAGTGTGAGGTCTGATTACACATCTCTCCAGAGACAATTCATAACGCTGGCTGCAGAGAGCACAGAGCACAGCAGTGTGAGGTCTGATTACACATCTCTGCAGGGACAATACATAACACTGGCTGCAGAGGGTACAGAGCACAGCAGTGTGAGGCCTGATTACACATCTCTCCAGGGACAATACATTATACTGGCTGCAGAGAGTACAGAGCACAGCAGTGTGAGGCCTGATTACACATCTCTCCAGGGACAATACATTATACTGGCTGCAGAGAGCACAGAGCACAGCAGTGTGAGTTATGATTACACATCTCTCCAGGGACAATACCTAGCCGAGGCTGTAGAGAGCACAGAGCACAGCAGTGTGAGTTATGATTACACATCTCTCCAGGGACAATACATAACACTGGCTGCAGAGAGCACAGAGCACAGCAGTGTGAGGGCTGATTACACATCTCTCCAGGGACAATACATAACACTGGCTGCAGTCTACATGGTCACTTCTCCTATCCCTTATGCACCTTGTCCGACCCCACACCAATAACTCATCGCAAGCAGAGGTCATTCATTGCTGGTCCTGGACACCCCCTGTGTTACATTGTAATTACATGGACGCCTTGTACTAGCGATTGTTGCATATTAGGATAATCAATAATCAGGGATAATCAATATGTCACTCCGGATCCCTACTACGGTATTCATTGCATGCTCACACATGAAGCGATGGCCTTGGTTCCATTATCGCAGGTATATTATTAGTATATAGTGATTGTTGTTAACCTCAGATAAGTCTTTTTTTCAAGGAATTATCTGGTAGAAAAAGATCAATTTTCCAAGTGATCCTTGAAAGCAGAACATACTGAGGTCAAATCACTTTGGTCTATTGGTAAACTCTTGGGAGGGGGCATGAAATGATGAATCAGGGAGCGTCCCTTTAAGAGCTGTTAGTTGTTATACAAAGGGCTTATTATTTTTAGGTTGGAGAATGAGACGAAAACTCAGCAAATCTTTGATGAAGTTTCCAAAACTCTCAGTCGGTATCCGGTGAAGTTCCAAGGAGCTCGAATATTGGAGGGTGAAGAGGAGGGATCGCTGGGATGGGTCACCGTCAACTATCTCCTGGGAACCTTCATACGGGTCAGTAGTAGGATCCATGTCCTTCCATTCATCCCATTTAAAGGCATCTTCTTACCTTTTGTCTTTCCCTATGGAGCAGTATTCCTATGTATACAGTTGGATACATCCCAAGCAATCTGAGATGTTTGGCGCCATGGACCTAGGAGGCGCCTCCACCCAAATGACTTTCCAACCCTCGGGGGAAATAGAAGACAAAAGCACCGAGACAACCTTTAGGCTCTATGGCTATGACTACACCATCTACACTCACAGCTACCTCTGCTACGGCCAAGACCAGGCGCTCAAGAGGCTGCTAGTGCGTCTCATAGAGGTAACGTTCCCTGAATTATGCCTCTTTACATTGTTTCACAGCGTAATTGCTAGGACAGGTGTGAATGGGTTAAATAAAAAGCTCTTCCTTTATACGCAACATTCTGCAGTAAAATAGCAGATCCATGCCAGACCATTCCACATAACACGGCATCTCCGGATTATTATAGATGTTGTACTTTGGTCTGGAAAACCTTATAATGTTACAATCTGATAGAATTATAGCCTCCTATCCATAAAGGGGAATCATGTTTCCTTGTCATTGATAAACATCCTCCCTGGCCTTGTTCCTGACCGCGCTCCTAACTAACCCTGACTGCGCTCCTAACTAGTCGAGCTCCTGACTCCTGCTCTTTGGTTTTCCCATGTTGCTACCTATAGTTGTGGATACTATGGGGGGCATTAATCAATTGGGACGCAGGGTCTGTGTTTTTGCTATAATTTACGCGAGGATGTTAGATTGTGGCACAAGGGGTTACTGAATTAGCACAGGAGCAAAAAGTTTAGAAGTGTCTTCACATTCATGATGGTGAAATGGAACTCCATATGGAGTGGACCATGTGGACTAGCTTTTTGCACCTCTAAGTGTGCGCCAAAAATTGTTGGGAAACTAGAAGCACAGGAAAAGTGTGGGGGAATTCAGGAAAGTTACGCCCAAATTGTGCGCCCCAAAAATAAAGGCGTGATCTCCCAAACCACCCACCAAATTTTAGACCTAGAAGGGCCTTTACCCATGCCCTCAATACACATGTACACAAGAGCCATTTTGGGACCTTTGCAGGTCCACCAAAGGTCCTGAAACCACAGATTGAAAGCAGGCAGAATGGAGGCATCCTCCATTCCCCAAGGAGTTTGATTCTAGTACCAGATGTTGGAAGTAAATTTTAGACTTTTTAGACTCCTGCAGCGCAGGGCAATTTTAATCCGCCCCTGTGCTCATACTAAGATCTTTGGATACCATGCTGGTTAGTTTTAGTATTACTCCTGACTCTTGGCCAATTTCTGACTACGCTGCGGTGCAGTGAATTCTGTCTGCTGATCCAGGCTCAGTTGGATGTCCTACCCCTGCTAATCCATAATTAATCCAGGGACTAGGACATCTACACAGGAGATTCCTAAGGTTCTGCATCACAATCAGATCACGTTTATTCAGGACACATCTGAGCCCTCTATAATTGTACATGGAATGTTTTATGTTCTGCTCTGATAATAATATATAAATGGCAAAAGATCTTCTGTCTTCTCTTTAGAAACGCGGCTCAGGTAACGTCCAGCATCCGTGTTATCCAAAAGGTTACATGGCCAATGTCTCTCTGTCCTCAGTCTACAATAGTCCCTGCATCCTGACCCCTCCTGACAATACAGAGGTCAGCGTCACCGTGGAGGGAACGGGGGACCCTACCGCGTGTCAGCGCTCGGTCAGAGAGATCTTCAATCTTACAGCCTGCACCAATCTGTCCTGTTCCTTTAATGGAGTCTACCAGCCGCCGGTGTATGGAAAGTTCTATGTAAGTTTCCTGGAATTGGGAATGTTAATATCGATATTGTAGCGGTGATACTAACGCCATATCCTCTTCTCCCTTGCAGGCGTTCTCTGCCTTTTACTACACGTTCAACTTCCTGAATCTGACATGTGGACAATCCTTGGCCGAGGCCAACAGCACGATCTGGGAATACTGTTCCCGGGAATGGACACAGGTATAGGCAATTCCGGATACGTTAGAGGGGGCATCAGATAGGTCATTAGTAGTAAAGGGGTGGCCGTGCAACATCTGGTATCCTCATCAATCTCCGTAGTGGAGTTGTGCTGGTGATCGGCTGCTCCACGGTCACAGCTGTAATTGGTGCGTTATTGGTGAACTCTGTCGGGCCACTGCAGGGAAGCGCCAGATTCATGATTCCTGGCCACGATCTTAATGAATCTGGCGCTCTGAGCATTATACACGGGCAGAGCAGTTTTACTGCAGTTTCCAACATTCTTAGTAAATGTGCCCCAGACAGTATCACACATGATATCATAAGATACACAGCTCAGCAGTCAGTATCACACAGTGTATGATTAGATACACAGCTCAGGAGACAGTATCACACAGTGTATGATTAGATACACAGCTCAGGAGACAGTATCACACAGTGTATGATTAGATACACAGCTCAGGAGACTGCATCACACATGATCAGATTAGATACAAAGCTCAGCAGTCAGTATCATGCAGACAATGGGGCTCATTTACGGAGGGCCCGCGGAGCGCATTTTCGTTGGGTTTCCCGACGACTTTCGTTTTGTGGCGCATCGCGCAAGGGATTGTGTCGCACATGATCGGATTTTGGGGCAGCGGCGTCGGCTTGCACGCAACACAAATTGGGGGGCGGGCTGTTGGACAACCCGACGGATTCGGACTACGCGCTGGATTTAACATTTCGAATTGTGTCGCAAGACACGCACTTACAAGCACCGGGAGGAAGAAGGTGAACTCTGGTGGCCCTCGGCGGGGAAGCGACGGATGGAGGTACTCGGGCGCACGAGCTTTGTGAATTGCGCCGGACTTCATCTTCGCGGGATCGCGACCAGGTAAGTAAATTTGCCCCCAACATGATAGGGTTAAATACACAGCTCAGTAAACAATTTCTCATATACTTAGATTTCAGCAGCCAGTCTCCAGGCCTGACTACAGCAGCTGTTTCCTGTCTGATTCCTAGCACTGTCCCTCCTGCTCTATACTAACCTTCTGTCCCTGATGTTCTCAGCTCACCTCCAGCTTCCCTTCAGAGAGCAGGCGGCGTCTTCTAGAGTACTGCAGCTCCGCCATGTATATCCTGACCCTTCTCTTGGATGGGTACAAGTTTAACAGTGGTACCTGGGAGGACATACACTTCGCTAAGCAGGTGTGTACCGGGAATGTATTAATAGAAGCGCTGGCCCATATCTGCCCCTGATAAGGGATCATTAGCTCCTTATCTGTGAACTAACATAACCCGCAGGTCAGGTTTACTCATTATAATTAAACAATGATCCGGCCCGGCATATGATTATTAAGACAACTGCAAACAGTTCTCACCACGGTCCTGTGTGTGCAGCAGGAATGGCTGAACGTGGTGGACATGAGTCACATGGCAAACACAATCATAATGGAGAGTCTCCGGGAAACCCTGTGTTATATACTGGGGAGCCTCAGTCCCTGGTTTTGCCAGGACAGTCCCGCTTTTCTTAAATCTGCCCCGCGTCCCGGGCAGCTGTCAGACTGTCACAGATTTTCCCCCCAGGTCCCGCATGTCCCGGCTCTGTGTCCCGCATAGTAAATACTTTCAAAGTCAGAACTCATAATACTGAATGGCTTCTAAAGACATCGGACAGGGAATCCTTTTGAGAGATGTGTCGGGTTAGCGGTGAGCAGGGACCACGTCATCAGCTTCAGATCAGCATCTGTCCATATATGGTCTCCTAGGGATTCCCCTACCTGTGTCACAGTGTAACAGTAGCAGTTACCAGCTCTTAGTTACCAAAAAATCCTCAGCTAGATAATCACTGGTAACTCAGTGGATAGAGATGTTGTGTCATTATGGCACATGGGCTCTGCAGGTTCTAGGTTCAAATCAGGTTAAAAAAAAAATTATTATTGAGAAGATGATTTGAATAATTATAATATGGTAAAAATTTGGGGCGTGTCCAGGGAGTGATTGGGGGTGTGGTTTAAAGGGATACACGTGCCACGGAGGACAGAGGAGTCTAACGGAGGACAGAGGAATCTAAAAGAGGACAGAGGAGTCTAAAAGAGGACAGAGGGGTGTGGAAGAGGGCAGAGGAGTCTAAAGGAGGAGGACAGAGGGGTGTGGAAGAGGACAAATGGGGGCCAGATGGGGAGAAAAGAGGCTACAGGAAGTCTGTGGGGTCTGGAGAGGATAGAGTCATCTGTCAAGGAAAGGAGATTTTGATAGGAATAGAAGCGTCTGTATGAGAGCAGAGTGATCTTGACAGAACAGGAGGGTCTGGAGGAGACAGAAATTTGGACACATGAATTGAGCAGCAGGTACCTGTTTCCACAAGCCGCAGTCTTGAGGATGGGGAGAAAGCAAACAGGGTGCTGCTTTCTTACTATCTGTGCGCTACCCAGCAATAGGTCCCCCCCACCAGTCTATCATTTACTACCTGTCCAGTGACTAGAAAACTTCTTTTTATGGTCACTAAAACAAATCTATCGGGTCAGAGTACTTCTTTCTCCACATTATTTGTTCTTCTCTTATGCTCCCTAACTTACCGAAAGTGTAAGTTTCTCTCTGAAATCTGAGTTGTCATGTTACGGAGAAGTCTATGGAGCAGGGAGGGGGATAAGAGTCACAGCAGCTAAGTGAGAATCTTTCTGCAATATATGGCCCAGAAATAGTGTGATTCCTAATGTACGGACATTGGATTACTGATTCAGGAAAGTTCTATAAAATATATAATGTATGGGGATCCCTACCAGATCCCTACTGTGCACACATTGGATTATTGATACAATTCTTCATATAGAATTCTGCATATTATGTAATGTATTATATTGTATTATTTCTCTCCTTCCTCCAGGCCGGCAATGCTGATGTAGGGTGGACGTTGGGATATATGCTAAACCTAACCAATATGATTCCCTCAGAGGAACCATCTCTGCTCATGGCCCACGACTACAACATCTGGGTGGCTGCCATCTTCTTCATCGTGCTGAGTGTGGTGGCCGGCTTGGTGGCCGCTCCGCTGCACTGCTACTGCCGCAAGGCCTGTGCAGAACAGTCCTGGTGGACATGAGGGCGTGGATGGAGCGTGGCCTGTGGGACTATTACTGACCTCAGGGACCAGATCAGAGACTGAACACTCAATACATAACTTATATGCCCGGATATGGACACAGGGACAACTGTATGGGACGGGTATTGTGTGTAGATGTATATGGTACAATAGGGGATAATACAGATCTGCTATTATCTGAGCCCTCAACTCCAAAACAAAAATATATCCTGTACATATATAACTGGATGCCCAAGGTGTACATTGCATTGCACTTATCACAAGTAAGGTATATATATATTTTATCACATGTTTTCTGCAATAAAACTGGACAATTATTACAATGTTAATGTCACTTATTGCCACATTGTCACATATTTGTTGTCCCATTCATATGTACGAGAGGACTGGGCGGAAATATACACAGAAACATCAATAAATAGAGATTATTGTTTCTACGCCGCCCATTATATCTATACTGAGGTATCAGAATGCAACTAAGGACATATGGTGGTAAACATCACCCCCTGGTGGCTGATCACAGGCATGGAAGTCTTGCTATATGCTCCATGTAACTAGTACCATCTGTACATTATACATATAAATTATACCCAGGAGATCCCCAGGTTATACCAGCTGTACATATATCATTATATACAGGAGATCCCCAGGTTATACCAGCTGTACATAAATCATTATATACAGGAGATCCCCAGGTTATACCAGCTGTACATATATCATTATATACAGGAGATCCCCAGGTTATACCAGCTGTACATATATCATTATATACAGGAGATCCCCAGGTTATACCAGCTGTACATATATCACTATATACAGGAGATCCCCAGGTTATACCGGCTGTACATATATCATTATATACAGGAGATCCCCAGGTTATACCGGCTGTACATATATCATTATATACAGGAGATCCCCAGGTTATACCAGCTGTACATATATCATTATATACAGGAGATCTCCAGGTTATACCGGCTGTACATATATCATTACATACAGGAGATCCCCAGGTTATAGCGGCTGTACATATATCATTATATACAGGAGATCCCCAGGTTATACCGGCTGTACATATATCATTATATACAGGAGATCCCCAGGTTATACCAGCTGTACATAAATCATTATATACAGGAGATCCCCAGGTTATACCAGCTGTACATATATCATTATATACAGGAGATCCCCAGGTTATACCAGCTGTACATATATCACTATATACAGGAGATCCCCAGGTTATACCGGCTGTACATATATCATTATATACAGGAGATCCCCAGGTTATACCAGCTGTACATATATCATTATATACAGGAGATCCCCAGGTTATACCGGCTGTACATATATCATTATATACAGGAGATCCCCAGGTTATACCAGCTGTACATATATCATTATATACAGGAGATCTCCAGGTTATACCAGCTGTACATATATCATTATATACAGGAGATCTCCAGGTTATACCGGCTGTACATATATCATTATATACAGGAGATCCCCAGGTTATAGCGGCTGTACATATATCATTATATACAGGAGATCCCCAGGTTATACCGGCTGTACATATATCATTATATACAGGAGATCCCCAGGTTATACCGGCTGTACATATATATCATTATATACAGGAGATCCCCAGGTTATACCGGCTGTACTTATATCATTATATACAGGAGATCCCCAGGTTATACCGGCTGTACATATATCATTATATACAGGAGATCCCCAGGTTATACCAGCTGTACATATATCATTATATACAGGAGATCCCCAGGTTATACCAGCTGTACATATATCATTATATACAGGAGATCCCCAGGTTATACCGGCTGTACATATATCACTATATACAGGAGATCCCCAGGTTATACCGGCTGTACATATATCATTATATACAGGAGATCCCCAGGTTATACCGGCTGTACATATATCATTATATACAGGAGATCCCCAGGTTATACCGGCTGTACATATATCATTATATACAGGAGATCCCCAGGTTATACCGGCTGTATATACAGGAGATCCCCAGGTTATACCGGCTGTACATATATCATTATATACAGGAGATCCCCAGGTTATACCGGCTGTACATATATCATTATATACAGGAGATCCCCAGGTTATACCAGCTGTACATATATCATTATATACAGGAGATCCCCAGGTTATACCGGCTATACATATATAATTGTATACAGGAGATCCCCAGGTTATACCGGCTGTACATATATCATTATATACAGGAGATCCCCAGGTTATACCGGCTGTACATATATCATTATATACAGGAGATCCCCAGGTTATACCAGCTGTATATATATCATTATATACAGGAGATCCCCAGGTTATACCGGCTGTACATATATCATTATATACAGGAGATCCCCAGGTTATACCAGCTGTACATATATCATTATATACAGGAGATCCCCAGGTTATACCAGCTGTACATATATCATTATATACAGGAGATCCCCAGGTTATACCAGCTGTACATATATCACTATATACAGGAGATCCCCAGGTTATACCGGCTGTACATATATCATTATATACAGGAGATCCCCAGGTTATACCGGCTGTACATATATCATTATATACAGGAGATCCCCAGGTTATACCAGCTGTACATATATCATTATATACAGGAGATCCCCAGGTTATACCGGCTATACATATATAATTGTATACAGGAGATCCCCAGGTTATACCGGCTGTACATATATCATTATATACAGGAGATCCCCAGGTTATACCGGCTGTACATATATCATTATATACAGGAGATCCCCAGGTTATACCAGCTGTATATATATCATTATATACAGGAGATCCCCAGGTTATACCGGCTGTACATATATCATTATATACAGGAGATCCCCAGGTTATACCAGCTGTACATATATCATTATATACAGGAGATCCCCAGGTTATACCAGCTGTACATATATCATTATATACAGGAGATCCCCAGGTTATACCAGCTGTACATATATCACTATATACAGGAGATCCCCAGGTTATACCGGCTGTACATATATCATTATATACAGGAGATCCCCAGGTTATACCGGCTGTACATATATCATTATATACAGGAGATCCCCAGGTTATACCAGCTGTACATATATCATTATATACAGGAGATCTCCAGGTTATACCGGCTGTACATATATCATTACATACAGGAGATCCCCAGGTTATAGCGGCTGTACATATATCATTATATACAGGAGATCCCCAGGTTATACCGGCTGTACATATATCATTATATACAGGAGATCCCCAGGTTATACCAGCTGTACATAAATCATTATATACAGGAGATCCCCAGGTTATACCAGCTGTACATATATCATTATATACAGGAGATCCCCAGGTTATACCAGCTGTACATATATCACTATATACAGGAGATCCCCAGGTTATACCGGCTGTACATATATCATTATATACAGGAGATCCCCAGGTTATACCAGCTGTACATATATCATTATATACAGGAGATCCCCAGGTTATACCGGCTGTACATATATCATTATATACAGGAGATCCCCAGGTTATACCAGCTGTACATATATCATTATATACAGGAGATCTCCAGGTTATACCAGCTGTACATATATCATTATATACAGGAGATCTCCAGGTTATACCGGCTGTACATATATCATTATATACAGGAGATCCCCAGGTTATAGCGGCTGTACATATATCATTATATACAGGAGATCCCCAGGTTATACCGGCTGTACATATATCATTATATACAGGAGATCCCCAGGTTATACCGGCTGTACATATATATCATTATATACAGGAGATCCCCAGGTTATACCGGCTGTACTTATATCATTATATACAGGAGATCCCCAGGTTATACCGGCTGTACATATATCATTATATACAGGAGATCCCCAGGTTATACCAGCTGTACATATATCATTATATACAGGAGATCCCCAGGTTATACCAGCTGTACATATATCATTATATACAGGAGATCCCCAGGTTATACCGGCTGTACATATATCACTATATACAGGAGATCCCCAGGTTATACCGGCTGTACATATATCATTATATACAGGAGATCCCCAGGTTATACCGGCTGTACATATATCATTATATACAGGAGATCCCCAGGTTATACCGGCTGTACATATATCATTATATACAGGAGATCCCCAGGTTATACCGGCTGTATATACAGGAGATCCCCAGGTTATACCGGCTGTACATATATCATTATATACAGGAGATCCCCAGGTTATACCGGCTGTACATATATCATTATATACAGGAGATCCCCAGGTTATACCAGCTGTACATATATCATTATATACAGGAGATCCCCAGGTTATACCGGCTATACATATATAATTGTATACAGGAGATCCCCAGGTTATACCGGCTGTACATATATCATTATATACAGGAGATCCCCAGGTTATACCGGCTGTACATATATCATTATATACAGGAGATCCCCAGGTTATACCAGCTGTATATATATCATTATATACAGGAGATCCCCAGGTTATACCGGCTGTACATATATCATTATATACAGGAGATCCCCAGGTTATACCGGCTGTACATATATCATTATATACAGGAGATCCCCAGGTTATACCGGCTGTATATATATCATTATATACAGGAGATCCCCAGGTTATACCAGCTGTACATATATCATTATGTACAGGAGATCCCCAGGTTATACCGGCTGTACATATATCATTATATACAGGAGATCCCCAGGTTATACCAGCTGTACATATATCACTATATACAGGAGATCCCTAGTTATACCAGCTGTACATATATCACTATATACAGGAGATCCCCAGGTTATACCAGCTGTACATATATCATTATATACAGGAGATCCCCAGGTTATACCGGCTGTATATATATCATTATATACAGGAGATCCCCAGGTTATACCGGCTGTACATATATCATTATATACAGGAGATCCCAGGTTATACCGGCTGTACATATATCATTATATACAGGAGATCCCCAGGTTATACCGGCTGTACATATATCATTATATACAGGAGATCCCCAGGTTATAGAGGCTGTACATATATCATTATATACAGGAGATCCCCAGGTTATACCGGCTGTACATATATCATTATATACAGGAGATCCCCAGGTTATACCGGCTGTACATATATATCATTATATACAGGAGATCCCCAGGTTATACCAGCTGTACATATATCATTATATACAGGAGATCCCAAGGTTATACCGGCTGTACATATATCATTATATACAGGAGATCCCCAGGTTATACCAGCTGTACATATATCATTATATACAGGAGATCCCCAGGTTATACCGGCTGTACATATATCATTATATACAGGAGATACCCAGGTTATACCAGCTGTACATATATCATTATATACAGGAGATCCCCAGGTTATACCGGCTGTACATATATCATTATATACAGGAGATCCCCAGGTTATACCGGCTGTACATATATCATTATATACAGGAGATCCCCAGGTTATACCAGCTGTACATATATCATTATATACAGGAGATCCCCAGGTTATACCGGCTGTACATATATCATTATATACAGGAGATCCCCAGGTTATACCGGCTGTACATGTATCATTATATACAGGAGATGCCCAGGTTATAGCGGCTGTACATATATCATTATATACAGGAGATCCCCAGGTTATAGCGGCTGTACATATATCATTATATACAGGAGATCCCCAGGTTATACCGGCTGTACATATATCATTATATACAGGAGATCCCCAGGTTATACCAGCTGTACATATATCATTATATACAGGAGATCCCCAGGTTATACCGGCTGTACATATATCATTATATACAGGAGATCCCCAGGTTATACCGGCTGTACATATATCATTATATACAGGAGATCCCCAGGTTATACCGGCTGTACATATATCATTATATACAGGAGATCCCCAGGTTATACCGGCTGTATATATATCATTATATACAGGAGATCCCCAGGTTATACCAGCTGTACATATATCATTATGTACAGGAGATCCCCAGGTTATACCGGCTGTACATATATCATTATATACAGGAGATCCCCAGGTTATACCAGCTGTACATATATCACTATATACAGGAGATCCCTAGTTATACCAGCTGTACATATATCACTATATACAGGAGATCCCCAGGTTATACCGGCTGTACATATATCATTATATACAGGAGATCCCCAGGTTATACCAGCTGTACATATATCATTATATACAGGAGATCCCCAGTTTATACCGGCTGTACATATATCATTATATACAGGAGATCCCAGGTTATACCGGCTGTACATATATCATTATATACAGGAGATCCCCAGGTTATACCGGCTGTACATATATCATTATATACAGGAGATCCCCAGGTTATAGAGGCTGTACATATATCATTATATACAGGAGATCCCCAGGTTATACCAGCTGTACATATATCACTATATACAGGAGATCCCTAGTTATACCAGCTGTACATATATCACTATATACAGGAGATCCCCAGGTTATACCAGCTGTACATATATCATTATATACAGGAGATCCCCAGGTTATACCGGCTGTATATATATCATTATATACAGGAGATCCCCAGGTTATACCGGCTGTACATATATCATTATATACAGGAGATCCCAGGTTATACCGGCTGTACATATATCATTATATACAGGAGATCCCCAGGTTATACCGGCTGTACATATATCATTATATACAGGAGATCCCCAGGTTATAGAGGCTGTACATATATCATTATATACAGGAGATCCCCAGGTTATACCGGCTGTACATATATCATTATATACAGGAGATCCCCAGGTTATACCGGCTGTACATATATATCATTATATACAGGAGATCCCAAGGTTATACCGGCTGTACATATATCATTATATACAGGAGATCCCCAGGTTATACCAGCTGTACATATATCATTATATACAGGAGATCCCCAGGTTATACCGGCTGTACATATATCATTATATACAGGAGATACCCAGGTTATACCAGCTGTACATATATCATTATATACAGGAGATCCCCAGGTTATACCGGCTGTACATATATCATTATATACAGGAGATCCCCAGGTTATACCGGCTGTACATATATCATTATATACAGGAGATCCCCAGGTTATACCAGCTGTACATATATCATTATATACAGGAGATCCCCAGGTTATACCGGCTGTACATATATCATTATATACAGGAGATCCCCAGGTTATACCGGCTGTACATGTATCATTATATACAGGAGATGCCCAGGTTATAGCGGCTGTACATATATCATTATATACAGGAGATCCCCAGGTTATAGCGGCTGTACATATATCATTATATACAGGAGATCCCCAGGTTATACCAGCTGTACATATATCATTATATACAGGAGATCCCCAGGTTATACCAGCTGTACATATATCATTATATACAGGAGATCCCCAGGTTATACCGGCTGTACATATATCATTATATACAGGAGATCCCCAGGTTATACCGGCTGTACATATATCATTATATACAGGCGATCCCCAGGTTATACCGGCTGTACATATATCATTATATACAGGAGATCCCCAGGTTATACCGGCTGTATATATATCATTATATACAGGAGATCCCCAGGTTATACCAGCTGTACATATATCATTATGTACAGGAGATCCCCAGGTTATACCGGCTGTACATATATCATTATATACAGGAGATCCCCAGGTTATACCAGCTGTACATATATCACTATATACAGGAGATCCCTAGTTATACCAGCTGTACATATATCACTATATACAGGAGATCCCCAGGTTATACCGGCTGTACATATATCATTATATACAGGAGATCCCCAGGTTATACCAGCTGTTTATATATCATTATATACAGGAGATCCCCAGTTTATACCGGCTGTACATATATCATTATATACAGGAGATCCCAGGTTATACCGGCTGTACATATATCATTATATACAGGAGATCCCCAGGTTATAACCGGCTGTACATATATCATTATATACAGGAGATCCCCAGGTTATAGAGGCTGTACATATATCATTATATACAGGAGATCCCCAGGTTATACCGGCTGTACATATATCATTATATACAGGAGATCCCCAGGTTATACCGGCTGTACATATATATCATTATATACAGGAGATCCCCAGGTTATACCAGCTGTACATATATCATTATATACAGGAGATCCCAAGTTTATACCGGCTGTACATATATCATTATATACAGGAGATCCCCAGGTTATACCAGCTGTACATATATCATTATATACAGGAGATCCCCAGGTTATACCGGCTGTACATATATCATTATATACAGGAGATACCCAGGTTATACCAGCTGTACATATATCATTATATACAGGAGATCCCCAGGTTATACCGGCTGTACATATATCATTATATACAGGAGATCCCCAGGTTATACCGGCTGTACATATATCATTATATACAGGAGATCCCCAGGTTATACCAGCTGTACATATATCATTATATACAGGAGATCCCCAGGTTATACCGGCTGTACATATATCATTATATACAGGAGATCCCCAGGTTATACCGGCTGTACATGTATCATTATATACAGGAGATGCCCAGGTTATAGCGGCTGTACATATATCATTATATACAGGAGATCCCCAGGTTATAGCGGCTGTACATATATCATTATATACAGGAGATCCCCAGGTTATACCGGCTGTACATATATCATTATATACAGGAGATCCCCAGGTTATACCAGCTGTACATATATCATTATATACAGGAGATCCCCAGGTTATACCGGCTGTACATATATCATTATATACAGGAGATCCCCAGGTTATACCGGCTGTACATATATCATTATATACAGGAGATCCCCAGGTTATACCGGCTGTACATATATCATTATGTACAGGAGATCCCCAGGTTATACCGGCTGTACATATATCATTATATACAGGAGATCCCCAGGTTATACCGGCTGTACATATATCATTATATACAGGAGATCCCCAGGTTATACCGGCTGTACATATATCATTATATACAGGAGATCCCCAGGTTATACCGGCTGTACATATATCATTATATACAGGAGATCCCTTAGGTTATACCGGCTGTACATATATCATTATATACAGGAGATCCCCAGGTTATACCGGCTGTACATATATCATTATATACAGGAGATCCCCAGGTTATACAGCTGTACATATATCATTATGTACAGGAGATCCCCAGGTTATACCGGCTGTACATATATCATTATATACAGGAGATCCCCAGGTTATACAGGCTGTACATATATCATTATATACAGGAGATCCCTAGGTTATACCGGCTGTACATATATCATTATATACAGGAGATCCCCAGGTTATACCGGCTGTACATATATCATTATATACAGGAGATCCCCAAGTTATACCGGCTGTACATATATCATTATATACAGGAGATCCCCAGGTTATACCGGCTGTACATATATCATTATATACAGGAGATCCCCAGGTTATACCGGCTGTACATATATCATTATATACAGGAGATCCCCAGGTTATACCAGCTGTACATATATCATTATATACAGGAGATCCCCAGGTTATACCGGCTGTACATATATCATTATATACAGGAGATCCCCAAGTTATACCGGCTGTACATATATCATTATATACAGGAGATCCCCAGGTTATACCGGCTGTACATATATCATTATATACAGGAGATCCCCAGGTTATACCGGCTGTACATATATCATTATATACAGGAGATCCCCAGGTTATACCAGCTGTACATATATCATTATATACAGGAGATCCCCAGGTTATACCGGCTGTATATATATCATTATATACAGGAGATCCCCAGGTTATACCGGCTGTACATATATCATTATGTACAGGAGATCCCCAGGTTATACCGGCTGTACATATATCATTATATACAGGAGATCCCCAGGTTATACCGGCTGTACATATATCATTATATACAGGAGATCCCCAGGTTATACCGGCTGTACATATATCATTATATACAGGAGATCTCCAGGTTATACCGGCTGTACATATATCATTATGTACAGGAGATCCCCAGGTTATACCGGCTGTTCATATATCATTATATACAGGGGATCCCCAGGTTATACCGGCTGTACATATATCACTATATACAGGAGATCCCCAGGTTATACCGGCTGTACATATATCATTATATACAGGAGATCCCCAGGTTATACCGGCTGTACATATATCATTATATACAGGAGATCCCCAGGTTATACCGGCTGTACATATATCATTATATACAGGAGATCCCCAGGTTATACCGGCTGTACATATATCATTATATACAGGAGATCCCCAGGTTATACCGGCTGTACATATATCATTATATACAGGAGATCCCCAGGTTATACAGCTGTACATATATCATTATGTACAGGAGATCCCCAGGTTATACCGGCTGTACATATATCATTATATACAGGAGATCCCCAGGTTATACCGGCTGTACATATATCATTATATACAGGAGATCCCCAGGTTATACCGGCTGTACATATATCATTATATACAGGAGATCTCCAGGTTATACCGGCTGTACATATATCATTATATACAGGAGATCCCCAGGTTATACCAGCTGTACATATATCATTATATACAGGAGATCCCCAGGTTATACCGGCTGTACATATATCATTATATACAGGGGATCCCCAGGTTATACCGGCTATACATATATCAGTATATACAGGAGATCCCCAGGTTATACCGGCTGTACATATATCATTATATACAGGAGATCCCCAGGTTATACCGGCTGTACATATATCATTATATACAGGAGATCCCCAGGTTATACCGGCTGTACATATATCATTATATACAGGAGATCCCCAGGTTATACCGGCTGTACATATATCATTATATACAGGAGATCCCCAGGTTATACCGGCTGTACATATATCATTATATACAGGAGATCCCCAGGTTATACAGCTGTACATATATCATTATGTACAGGAGATCCCCAGGTTATACCGGCTGTACATATATCATTATATACAGGAGATCCCCAGGTTATACCGGCTGTACATATATCATTATATACAGGAGATCCCCAGGTTATACCGGCTGTACATATATCATTATATACAGGAGATCTCCAGGTTATACCGGCTGTACATATATCATTATATACAGGAGATCCCCAGGTTATACCAGCTGTACATATATCATTATATACAGGAGATCCCCAGGTTATACCGGCTGTACATATATCATTATATACAGGGGATCCCCAGGTTATACCGGCTATACATATATCAGTATATACAGGAGATCCCCAGGTTATACCGGCTGTACATATATCATTATATACAGGAGATCCCCAGGTTATACCGGCTGTACATATATCATTATATACAGGAGATCCCCAGGTTATACCGGCTGTACATATATCATTATATACAGGAGATCCCCAGGTTATACCGGCTGTACATATATCATTATATACAGGAGATCCCCAGGTTATACCGGCTGTACATATATAATTGTATACAGGAGATCCCCAGGTTATACCGGCTGTACATATATCATTATATACAGGAGATCCCCAGGTTATACCGGCTGTACATACATTATCTACACAAGGATACATTTATATCAGAAGTCAGATAAAATGTCGTAGAGAAATCTTAAGGAAACAAAATGATGTCCAAATATTTTAATGAAAATTCTATAACATAACAAAGAGATAATAAACATGACATAAGACTCCTATTACTTATACATTACATTTTGATGAAACATATAATATATATAATGTATCAGGAATCATTTTAAAGATAAGAAAAAATCCAATATAAGATTGTTCAGGTTTCCGGCCGCGTCCTCCAGTGACCCCCGTGTTATAGCGGACAGGTGCTCCCCCTGTGTCACATGCACTTGGACCAGTACGGATCCAGGAGAGCTTCACCTCCGCTGCACAGAAGCCACTTCTTTATAGACCTCATATGGTATCAGTTCGTGTTCTCCCTCTATGATGTGCTGCGCTCATTGACTTTAGTAGCAAAACACCTTGGGAATATTCCGATACTTCCCCCACAGTGACCCTCCAACCATTCCTCATTGACTGTGGGGTAAAAACATAGGAAAATGTGCATATTAGACTAGTGATACATGGCTCCCGAACCACGTGCAATATAGGTTTCAGGTTTGAAGATAAGCCGACAACCAAGCGGAGAAAAGAAGCTAAGTAGCCAAAAGTGATAAAAAATGCTAAAAAAAAAGGTATAAATAAATGCCATAAACCATCCATTATTAGTAATGGCCTCAATAGAGACAAGCTGCATGACCCTCCCACAGGCAGAGAAAAGAAGCTAAGTAGCCAAAAGTGATAAAAAATGCTAAAAAAAAAGCTATAAATAAATGCCATAAACCATCCATTATAAGTAATGGCCTGAATAGAGACAAGCTGCATGACCCTCCCACAGGCAGAGAAATGCAACAAAGTAACAAATCAGTGCAGTCTACAATCATTTTACAAATTATTTTATTAGTATTATTATTAGTATTATTATTATAGTAATGGCCAGCATAGAGATAAGACAATCAAGCGGACCCTCCTACATGTCCTACAGATCCAGATCCCTAAATTAACTCAAAGGTGCTGAAAGTGTAACTGAATGTGGTAAAATATACATTATTAGCAATGTCCTGCATAGAGAAAGGCAGAATAGCAAACTGACCCTCCCACAGGCAGAAAAAAGAAGCTTAATAGCCAAAAGTAATAAAAATGCTAAAAAAGCTATAAATAAATGCTATAAACCATCCATTATTAGTAATGGCCTGAATAGAGATAAGCTACAAGACCCTTCCTCAGGCAGAGAAATGCAACAAAGTAACAAATCAGTGCAGTCTACATGTATTTTACAAATTATTTTATTATTATTATTATTATTATTATTATTATTATGTTATTATTATATTATTATGTTGTTATTATTATATATTATTATAGTTCTACTATTATTATAGTAATGGAAAGCATAGAGATAAGTGGACAAGTGACATTTTTCACCTCATGAGTTAGTGATCTTTTTAAAAGACATCTACCACCAGGATGAAGGATTATAAACCAAGCCCACTGACATACTGGTTTGTGCCCCCACTGTCAGCATCCTTTTCCCTTGCAGCATCTTATGCCCTTGTTTTTTTTTTTTAAAGGGTTTAAAAATTATGCCTGAGGGGCTCCGGACTCCATTGACATCTATGGAGCCTGGAGCCCCTCAGGCTCATTTGCATGATTTTACAAACCATTTTTTTCCGTAAAAACAAGGTCCTAGGAAGCTAAAAGAAGAACAGATGCTGACAGAGGGGGCACACACCAGTATGTCTGTGTACTTGGTTTACAATCCTTCATCCTGGCGGGAGATGTCCTTTAAAAGGCAACAATTTTTGGTGATCCCTTTAAGCAAGTCAACAAAGTGTTAATCTTGAGAGGAAGTTCTTACCTTCTGAGAAGATATCGATGATGTCTCCCTGCTTAAAGGGTAAATCTTCGGGTCCCTTTGCTGTATACGTATGGATGGCCTTCATTTGATAGAGGATGGGCCTCCCCACGCAGTGATAGGCGTCCTGCACAGAGCAGCGGCAGTCAGTACTGTCCTACATCACATATAGCGCCACATGTGTACGAGTGCGGAATTACAGCTCAGCTCCATTAAGTGAATGGCCCTGAACTGCAATACTGCATACATCCTGTACAGAGGAGTGGCGCTGTTCTAATCATACTTTACCTTACAACACAGCATCAGTCTTTTATTTGTCGCTTGTTTCCACATTCCCTGTAGGTCTCTGTCATCGCTCACCGGTGTTAACTCTTTACCCTCTGTTTCTCTGTAACTGATCAATATTTACTTTCATTTAATGACTTATCTAGGAATTATTATTATTATTATTATTATTAATACAGTCACTGCTTGTATTGTTACCCCTGAAACTCCAGAGTGTCCAACGCAAGAGTGTAATGTGCTAGGTGTGAATGGGGCTTATCGTAAATATGTTGTATATATTGTATATTATATTTGGTTTATGTTATGTTCTTAATAAAAGATCTACAGGATGTAACTCAGGATCAGTACAGGATAAGTAATGTCATGTATGTACACAGTGACTGCACCAGCAGCAGAATAGTGAGTGCAGCTCTGGGGTATAATACAGGATGTAACTCAGGATCAGTACAGGATAAGTAATGTCATGTATGTGCACATTGACTGCACCAGCAGCAGAATAGTTCGTGCTGGATCATTCTGCTGTGAACTGCTGACGGGTGTGGTTGTCTGTGACTGAGCTCCTGCACCACCTGGTGGAAGACCAATCCACCCAGGCCTGCTCTCTCCTCCCCAGGGAGGGAGTAGGTTTCTGGGATGAGTGAGCCAGGAAAATCCCAGGCTTCTGCCTCCCGGACCAGGCCGGCGGGGGGCAGGAGAAGCCAGTTGCCGGCCAAAGCGGAGGGGGTAAGAAGATCTGCCCGGAGCCAAGGACGCAGCGATGTGACCTCGGCTGCCACCCCCAAGACCCAGGGAAGCTGCAAGGTCTCCAGATCACAGAAGATCAAGGCAAGTAACATCAGCCTGAGTGCTCCTCCTGGAAAGCTGAGTGACTGTGCGGGAAAGCTGGGTGGTTCAGCTGAAAAGCTGGGTGCTCACGGAGGTGTGCAAAAAGCATGGGGTGAACTTAAGGCCCGGGAGTCTGCTTCCATCTATGGCTCCCGGATTGCTGAGCACCTCCGTGAGTACGAGGAAGCCGGAAAAGCGCTGAGGAGGCTCCAGGAGGAGATAAGGGAGACCTTGGCCCTAGCGGGGGTGGCTACGCAGAGAAAGAAAAAGTCTGATCTACTTACCACCATAGACAGACTAAAAGCCGAGGTCACCGCTCTGCAGGAGAAGCGACATCTTATCCGCGAGCACAGCGGTCCGTTCCGCGAAAAGTTGGAAAACGACGCCCGGTTTGAGGAAATGCGCCTGGAGCAGCTGAGAAAGCAAAAGGGGCTTGAGATCCAGGCGGATGATGGCGATGATGAGGAGGATGAGGAAGACCAGCCGTGTCCGTCTGGTGGCCTGCACCAACACCAGCAGGCCTCGCACGACAGGCTGCCTGCAGAGCAAGCGCCATTACCATCAGGCTGCGGCTCTGCCAACCTGGAGGAGGAAAGTGATGACAGCGGCCAGGGGGGGGCGCTAATGGCTCAGATCCGTCAGCTTGAGTCCCCAGTTCACCTCCAGAACTTTTCCTTCGGCGATGATATGCCAGATGACGACCTAAAGAGAAAGAAGAGAGCCAGGAAGACCAAGGCGTCTCAGGAGGTGAATCTGGTGTTTCGTCCCCTCCCTGTTCCCTCCGGGCGGGCAGCAGTGCCAGCCTGTCGTGTAGGCCCCGTTGCCCAGCCCAGCACGAATCCTGCAGTGGACTCGGTGCCAGGGTGCGGGGAGATTGCAAAGCCACGTTCTATCATGGCGCAGAGCACCAGCCTTGTTTGTAGTAGCAAGGATGGTGCAGGGAAGGCATCGGCCGAAAGGCCGGACAGTGAGGGCGATCCAGCAGGTCCTGGTACTGTGCGCTGCCCCCCAGTGGGAGGGGGGGGTGGCCCAGTGCCAGGGGCAGTGGCGGTTGCTCCTGTAGTCCCTAGCACTGTGGCTGCTGCTAGGTCCGGTGAGCAGCGGCAGTGTGATGGGGCTGCTGGGGCTTGTGGTGCGGCGCCTCCCAAGCGCCCTGTGCAGCCTGTGGGAAAGGGCGCAGGAAAGGTTTTATTTTGTATTGGCTCATCTGACCCTGGAGATGGCACAAAGAGACTGTCCGGAGTAAATAAAGACAGGAGGCCTCTTTCATCCAGCGAGCAGCGATGCTCCAACCTTAAAAAAACTGCGGGACAACAAGGGGTTAATGCCAATGAGGCAGAGGGCACAAGTAAGATCGGGGTTGGAGCTGCCTCTTCTCAGGCTGAATCAGCTATGGAGGTGGCTCTACCCCCAGTGCCCAGTGACGCTGAGGCAACCCCAGGTCCTCCTGGCCCAGCTGGTGTGAGTGATGCAAGGAAGCGAGACAGTAATGTACATAGTGTGGTGAGTGTGGGAGTGGTGGATGGTGGTGAGGGGGTTAATCATGTGGTTTGTGCTGATCCATCTGCACCCCCAGTGGTGGCCGCTCCCATAAGGAGCTATGCGAGTGTCACCGCTGGGGCAAGTGGGGTTAACTCCTTGTCTCCTGGCTCTGGGAACAGCGTTTTGCAAAGGCGTCTTCTGGAGGCTCTCAGGAGAGGGGAAAAGTCAATCAATGTAGAGGGGAGAGAGGTTGATCTGTCCTTCTGGACAGACAGGCATGGCCTGGCAGCCTTCCAAGAGAAAAGGGGGGGAGAGACTGTATGGTCTTTACCCACAACCGGGCCCGGAGCTTCCCGTAGGAATGTGGTTCGTCTTCGCTGGAGGGGCAGTGACGCATGCCCACCCAGGTCAAGGGTGGTGGAGCTCCTCCTGAGGATGAACTTCAGGGCTAGTGACATCTTTGCCCTGATACATCCTTATGGTACTCCGGAGTTCGATGTCAGCTTTGTCCGGCCGGAGGGCTTAGAGCTCTTCTGGTCGAATTATGAGCTGGCAAAGAACGAGCCTGGCTGGCGAGACTTTGCTGTGCAAGCAGTGTCTCGCCAAAACACAGTCAAGAAGGTGACCGTTTTGACCCGTAACGAGTCACTTTCTTGCATGGACATCATGACGTGGCTCAGTCGTTATGGTGAGGTTGTACAGGTACCTCAGAAAAACCGTGATGAATTTGGCATTTGGTCTGGGGCCTGGACCTTCATGATGAAGTTGAAGTGTTCAGGCGGCACAGTCGCCCACATTCCCTCTTCAGCCTTTCTTGGGCGGGACAGAATCCTGATTTTCTACCAGGGGCAGCCGAAGGTCTGTCACAGGTGCGGTGACCCCACACACTTTAGCGCCAGCTGCCAAGTGCAGAAGTGCGCTTTGTGTGGTGGGCTAGGTCATCTCGCTGCATCCTGTAAGGACATTAGGTGTAACCTGTGTGGTGAGCTCGGTCACCCTTTCAGCCGTTGTCCTCGCTCCTTTGCCAATGCGGTTGTGACCCCAGTGGAGGAGAGCCATGTGGTTGCTTCTGCTGGGGAAGGTACCAGCAGAGGTGGAGGAGCTGAGGGGCCTGTGAAGAAAAGCAAGAATAAGTCACCTTCTCAGTTGAGGCGGCTTGAAGCCAGACAAAAAGGGAGAGAACTGGGGAAGCCTCAGGTTGCTGGGGTGACCCTTGGTCCTTCCTCAGAGGCTGGTCATGCTACTGAGGCCCTGAGGGATGATGAGTTGGATGAGGAGGTCAGGAGGATGGAGCGCGAGAAAGGTGCCATGTCCTCCACGTCCTCCCATTATGAGAGTATGGATGAGGATAACAGGATTTGGCTAGAAAATAAGCGCAAGCAGAAAAAGAAAAAACGCGGCGTATCTAAGGTACCTAAGGAAGGGAAAACTTCCTCCCCTCTGGTTGAGCTTTCCAACCGGTTCCTCACCCTCGATGAGATCGCCTCCTCGGAAGGAGAGGCTGAGGGTGGGGTTCTGGAGGTGGCGGCGGAGCAGCCTGCAGGGGGCGCCGAGTCTCTATCCTCTGGGGAAGCCGGGTCCTCAGAGTGGGAGACTGACTCAGAGTCAGGAGACAAGGACGAAGGAGAGGGTGGTCCGGGTGGGTCCTTGGGGGCCAGTAATAACATGGACACCTCAATTTCGTTAAAAAGAAGTTGCCCCAATTCTGAAGGGAAAAGGCATCATCTTCAGAGGAGAGTCGGGGGAAGGGAAATAGTAAGAAAAAAGCCGTCTAACTCAATCACTCATGATGGCGGCACCCACTCCGTTGACGCTGGCGTCCATTAATGTCGCCAGCATTAAGTCTGATGCGGCTAGATTTGCGGCCTTTGATTTTCTCGGCCGTGTTGAAGCCGACATTTTATTTTTGCAGGAGACCAGGCTGCCAGATTTGGCGGCCGTGTTTAAAGCTAAGAGGGAATGGAGACACGGGCCTTCCTATTGGTCTCTTGCGGCCGAGCCGTATAGCGGAGTGGCGGTCCTTTTTACCGCGCCGGTAGAATGCCGACGAGTTATTGAGTTAGAAATGGGGAGGTGCCTGATCCTGGATGTCTTCATGAAGGGACAAGAACTGCGCCTAATTAACATCTATGGTCCCCAGTCCAAGTGGGACAGGAAGTGTCTCTTTATGAGGATCAAGCCCTACCTTTTTACAAGTCGGCAGGTGGTCTTTGGAGGGGACTTCAATGCTGTCACAAGGTCCCAGGATAGGGGAGGTTCCAGAGACAAGCTGACTTATGATAGCGTCGCTCTTAATAGCATAGCTAGTGAGGCTCGCCTGGTGGATGTCCACATCCGGCACACCCCAGGCCACACGGGGTTCACCTATTATAGGGGTAGCTGCAGGTCTAGAATAGACAGGTTTTATTTAAAGGAGGAAGCCATTTCTTCAGCAGTGTCCGTTGTTGAGGTGGAGTTCTCCGACCACTGTCTAATTTTGTTTTCTCTGAATGTTACAGAGACCCCCCGGATGGGAAGAGGCTACTGGAAGCTCAATTCGTCTCTCCTGGAAGAAGCAGAGATAAGACAATCCTTTGAGGACTTTCTTCAGAGCCAGGTACCATTGCTGGGCCTTTGTAGCAGTAAGTCAGAGTGGTGGGAGATGCTCAAGAAAAGGGTGGCGAGATTCTTCCGCCAGCTCTCGAGCCTCAGGAGCCTGGACAGGTACCGCCTGTATCAGGGCCTGAGGAGGAAACTCGA